>NC_092040.1:11324309-11633162 GCF_003086295.3 Arachis hypogaea
ATATTTACTTAGTTGTTATTTTAAATTTAAGTTTGGGTTGTTTTCATAGGTTGTTATTTTTTAATTTTAAATTATTTTTTTTTTGGGTTTTTTTTATTTTATTTTTATTTAATTATTTTATTTAAATTTTTTTTTTAATTTTATTTAGATTTTATTATTGTTTTTTTTATATTATAACATTATTTTTTAAATATCTGTTAATTCTTTTTAGCATTATTTTTTAAAATTTTAATTTTTTTTTAAATTGCAGCTACATAAATTTTTTTTAAAGAAATTTAGAGTTTTAAAAAAATTTACGTTAATTATTCTTCGATTGTTACGTACTAATATTATTATATTATTATATTATTATAAAAATTATTATATTATTATTTATTATAAAAATTTACGTTATGTTAGAATTTTTAAATTATAATTTGTTTAAGTTGTTATTTTTAAAATTTAAGTTTTGGTTGTTTTATTTAGTTTGTTATTTTTTAAATTTTAAATTAAAGTCAACCAAATTTAAAAAATATTAGTTATGATGCAACTATAAAAGTATAAGTTACGAGAGATGTAAAGCACCACAATTTAAAGTACATCAATCCCTTTCTTTACATATATCTAAAATCTCTCTATTTATTCTAATGGCTGGTATTCACAAAATTGCTGACATCAATCCTACAATCGACAATTTGTGTGTACGTATACGAGTGATACGGTTATGGACACTGCCAAGTTACGGAAATTCTCCATTGCCATACTCAATTGAGATGGTTTGGCTCGATGAAGACGTGAGTTTTCTACTAATGTTTTTTCTATTTTATTTAAAATTTATATTATTTATATTTTAAATTTATTTGTTTATTCCCATCTAATCGTTTTTTTTGTTCATTAATTCTAGGGAGGAAAAATACACGCCTCAGTTAAGAAGGCTTTTGTGTCTCGATTCGTGAATTTGCTGGAGGAAGGAATATCTTACCAAATAAGATATTTTGGTGTTGGACTCAATAAGGGTTACTTCAAGACTACACATCATGAATACGTGGTTAATTTAAACCAACGTACTGATGTGCACAGACTTCCAGAATCGTCGAGTATCCACGATATGGATTTAAGTTTGTGAGTTTTGACACTCTCAATGCTCCTGGGTATGATTGCACCTATTTAGTTGGTAAGTTTATTATTTTAGAAAAAGTATAATTATTTATTTTATTGATAATTTATTCTGCGTTTTTTTAACAAATTTATTGACAATAATTTTTTTTATTTTAAATCATTTCAGATGTTGTTGGATATCTTGCTGGAATTGGGAATGAGAAGACTCTTGAAAAGGATGGCAAATCTACCAAATATACTGTTATCGAATTAGAGATTGATGATGGTAATTATCTATTTATTTTTATAAATATACAAATTTTGCTAATCTCATCTTTTTAAATTATTATTTTAACTTATTTATTATAAATATTTTTATTAATATTAATAAGTAACAAATGTATCTTAACTAACATTAAGCTTAGTTAAAATGTTTTAGATTCAAAGCCACCGTTTTTAAACGTCTAATTATTTAAATTTAAATTTTTTTAAAAAAATCACTTCGGATTGATTTAAAAAAAAGATTCAAATTTAAAAAAAAATAATAAAAAGCATTCTTTCCGCGGTTTATTTGTTACAAATTTAAAATAATTAATTAATTATTAAATTTTTAAATTGTATTTGATATTTTAATTTTATTATTAAATTTTAAATTTTAAAAATATAAAATATATATAATTTGATATTATTTTATTGGTAGTTACTTTTTTAACATTAAACATTCTATTTGATATAGAAAAATAATGGAGTGTGCACTTTTTGGCAACTATGCACATGAATTAAATGCTTTTCTGGGATCTGGCAATAAGGATGGAGCTGTTGTCGTCTTACAGTTTGTTAGAGTGAAGTTATTTAACGGTAATATTTATCCATATTTTTTAACAATATATTTTTATATGTGAGCTTTTACTTATTGTTTATGTGAATTTTTACTCATTTTGTATTAAAATAAATTTTTCAGAAAAGATTGTTTTACAAAATTCCATGTATGGCACAAAGATGTTCTTCAATCTTGAAGATACAACTGTCATCCAATTTAAAAATAGGTGGGTATTTTCTTTTTAATTCTTTAGTTCCATACTATGTGTGTGTTATCTAACATAATTTTTTTTAACTTTATTTATCAAGCTTTGTAAGATTTGAAGAATTTAGAGGTAACATCGGCGGAATTCCAAATGAGGCTGCATTCTTAAAAATTTATCAAGGCAAAACCATCGAGTAGTTAAAAGAATTCGAAACGGTAATTTTTTTTTTTAAAAAATGGAGAAAAAAATAATTGAAATCCGTTGTACATAGATTATTTTTATTTATTCATCTTATTTATTTAAAAAATTCACCAAATTTAGGGAATTTAAATCATTATTTTTTTTTTAGAATTCTATTTGTATTGTCTTGGCTACTATAAGTCATATTATGGATACTCCAGACTGGTGGTACGGCCAATGTGAATGCAACAGGTCCACATATGCTTTTACAAAAACTTTCAAATGTTCAAGTTGTGGCCGTCTCCTTTTATCCATAACTCAAGGTTATTTATTTATTTTTTTAAATTAAAGTATATGCACATTGGATTAGATATTGAATAAGTCTATATTTAACTTTTTTTTTATGTTATTTTTTTAAGCAGATATCGAATAAAGCTTGGTGTCATTGATGATTCTGACTGTGCATGTTTTGTAGTCTTTGACAAGGAGGCAAAACAAGTTTTGGGAAAGAGCTGTGTAGAGATACTTGATCCACTCTTATTGGTAAGATCTAACCAATATTTATTTCTAAAAATATTAGTGAAGATATTTTTATTGGTAATTTTTATATTATTTATTATTAATATATTATGTAATACCCTGCAGAAAGGAGATCTATCGGATACACCTACACTTTTGCTCAACCTAATTGATAAGACCTTTCTCTTCATCGTTGAAGTTCAAATATCTGATAATCCACATTTTTCACCTTCTTATAAAGTTAAGAAGATGACTGATAATGAGGACCTCATAAATAAATTCAAAGAGGCTCACCCTATTCAAATTGTGAGTATAATTATAAGTGTATTTTCTATTAAAAATTAATTTATTTTTTGCTTCCTTGGTCATTAGTAGTATCTAATTTATAATTAATAATTAATTATAATTTTAGGATGTTGACTACACCGGTGGTTTGCTCCCAATTTCAAAAACATCCTCAATCATTGAAGGGGAGAAAGTAAAAGGTGCTAAGGTATTTGTTCAAAAAATAATTTTTTTTTGTTTGTTCTCTCAAAATTAGAAATTAATTTTTTATAATTAATAATTAATTATAAAATCAAAGGTTAGAAAGAAGTCTTTAATTTAACGTGGTATTTTGTACAGAATTTGTTGCTTGAATTCTCCAATGAATTTGCTGCCAATGATGAATCCGAATTGTTGGAAAATGCTATTACACCAACTAAGCGATTATGCTCGGAGTCGGAAGAATCGAAGGTAGAAGGTGATACCTCAACTTCCAAGAAGATCAAGATTGAGAAAGAAACTTGAGAATTTGGATGCACATGTTTTGGAATCCCTTTTAGAGTCTATCTTATAGAATAATGTCAAGCATATGTTTGTTTTGGTGGAAACATTATCTTTTCTTGAGTTGTTATTTTTCTTTTGGTTCTTTTCTATTTTTATGTTTGGAATTTAGAATTTTTTTAAATATAAATTGAAGTTATTTGGTTATTACTTGTGGTTTTATTTTTAATTTGATTTTCACCGTTGATATTCTGATAATATCTAATTTAATATTTATTGTCATAAAGTTATAAATTTTTTCTTTGAATTATTGTTGATACAATTAAGTTAGTTATTAATTTTTAATGTGTATTTATTTTTTAAAAAAAAATCTAATTATAATTTTTAATTAAAGTATTATGTTTAGAATTTTAAATTTAAATTCAAATATACTTTTTTTTTGAATTTTTACGTAAGCAATTTGACAATATTTTTTAAGAATTTATATAATTTATAAGTTATTATGCTAATTACAAAGGAGTATAATAAAGTAAATAGAATTATCAGTCTTATTAAGACGTGAAATTATTTATACTATTTAAAAAAATGTAATACTGTTTAAATTTTAGAAAAAGTATAATAAAGTTAATACTGTTTATGATGAAACTAAAAAAATTATTTTTAAATTAACAAATTTCTATATTCCTAATAGACAACGGACGTTTGATTAGAAAATTTTATTTAAAAATTTAAAATTTATATTAGCTAATTAGAAAATTCTATTTAAAAATTTTAAATTTGAATTTCTAATACTAATTTCTAATTAAGTAAGTTCTTAACCATTTCAATATTTAAATTTAAATTTTTTTACTTGCCATATTTATAAATTTTTATTATTATCTTTTAGATTATTTCTCCACAATAGAAGTACTTTCATCTTTTTCTCTCTTTTTAAATATTTTTTCTAAATTTACGATATTTATAAGGTTATTAATTTTTAGATTATATTTAATTTTATTATTTTTATCGATAAATAATAGGATTGATACTATTTATGACAAAACTAATAAAAATTATTTGTAAATTAACAAATTTCTATATTCTTAATAAACAACAAACGTTTAATTAAGAAAGTTTATTTAAAAATTTTTAAATAAACTAGCTAATTAGGAAACTCTATTTAAAAATTTGAAATTTAAAATTCTAATACTAATTCCTAATTAAGTGACTTCTTAACCGTTTTGATTTTTAAATTTAAATTTTTTTGATTTGTCACATTTATAAATTTCTCTGTTTACTTCGTTTACATTGTTATTTTTTATATTATCTCAGCACAACAATAGAGGTACTTTCATCTTTTTCTCTCTTTTTACTTATAAATTATTCATTTTCAATCTCTTTATTTAAGGAAATAAAAAAAAAGATTTTAACTGTAAGTTGAATTTATTGATCGTGAGATTAAACTTATATTTATTTGAAAAAAGATACTTTTGAAAAAAAATATATATTATTTTCCATAAAATATGTTTAAATCCATACATTATTATTTTCCATAAAAATATATATTATTTTCCATAAAATATGTTTAAATCCATACCATGTCTTTCATCATTTTTGTCTCAGTATTCAAGCACTATACATGTACTCCTATGTACTCCCGTATCTATGTTTTGATCGATATGTATACCAAAAACAAACGCCGCCATATGTGTACTCCTGTGTACTTTATTTTTTTTTTAATAATATAAAAAAATTGATAATAAAAATGTATTAGGTATAAGGTATATATATTTTTAATTAGTTAAAAAAATTATTTATTTGGTATTTCCAGGTATATATTGAAAGATGCAAGAAGTCCAAAGAGAAGCAAGATCGAAGAGAAAATTGATATTAAAAGACAAAGAAAATACAAAGCGGACCACAATTCAAGGTAGACTTCATACAAAAAATAACTAACATGTCATGAGTATTTTGGACGAATGAAAGCCCATAAAATACAATATTTTCTACATATTATTTAGCTATTGACAAGTAATAAATTATTAATTGACATTGTTTTTGTAATATGTTACTAAATTTGTTTATGAAAAAATTACAGGAAATTCGAGTGATGGTTCCAATGATGTGCATTTTCAATCGGTGTTGTCGAACATTACAAATGGACTCAATACAGGTTAATTTTTGGATAATTTTTTTTGGAACTTACTTATGTGAATGTACATGCACTTTATGTATTTTGATTTTCCTACTATTTATTCAATTATAAACTTTAACAAAAAATATGTTCAAAAAACTAATATCTCGAGTTATCTTATTAGATAATAACCCAACACCATATCGATCAAGGTCTCCAACTACTAATCTACACTCTGTAGGTGAAAAGGAACGATGTTCCAATATTAGTGATATTAGTAATTCAGGTATCACATGCGAAGCATATGATAGCCCATGTCATCAGACAAGTCAACAACAGCTTCAACAAACATCAAACAATATCGACCAGTTGCAAAGCCAGCGTATGTTAATATATGCTTTTATTACTTAAAGACCAAACATTTAACTTTTCAATTGGTCTCTTGAAAACAATATTTGATATATGCTAAATAATTATTATAGATTCATTAGAGTACTCAAATCGAATTAGATTGTAAAGGGATGCAAGACTGAATAGAAAGACTATGCTACTTCAAAAGAAACATGGTAAGATAAGCATGATAGATTGTAATTATCATAAAGCTAAAATTCTACTTCTTTTATCTTTAATACTACTTTCATAATATATATTCATAACTCAGCTGATTCAAACATTTAATATATATTCATTTTTCTTTTTTTATAATATAAAGTGCTTGATTTACTATCTCTAATGATTACAGGAGCAAGTACATCTAATTCAAATTTAGATACTAAAGAATTAGAAGAAGTGTGCATAGCTGAAAAAGGAAGACACCTGAGACAAAGAAAAACATTCTTGAAGGAATTGGCTATAAATCTTTCAAAATTTTTTGAAGAAGTTGAGGATATTACTGAAAACACGACTATATTAGATGATTCTGTGCAAATTGAATACCCAGCCATATTCAATGTTGCTGAGAATACAGGTAATCTAAGAAGTAGCAATATCAGCAGTTTATTATTTACTATTGTTATGCTTTTTATAAACAAAAAATTATCGTTCAGTGTTCAAGTTTTTAAAATTCAAACTAAGATATGGTTATATATTATGATTTTTGTATTTGAATATTGATATATTGTAATTCTTATTGTTTGATTAGTGTGCATATAAAACTTAAACCTTGAGGTTGGCACAAAAAAATTGTATTATATGATCTCATCTTTTTAATCTATAAATTGCAGTATTCGGTAATCTTTTATAAATATTATTTTTATACCTAACATGGTGAAAGAAAGATATATTTTTATATAAAGTATTTTTTTCAGATATAACTGAAACATAATTTATTATCTTGGTGATTATTAGATGTGATAGATATTGGTGACCCAGAATTTTTTTGTCGGCATTGCGACGCCATGATGTGGTATGAGGAGAGATCAGAAAAGTCTAAAACAGGATCCAATATTGAGTTCTCAATATGTTGTATGCGAGGGAAGGTACAATTGCCGTTTTTGCAACGTCCACCTCAGCTCTTGCAAGGTTTATTATCTGGAGCAGACCAGAGAAGCAAACACTTTAAGGATAATATAAGAACTTATAATAGCATGTTTTGCTTCACGTCCCTCGGAGGTAAAATAGAGACATCTATCAATGATGGGACAGGTCCTCCCCAGTTCATTGTGAGTGGACAAAACTACCACAGAATTGGAAGCTTGGTACCAATTGAGGGACAAAGACCAAAATTTGCGCAGTTATATATTTATGATACAGAAAATGAGGTCTCAAACAGGATAGAGATTTTCAGGTTTGTATCATGCATTCCAAACTGATTAAAAAATTATTTAGGTAGTTCGTACTTTGATTTTGATTAATTATGAATACTAATATTTTTCAATTGATGTTTTATACAGTTCAAGAACAAACAACAACAACATTGACCAGTCCTTAGTTCTAGATCTCAAGGACATGATCGATCAACATAATGTTCTTGCTCACACATTTAGGATAGTGAGAAACTACCTGAATCAAGGAGATATCGCAAATATAAGACTACGGTTGTACCGAAAAAGATCAAAGGATGCAAGAGTCTACAATTTACCATCTTCTAACGAGGTCGCAGCTCTAATAGTAGGAGATTTTGATTCTGGAGATGCAGGGTGTGATATTATAGTTCAATTAAAGTCTGGACATCTGCAAAGGATTCATGAGACACACACCGCATTTATTCCTCTTCAGTACCCTATGATGTTTCCTTACGGTGAAGATGGCTACCAAGAAGACATTCCTTTGCGATAATCTCATAGGGCTGATGAAAATAGAAAGAGACAGCGTGTGAGTTTAAGGGAGTTCATAGCATTTAGAATACAAGAGAGAAAGGTCGAGTATGCAATCATTGTCAATGGTGGAAGATTATTTCAGCAGTTCTTGGTTGATTGCTTTTCTATGATTGAAGCACAAAGGTTGACCTACTACAGAAACAACCAAACCAAGGTGAGGAGTGATATATACAAAGGGATTCAAGATGCAGTTGTTAGGGGTGAGACACGTGCTTCTAAAGCAGGTAAGCGTATCATCCTACCTGCGTCCTTCACTGGTGGCATGAGATACATGTTTAATAATTGTCAAGATGCTATGGCAATTTGTAAGAAATATGGATATCCAGACCTCTTCATCACAATGACATGTAACTCAAGTTGGCAAGAGATTGGCAGGGTTAACAATCCAAGGAACTTAAAGGTTGAAGACCGGCCGGATATATCGTGTAGAGTATTCAAAATTAAGCTTGACATGATAATCTCGGATCTTAAGCAAGGAATTCCATTTGGAGTGTTAGATGCAGGTATTGCTCATCATCCGACCTTATTTTTAGAGAAATATTCATTTAGATTGTTATAAAATAAATGGCAAAATATTTTCTTACTTAACGTATTGTTGATTTTTTATTATCACCCTTAATTTATCAAAGCAGATACATAAAATAGATAGTTTAAATATAACATATAACTTTTTTTTTGTCTTTTTGGTATAAGGGATGTATACGGTGGAATTCCAAAAAAGAGGTCTACCACATGCTCACATTCTTTTGTGGTTAAGTGGAGACCATAAGATAACAACGACAACTCA
This sequence comes from Arachis hypogaea, assembly GCF_003086295.3. Lineage (NCBI taxonomy): Eukaryota > Viridiplantae > Streptophyta > Magnoliopsida > Fabales > Fabaceae > Arachis > Arachis hypogaea. The sequence continues at coordinate 11,333,094 of NC_092040.1, forward strand.
AATTGATCAATTAATATCTTCAGAGTTGCCAGATCCTGCTCAGCATCCAAAATTGTTTAGAGCTGTATCTACATATATGATTCATGGACCATGTGGTAGAGCATTCTCAAAATCTCCCTGCATGAAAGATGGGTACTGCACCAAATATTATCCCAAGACATTCAGTAAAACCACAGTTATCGATGATAGTGGATACCCATCATATAGAAGACGAGACACAGGGGTGGTTACTGAGAAGAAGGGAGTCCATATGGATAATAGGAATGTGGTTCCATACAATGCATATCTACTGATGTCTTATCAAGCGCATGTTAATGTAGAGTACTGCAACAAGTCGAATGCTATCAAATATTTGTTCAAGTATGTGAATAAAGGTCCAGACAGGGTAGCAGTTGGAGTTACAAAGGAAGCTTCCAGTGGAGAGGATGCTCAGGTTATTGATGAGATCAAACAATTCTATGATTGCAGATATTTGTCTGCATGTGAGGCTGTGTGGAGAACCTTAGCGTATGATATTCATCAAAGGTGGCCTTCAGTGATGAGATTAACCTTTCATTTGCCTGGAGAGCAAAATATCATCTTTAAAGATGATGACGATCTTGAAGAAATCGTGGAAGAAGAGGAAGGAAAATGTACAATGTTCTTAGCATGGATGGAGGCCAATAAAAAATTTGAAGCAGGTCAAACTTTGACGTATGCTGAGTTTCCAAATCAATTTGTTTATGATAGAGAATCAAGGGTGTGGCATCCACGCAAAAGAGGGTATTCTATCGGGAGGTTAAATTATGTTCCACCGGGTACAGGTGATATTTATTATATGAGAATTTTGTTAGCTGTTCAGAGAGGTTGCACAACATATGAGTCTATTAGGACAGTTAATGGAATTACATATTCTAGCTTCCAAGATGCTTGCTATTCCATGGGACTACTGTGCGATGATAGGGAATTCATTGCAGCTATTAATGAGGTAGCTGAACTTGCATCTGGTCATCAATTGAGAAAATTATTTGCGATGCTACTGATATCTAATAGCATTAGCAACCCAGAGCGTGTTTGGAATGCAACTTGGACATTATTGGCTAATGGAATACTATATGAGAGGAGAAAAGCTTTGAAAAACCAAGGTATTTTACTATGTCTTTTTTTATATATCAAGATTGTATTCTCTTATTATCTTTATTTTTATTAAGAATATTAATAATTTTATTTTAGAATTATTTATTAAATATTTCATAAAACCACTATGTGCTTTTTCTAGGACTAAGCATGACTGATGACGAATTGAAAAACCTCTGCCTTATTGAGATTGAGAAGATACTCAACAGCAATGCGAGATCTTTAAGAGACTATCAATCAATGCCATATCCTGAGATGTCTCATGTTCGCCTTTTTCAGAATAAGCTAATAGAGGAGGAGTTAGCATATGACACAAATGAGTTGACTCATACAAACTTATATACAGAACAAAAGATGACTCATGAGCAAAGGTTAGTATTTGATGAGATACTCAATGCTGTTGTTACAGACTCTGGTGGTTTTTACTTCGTTTATGGGCATGGTGGGTGTGGTAAGACATTTATTTGGAATGGACTTTCTTCTGCTATTCGATCTAGAGGAAAAATTGTTTTAAATGTCGCATCCAGTGGAATTGCTTCTTTACTCCTACCTGGTGGCAGAACGGCTCATTCTAGATTTTCAATACCCATTACAATTACTGATGAATCTACTTGCAACATCAAGCATGGCAGTTTGAAGGCTGAGCTGCTCATCCAAAGTAGCTTAATAATTTGGGATGAAGCTCCAATGCTCAATAAAATGTGCTTTGAAGCACTTGATCGGACGCTCAGGGATCTTATGTCAGTTACCGATCAACATAAGATACATCAACCATTTGGTGGTAAGGTTGTTGTTCTAGGAGGTGATTTCAGACAGATACTTCCGGTGATTCCGAAAGGAAGTAGACACGATATATTGGCATCCGCTATTAACTCATCCCATCTGTGGTCATTTTGTAAGGTTCTGAAACTGCATACGAATATGAGGCTTCTAATGTCTTCTTCGGATCAAGATGAAGGTGAAATGAAGAGATTTGCTAATTGGATACTTGATGTTGGAAATGGAAATATTGGCTCTGTTGTTGGTGATGAATCAGAAGTTGAAATTCCAAATGATCTATTGATTACAACTACTGATGACCCTCTCTCTCATTTGGTAGACTTTGCATATCCAAATTTGTTGCAAAACATGTCAGATTACAGGTATTTTCAGAGTAGGGCAATTCTTGCACCCACGCTTGAGAGTGTCGAGAAGGTAAACGATTTTGTCTTGACAATCTTTCCAGGGATGGAAAAGGAGTATTTGAGCTCTGACACAACATGTCAAGCTGATGAGAATGAAGATGTTCAACAAGAGTGGTTCACACCAGAGTTCCTAAATGACATCAAATGTTCGGGACTACCCAATCACAAGTTGACTTTGAAGCCAGGAGTCGCTATAATGCTACTGCGAAACATAGACCAGACTTCAGGTTTATGCAACGGGACAAGATTAATAGTTAACGAACTTGGCAGCAATGTAATTGGAGCGACAGTAGTGACCGGTAGAAATATTGGAGATAAAGTGTACATTCCAAGAATGAACTTGATCCCTTCAGATTCAGGATTGCCATTTAAGTTCCAACGGAGACAATTTCCATTGACAGTATGCTTTGCAATGACCATTAACAAGAGTCAGGGTCAATCATTATCACATGTAGGGCTTTATTTGTCAAAATTAGTGTTTACCCATGGACAACTTTATGTTGCTTTGTCAAGAGTTAAGAGTCGCAGTGGCCTCAGGGTTTTAATTCTAGATGAAGACGGCAATCCAAAGTCATCAACAACAAATGTCGTGTTCAAAGAGGTTTTAATAATATTTAGGTAAGAATAATATTATTTTTATTTTAATAGCATGTTATGATTTATACTTTTGTACAAATATTTACTATAGATATTACTAATTTATCTATAACTCTTTTTTCAGATTTGAAATGAAATGTGTAACAAGGAGCACAACATCCTATGCCAATTGCTTTTCTAATGAAGTTAGTAAGATACTAGGTTATCGATCGATAAATTTTTATTAGCTTTTTATACAAAATTTAGTGTAAAATTAACATGCTATTATTACAGTTATATATGTTCTTATTTTTTTCATGTCTCCCTCCTTATGGTTTAAGAATATTATAAACTTCAAACTTTTCTATTTATATTTTACTTTGAATAAAGATAAAACAACATATTTAACACGTTTATTATATAACTACGATGATAGTGTTATACTAAATTTAAAAAAATATATAGTTATAAAATATTATTTTTAATTTAACTTATCAAATTTAAATATAAACTCGTGCATCGCACGGGTTTAACACTAGTTATTTATATAAATAAAAGACAGCAATCATCAATCTGAAATACCTCAAAATCATAAATTAATAACTCAATCAAATGTAACATGGGCAGTTATAGCCAAATAAAGAAGTTGAGTTGAACATAGAAATCTATAAATTAAATTGAGAAAATAAATAAAAGGAACATTGAACCTGTAATTGAAGATGAAATAATCCTGAAGTGATAAGAAATCCTAATCTTAAAATAAATTCTAATCTAATCCTAATCCTAAGAGAGAGGAGAGAACCTCTCTCTCTAAAGACTACATCTAAAACTAAAATTATGAATTATGAGTCTAATCTCCGGTCTCTTTCATTTCTCCACTTTGCAGCCTTTAATCTGTGTTTTCTAGGCTTGAAAATGGGCTGGAAATAGTCCAGGATTCGCTGTTTGCGAAATCTGCCACGCTGATTTTTATAAATGCGACGCGTCCATGTGAATGACGCGTTTGCGTCACCTATCTGTACGGCCACTATGGCAAATTATATATCAAATCGAAACCCCGGACGTTAGCTTTCCAACGCAAGTGGAACCGCGTCATTTGGACCTCTGTAGCTCAAGTTATGGTCGTTTTAGTGTGAGAGGGTCAGGCTGATAGCTTTGCAGTTTCTTCAACTTCTTGTATTCCTTCCACTTTTGCATGCTTCCTTTCCATCCTCTAAGTCATTCTTGCCCTGTAATCCCTGAAATCACTTAACACACATATCAAGGCATCTAATGGTAATAAGAGAGGATTAAATAAAAGAAAATAAAAGGCAAAGAAGCATGTTTTCAATCATAGAACAAATTCTGGGAAGGAATTGTAAAACATGCAAATAGTATGAATAAGTGGGTAAAGAGTTGATAAAATCCACTCAATTAAGCACAAGATAAACCATAAAATAGTGGTTTATCACATGCATCATATTGTTTGCACATTTGCATTTGATTACGCTTGCTTGTTTTATTTCTTTGTGATTGTGCTGTTTGTCTTGTTGTGACTTGCTTGTACATTGAATTTAATCTCTTGCTTGTACATTGAATTTAATTTCTTGCTTGTACTATTTGTTTGTGAATGTATTAAAGTGATTATGAATTGATATTTGACTGAGGATTAACTACGTGGCTGAGAAACGAGTAATGTGACTAGTTTTATATTTAAAATTTGTTTTGATTTTAGAGATTTTAAAAAGAGGTAATTAGTTAGCCAAAGTAGAACCAAGAGTATTTTCAAAGGGTTTGATAAAAATATAGTTTTATTGAGTAAAGTTAATTATTTTCACTTTATTTCATTATTTTTACGGCATTCCCATTTCCTATTGAGAACGTGCGGTTTGTTCTCACCCTAATATATTCCACCCTTTCAGTGACATAGGTTCGAAGACTTAACTTGAAGTTGTGGACGGTTATTAGTTTTATTTGAGTTAAGTTATGAGTTGAGTTGCTTTCATAGAATTGTCTCGCCTTTGTTATTTTATATTTTATTTTATACAGAGGAATAGGAATTGTATTCGAGTTTTATATTGAATTTATTTGTATAGCGCTTATAATTATTAGTAATTATGTGAAATTAGTGTTTGAAGATCTCTTGATATGTACTTCTTTAGTTAGTAAAAACAAGATTTTTTTTTTGGAATTTTCTCAAAAACTGAAACGCGATATCGACGTAAAGGCTCAATAGTAAATTTATAATAAAGGAAATCAGGTCCGTAACACCTTACTTTTGGTACGATTATGACGTGCTAAAAGTTAGAGTGTTACAATTGTCATTATTAAAAAATAACTAATATTTATGATAGTCTACAATTAAAAAAATAAAAAAAATACAAGATATTAATATTCTGAGTTTTCAAAATATAAATCTTAAAGTAAATATATATGATTATATTAATGATCATAATTAAAAATTTTTATTTTATTTTAATTTTTTCAAAATATGTTTGCCTTAAATTGTATTTCTTTATTAATTGCTATTTTTTTAACTTAATTGTCATTTTTATAACTGGAAAAAGTAGAAATGTGTCTAAAAAATAACAAAAAATATATTATTTTTAATAAAAAATTTATGTCGCTTTAAATTTTTTTTCATCATATGTTACATTTTTACTATATTAAAAATTTTATAGATATAACAAACTAATTGTTACATTATTAAATATATTATTAGAGGTAAATTATTAAATATAAATTAATAAAAAATATATAATACTTAATTAATTATCATAATCATATTTAAAGGTATCTCAGTTATTTTTATATAATAAAAATGATATATTTTAAAAAATATTTGTATATAATTTATTAACAAATATACGAGATATTTACCATAAGTTTTATTTTTATTAAAAAATATAAATGTATTAAAGTGGTGCATTTTAAAGGTGTATTAATAGAATTTTTATTAAAAAAATTATAAGATAGCAAATGTTATGTTGTTTTGATTTTATCTTTAACGTTTAGTTTTAATTTTATCTTTAGAGTTTTAATATGTTTTAATTATACCACTAGAGTTAACAATATTAATTATAACTAATCAATTATATTATTTGATTTGACCAAGATAAATATTAAATTATTTAATAAATAATAAATAAGAAAATGAAATAAATGAATTTAATTTGAATAACTCTCTTATTACTTTTAGAATGTGTTTTTATATATTTTGATTAATAATTCTTAAAAGAGTTATTATTTTATTTACTAATATTTTAAATTTTTTATAATATTTTCATAATACTTGATTAATAGGTTCTTCTTCATAATATTTTTTTTGAAATTTTTTAATAAAAACATATTTTAGTTTTTGTCTTTCATCTTTTATATTTATTGATTATACTAAATTTTTTTATAATGTATTTTTATCAACTACACGCATTGTCTTTTTTATCTTCTTTTATTTTTTAATTATTTTGTTGCCTTTTTTTAATTATTTATTTTACTTTTACTTCTCATATGTTTATTGTATTTTACTTCATTTTAGTCTTAATTTCATAGTTAACTTTCAAATATATAAAATTGAATAATTTCTTTTAAAACATGCTTAAATATATTATCTATTATATACAATTATTAGGATAAACAAATAAATATAAATTAAATATATAATTTAATTTTAATTTAAACTAAAAACTAAATGAATTGTTAGAAAAATAGCAATTAATTTTATTTTTAATTTTTTTATAATTTTATTTAAAGGTAAAAAATTTTATATAACTACTAATATCGCCGATAAAAAAAAATTATAAGTCTCGATAAAATATAAAAAATATAAGATAAATAATGTATATGTAATTTTAAAGTTATTAATAATATATTATAGACAAATTTCTAAAAAAATCTTATGGCATGCAATTTTTTTATATTTTTATTTTTTAAAATTTTTTAGACTTATCAACATTTAAGTTGCTTATACATCACTTCTCAAAGTATTATGATTTCACAAGTTATAATATGTGATATATATATATATATATATATATATATATATATATATATATATATATATATATATATATATGAAAAATGTGACTTATTTAGTGGTTATCCATTTATCTTCTATTAATATTATTATAACAAGGATACATGTGACTTTACAAAAATGATATAACCTTGACTTTAATTATCTAAGAATTTATTAAGTGGCTGGAATAATATAACTCCACATCACGAACCAATAAATGCTAACGATATGGATAATCACAAAAATATCGGGGACCGCAAAAATAGCGAGTATTTGCGGGGATTACTCGCGTTTTGGGCTAGATGGGGATTGGGGACCTGTAAAACGACCTGCCATGCAAAAATGGATAGGGACACAGACATAAGTATCCGTATCTATGGGGCTTATTAAATCCACGTGAATATAAAATTATTAATTTATTCTAATTTATCTATTTCTTAAATTTAGTAACCTTAATTCCTGCTTCAAATTTGAATCCTTTCTTTTTCTTTCAGACTCATTCTTAGCATCGATTCTCTCTCTCTCTCTCTCTCTCTCTCTCTAACTCAGTTTCTCTACCTCTCAAGTCCGTCACCACGTTGCTCAATATCGTCCTAAAAAATTATGTTATGTTATTATGTTGAAATATATTTTTATATTTTTTCCTTTTGAAATGTTATTTTTCACAACAAATATGTTATGTTGTGTTGAATTATATTGAATTTATTATTGTATAATTATTTTATTATGCCTTTTTGTGTTAATTTTTTTTCAAAAATTTTCAAAAAATATTCGTAGATACCCGAGGAGATATGTGTTCTCTAAGGGGGATAATTAAACAGGAATTTGCAAAGACGGAGAAGAGACAAGAGTATACCCATTACCATACCTAACTAGTAACGGAGAACCAATTTAAGCCGATTTGAGAGGAAATACGTGGACTTCATCTATATTGAGCTTTTAAGGTAATAAACCTATGTCAGATTTGGGACCTTAACAATGAGTCTAGGTTGATCTTGCTTGCATTGAGATCTTACTAGGTCCAAGTGTATCTTGAATTAATATTTTGAATCATTGTTATAACAAATACTATACTATTTAATATTCTAACACTTAGTATATGTAAAAGTTGAATATATTTACAAGAGATTTTTTTAATTCAAATTAATAAAAAATTTAATTATTTTTTTATTAGTTTAAATATTATTTACTAATGTAATGAAAAAGTGAAAATAACAATAATCACTCACATAATTAAAATAGATAATCCTAATATATACATAACTCTACATATATCAAGGATTATTATATATGATAAATATATTTTTTTTGTAATGACTATTTATATAATTTATTGCATAATTTTCTCATCTTAATATTTAATAAATTTAAGAAACAAGATATTATTTAACATACAAAATAAGAAACTTAAGTCATTATTTAAGACAATAAGTATAATGGTGCAAATACCTACTTACTTATTAGTAGTAAAAAAAATGTAGATAGTATAAATTGATATATTTTAATATAAAAACAATAATAAAGGTTATTAATTAAGTTAATTATATAATTAAAAAGTATGAATAATTTTTTAAAGGGTTAAGTATTGAAATCGTCCCTAAGGTCTGGGGTGAAAATCAAAATCGTCCCGACCTTTTTTGTTATTAAAATCATCCTCAACATTACAAAACGTTATAAAATCGTCATTTTTTTTAATTTTATTTTACTAAATTACCCTCATCAATTAATAAAAATAATATTAAAAAATAAAAAAAACCCTCACCCTTCACCTGCACCCCCACTTCCTTATCTCTTCCATTTATTCTCTCCAACTACAGCCATTAACTTCCAACAATCTGTCTCTTCTTCTTTGTCTTCTTTAGGTACTCTCAGCTTCCAAAACATGCTGCAGCAAGTACCACCTCCAAACTAACCTTCTCATCAACATCATCATGCTGTTTTTGTTGCCGCCCAAGTGGGACTGAGGCAACAAGCGCATCTTAACAACAATGTGAACAACGAAAACAGGTTGATGAGTAGCAGTAGTAATGATTCATCAAGGGAGGAATGGGTCCAAAGAAAAAGTGATGGTCAAGAAGAACCAATGAACTTAACCCCTTAATTGCCCAGAAATTCAGTAACCATACAAATGAAACAAATAAAAAAGCCAAAATTGATTATCAACTAATTATCAAAACAAACAAACAAGAAGAAGAGAACAAACTCCTCAATTGCTTGAAACTGCGGTCGAGTTGTGCCTGACTGATCGGGAGCATCTCAGAGACCTGATCTCCGGCCACCGCAGCTTTGTCAAAGCTCTCTTTAATGGCTTCTACGATCTCCTTCAAGTCCTTATGCCGCACCACCATCTTCATCTCCATCATCTCCCCATACTTGCTCCTTGCGTCATCCTCCTCCGTCACCGGCGCCGCCTTCTTCCCTGCCATCAGAGGTGGCGGCGTCACCGAATCTCCCACCACCGACGATCCTCTCATGCAACCCCTCCTTCCCAAGTAGCCACACACACACGCACAGCTTTCCCCCAACCCAGCAGCTGCGCAACCCTATCCTAGCCACAACACACAGTTTCCTATCTTTCTTTCCCTGAACGGAAAGCAACAGAAGCAGAAAGGGAGAGATGGAGCAGAGCAGCGATCGAAAGGGGAGGCGAGTCACGCTGCTGCACCATTCAGTTCGCCACCATGATGTTGCCGATCTAGCCTGAGTAAGAGAGGGATCGCGCGATGTTGTAGGTGGGAAATGTGGGCCAGTGACGCGAGGAGGAGCGTGACCCACTGTGCAGAGCTGCATCGCCGTGCTGCCGCCGTCGCCTTAGACTGCTACCGCCGCAGAGCTTCGAGGAGAGAGAGGGAAGTGGCGCGCGCGGGAGGGGAAAAAACTTCCTCTGCACCGCCACCGTTCCCAAGCTCAGCTGCCTCGCCATTATCGCCACTGGGGGTTGGCCGTCGGTGAGGAGAAGTTACCGTCACGTCTCCCAGCCATCCCCGCCGCCGCCGTGCCATCGAGAAGGAGGCCGCCCAGTCGTGCATCGTAAGAGAGAGAGAAAGCATAGGATCAGAGGAGAGAGAGAGGAGACCTGCGCCAGCCACTGCCACTCCTACCGCCCAAAACCCCGCTGCTGTCGCCAGAAAACACCTCTGCCGCCGTCGAGATCCAATGCCGGTAAGGGTTTCGAATTTGGTTTTCGTTTCTTGTGAGATTCTGGAGTTTTATTGTTGCGGCATGTTGGTTTCAGTCACTGTTGCCGGAGTCGGGTCGCCGCAGCTGCTGGAGGTGGCTGCCGGGGCTACCGCCTAACCGGTTCAAAGCCCGCTGCGGTTCGGTTCAGCCGTTCTTTCTTAGTTTCAGTAAGTATTCCTGTTTCGAGAGCTCTGCGTTAGTGTTCTATTCCGTGTAATAAAGTAATTGTAATGTTGATGGTTCTAGGAGTTAGAATCCGAGTTTACTTGTGGCGTTGAGGCTGTTTCTACTATTGAGAAAGACATGCAGAACCAGAATTTTGATTGTTGATTTCGGGTTGAGGCGAAAAGGACTCTGTGACGCGTTTGGGTTATAGATTTGCGTTTTGAGGTAGGGGCGCTTTTCAAAAACTATATTTTTATATATTAGAATTATTATATATGGATACTGCTGTGAGAGAATGTATATTTGGTGATTGTATCGGCCTTATATTCGATTTGAATTGTCTCGATTGATTATGAACGTTTTTGGGTTGGATTGTTGTGTGTTTTGTGAAACAGAATGCTTTTCAAGTTGATTCTTTTAAAGATTTGAGATCGAGTTTAATCCGTTAAGAATTGATTTGAGTTGAATGGATTTTCTTAAGAAGGTGAAAAATAGAATACACTTTTGAATTCAGCCTGGTTTACTTTAATTGATTCGGTTTTGATAAATGATTTGTTGCTGAACCGATTCTTTAAAGCTTTGGAAATGAGTTAAATCGGTTGATATTGAGTTGATTTTGAAATGGTTTCCTTGAGATATGCCACTGAGGCGACTGTTGGATTTAGCTTGCTTTTGAATTGATTTCTGGTTTCGAGCTGTTGAAAAGGAATGAGAAACAGTTTAGTTGGGACCCGAACTGGGTGGCAAAAGTCCAAGTTTTAGGGGAAGTGCTGCCAAAATTTCTACAAAATCCTAGTCTTGTTTGAAAAGTTATTTAAAAAAGGTTGGATTTGAGAAATTATATTATTTGATTTATTAAGAGAATATTTATGTTTTCAAGCTTAAGTTATTTAATGAACTTTATGCGTTGAGTTCGGCTTATTTAGAAATGAACTATTACCGTTTGAATCACTGAAGGAAAGAGTGATGCTCTAATATTGATTTCAATATAAAAAAGAGCTTTTAGTGATTTTAAAGGAATCTAGACTTTTACTTGAGTAATCAAGTTTGAGGCATTTGGGAAGAGTTAGAAAAATGGGTTCCAAAAAGAAACCTGAAAGTGGTTTGATTCAAATGAAGCGGTTCCGTTTCAAATGAGTTGATTTTTGGACCGGGTTGGAACTTGTGATTTTGTATGGTCGGTTTCATAATAAATTCAGTTTTATTTACTTGAGCCGATAATCTATGATTTTAAGTAAGTTTGAGGGAATGAGTTATATTAATCTCCCCTAAAGACTTGAGACTCTGCTGAGGAACTACGAAATCCCATTGTGGGATGGAAGATTTTGAATGTTTTCAAAATAAATCTTTAACTTGCCATGGTTATAGAAGTTTTGGAAAGAGGATGCCGAGAGTGGCATTGTTGTAAAAGGGGAATTTACTTTAAGTAAAAGTGGCTTATGAGCTTGAGATGATTTGAGAAATGAGATCTTTAAAGCCAAGGCTGAAAAGAGTTGAAATTTGATTTCAAAGTGAAATAATTTGAGAAAAAGTGAATTATGGCTTAAATGTCGATTTTTGTGAATTTGATGATGTTGAATGGTGGAAGTGCTATTTTGTTATGAGCCGGAATGGTTGTGTATGATATTGATTTATGGCTGATTGTCGAATGAGTTATGGGTCGTATGGCTGAGATGGATGTTGATCCGTGGCTGAGAATGAATGTATATATGATTAATGAATGAATGTGGTAAATGAACAATGATGATTGATTTGAGACTGAATGGATAATTTCTTGAGATACCTGGGTAGTAGCAAGGGTTATGGTTCGTCCCACTTACTCCAGGTCAGAGACTGTGACGCCTGGGTAATAGCGGCAGTAGTGGTGATTCCACTCGCTCCAAGTTGAGCTTTTAAACACCCACCAGGGTAGTAGCCGCAGTAGTGGTTATTCCACTGGCTTTGGGTTGAGCGGGTAGTAGCAAGGGGGTTGTAACTCAAACCTACTTGCTCCGCGATGGGTGTTTCTGTCCATGGTTAGCTACCAGGACGTGTCGGGTTGGCTATATAACCGACAGATGATATCATCAGCCACTAGGACAGGCATGCATCATATGCATATATGTTACATTGTTTGGGTGTGCATATTGTACTTGGTTTGTCTTTGTGACTATTTGAGATTAACTGCTACTTGTTCTACTTGCTTACCGCCCATGCTTTTCAAGCATTGAATGTAACTGTTTGTTTGTGCTTGAACTTTCTATCTGTGTTTGCAACTGAGACTCTGTTGGATTGTGGTGATTGGTTGTTGGATTGGATTGTTTGGGCCTAGGACCGTGGTTGAATTGAGATGGACCGATGGTTGGTTTCGGCTTGTGTTTTTGGTTTGGAAAAATATGAAAGACAATTTTGGTTCAGTATAGATAAACCTATTGAAAGGCTTTTGAGTTTTTGAGAATTGAACGGTTCCTCTTTCAGAAAAGATTTTCGACTTTACTTTTATTGTAAATCGTTGTTTTTGAAAAGAGGCATAAGACGGTTATCACTGGTGCGGTTATCTTCACGTATCCTATTACAGTAATTCCCAAAACCCCCTACTGAGAACCCTTTCGAGGATGATGTTCTCACCCCCTACATTTTTTCCCTTTTCAAGATATGGACGTAGAAGTCACGAAGAGTTTATTTATTTGTTATTGAGATGCTTTATATTACTTTAGATTATTATTTTTGTACCCTCGCCTTTATCTTGACATATTCTGTAAGAGGGATAGGAATTGTACTGGATAATGCTTGTAATATTATATATATATATATATATATATATATATATATATATATGTACCCTTTATGAGTTTTGTAAGTTGTATGGTATGTGTGGATGCACGTTGTATAGCAAGAATATTTTTGGGAGCGGTCTTGCGGTTTAAAGTTTTAAACAGGCTCATATTTTAGTATTGAATAGTATAAGTATCGTCGTAATATCTGAGCTATCAGAGTCGCGCAGCCGGAAGCGTGAGCTTTGGTAGTTGGGTGTTACATTTATTCATTTATAAAGTCTGAAATAAAATAAATAATTTGTTGTTTATTTTAATTGAATTCATTAAATTTAATTATATTATATATAAATTAAAGATAATTTATAAATCACTTTATTTCCTTAGCCTTTTATATTCTGTAGATTATTAAGTTTTAAGTTTTATATTTCTGTAAGCAAAAGTAATATCAGGCAAAACTTTTTTCATTCTAAACGGAATTATTCTATGTATTATTAACTAATATCATTAGATTTGATTTATTAAAAATATAAAATAATTTTATATAACAAATTATTAATTAAACTCATTCTAAAATGTAAGCAAAATAAAATAACTTCCTAGGCGGCCCAATGTAAATCTATGATTTATACAACAATCAAACAAAGCATAGAACTTGTTAATTGTGATAAAAAGGGAATAAAATAGTAGGGCCCACACTATGTTGGCTTGCTTGCCTCCATTGCATCTTAACAAAACATGGGCCTACGGAAACTAATTCTGATTCCAAGCTGGGCAGATAGAAAACCTATCCGGATCTCGTACAATTAATTTCAACCCACACCCAAAGTCCTCTTTTAGTCTTTTTGGGTCTTCTCTCTCCCAACAAGCGAGCATATACACCAGCAATGGAGAACGGCGTCTTGGCACTGGCAACTTTAAAACGGAAAAGATGAGAAGACTGGTTGCTCATACGGCGACGGGTGATGACGGGGTTGTGCCGGCGAGGATGTCGACGATGATCGGAGATGCTAATGTGACCAGAGAGGTTAGATAGCGGACCGGCAATAGGAGACTTTCACTGATGTTATTATCGTTTAGATCGCCATCGCACCGGGACGCTCCCTATCTGTAATTGATGGAGGTGAGATACTGCAAGGAAGGCATGGATTCAGATCTTATTTTCATACCCTTTTTTTTACTCAGTATATTTTGATTTGCCAATAATAAGTGTTTTATTTTCAATTCAAATCTTTTTCCGTTAAATCATCAAAACAAGTTTTTTCTTCTTTTGATTATGAAGGATATGTGATTTTGGATGTACTCTGATTTTAAAAAGATTTACTAAAAAATATACCTCTTCTTAGTTGCTATAAAAGCCTAAGAGGTGTGGTCCTACAATCTTACCATGACATATGTACTTGCTAGAATTTACATTTGCTCTTATTTTTTTCACTAGAGAAAAATTGGTTAGGTGATATGATTTGTTGGAGATGATTGCACCGCCAAAAGAATGTTGGAAGATTCATGTCAAAGTAATCAAACTTTGGTCTTTACCGAGATTCAAAGACTCCAAATACATTAGCTCCATTGAAATAGTGTTGATGGATGAGCAGGCACTTCTAATTTTATTCATACACCCAATTGTTTTTCTATTTTCATACACTTAATCCCATATTTGTATGATCCTCACCTCATAATTGTCATAATTTCAACCTCAGCAGTTTCTGCTTTTCTTGGGACTATTCATTCAAAAATAGAACAAGAACAAAATTGAGTTCTGTGTTTTCCTACAAGAAAACATAAGCTTTTCATCATAAAAAAAGATACTACAGTCAAAAATAGATTTAATATATAGCTCATGTTGTATTCGGCCAATAAAGAAAGGGATTGGGAGACTTTTAGCAATATTTTCATAGACAGTTATATAAAATTATAAATTTTAGTTTGCAAAGACATGCACTAATGTCAAGATACATATTGGAGGAGATCAAAGAAGTATTCATTTCCTAAAAAATATAAGGGCATTTAATTCAATATTTTGTTTTACATCAATGGCCGAAAAAATTGACCGTGGGGTGAACAATGGGACTGCTCCTCCAATTTTTATGCCTGGGGTCAAAACTACCACAGCATTGGTAGCTTACTCCGGATAGTCTGCGACTAACATTTGCCCAGCTATATATTTATAACACAGAAAATGAGATTGATAATCGGATAGGCACACTTCGATAATTTTCATGCAACCAGTCAAACATTTTAGTTATTTTTTATATGTGAGAGAAAATAACATAAAATTTATTGTGTTTTTTTTTTGTAGTTCCAATGAAGCTATAAATGAGCGGGATAAGAAAATTGTGGCAATATTAAGAAACATGCTAGAAAAATAATAGTTTGGCAAAGAGTTTTCGCTATGCAAGAGATAGGTACCAACAGGAAAATTGCACAAACATAAAGCTTAAGTTGATTAGTAAAAGGACTACAGATGACAGGACATACAACTTGCCATCTGCATCTGAAGTGGCTGCATTGATTGTTGGTGATGTCGAACAACTAAGTAAAGATAGAGATATTATTATAGAGAGTCAAACCAGAAAGCTCCAACAGATTGATGTTTTTCACCCATCTTATTTAGCCTTGCAATATCCATTGTTGTTTTCGTATTTTTGTTTGGGTATTGTAACATCAGATTCTATCTCCGTTAGCCCTACAAAGAAAAACAAAATAATCACTTTGCGACAATTCTTTGCTTTTTAACTATGTACAGAAAAAGACGGGTGAATCTCTGTTAATTCTGAGATCAAAGAGATTATTCCAAGAGTTTCTGATAGATGTCCACACAATGGTGAAATCAGAGAGGTTAAAATTCTTTAGGTATAAACAACCATAGTTGAGGGTTGATAAATACAAATGTCTGCATGAAAGTCTTATAAACGGGGATGTAGATGCTGCAAGGCTTGGCAAAAGAATCATTCTTCCCAGTACTTTTACCGGTGGACTTAGGTACATGATGAATAATTGTAAAAATGCATTTGTAATTTGCAGATATGCAGGATATCCTAACTATTTGATCACTATGACCTGTAACCCTAAATGGGATGAGATAAAAAGAGAAGTGACTCCCATTGGATTGAAGGCAGCAGACCCCCCTGCTATATGGTATCGAGTTTTCAAGATCAAACTTGATGGTTTGATTGATGACCTAAAAAGGGAAAAAATCTTTGGCAAAATTTTGGGATGTAAGTATGTGTTTATGCAACACCTTATTAAAACCTTATGTTGTAATGTTTTGCTCATTTGTCTTTTTTAATTTTCAGATGTTTGCACTATAGAGTTTCAAAAGAGAGGGCTTCCACATGCACAAATTCTTTTTTTCATGAGTAACGAGTTCAAGCCACAAACACCAGATAACATAGACAAACATATAATAGCTGAGATTCCTAATGAAAATAAAAGGCCAAATCTACATGGAGCTGTTCAGAATTACATGGTACATGGTCTATGTGGTCCATACAACAAGAATTCACTTTGCATGAAGAATGGATCATGTTCAAAGTTTTATCCCAAAGAGTTTGGACAGCAAACACTCATTGATGAAGCTGAATTTTTCAAATATAGGTGTACTGATAACGGTCGAACAGTAAAGAAAAGGGAATGTGTACTAGACAATAAGTTCATTGTTACTTATAATCTAGAATTGTTGTTCAAGTTCAGGTGCCACATAAATATGGAATACACATGCCAAACAAGTTCTATTAAGTATCTGTTTAAGTATGTACACAAGGGCAATGACCGCGTAACAACTACTCTATACAACGCTGGTGATTCGTCAGAAGCCACACAATTTGTTGACGAAATTAGGAATTACTACGATTTAGGTACATTTTGGCATGTGAGACAGTCTGGTTTATTTGGATACAAAATCCAAGAGAAAGAACCATTTGTGATTAGACTTCCATTCCATTTGGAGGATAAGCAATCTGTGGTTTATAGTGAAACTTCTAATGTGAAAGATATCGTCGAAAGAGCAATATCTCATGCCATATTTTTGGGATGGATGGTGGTGAACATGTCATATCCTTATGTTCGAAGTCTGACGTATGCTTAGTTTCCAACCAAGTTTGTTTGGAAGGACAATGCTTTAAAGTGGTTTTCTCGAAAGTAAGGCTTCGCAATTGGAAGGTTGACTCATGTACCTGTAGGTAATGACGAGTTTATATTCAATTTTGATCTTATTTATTTGATGATTTAAATTTAAAATCTTAACAGCATGTACCACGCGTCCATTTTATTCGATTTATCTACACTAGAAAACAAATGTTCAAATAACTTTCAGTAGTTATAATCTGTAGATTATACAATTTTAGAATTGTTCTATATTTTTTAGAAAACTTAATCTTATGCGGATGTGTAGTTACATAATAATTGAAATCGTGTAGCCTAATCCATTTAGCAATTTAAAAGTGAGATTTTAACTAAGTTTTTTGTAAAAAATACCGAAGAATATTACCAACGACTTCTCTTGAATACTCAAAGAGGATGTACAAATTTTTGAGATCTAAGAACAGTAGGAGGAACAAGTTATGCTACGTATAGAGATGCATGCTTTGTCCTTGGACTCTTGCAAGATGACAGAGAATTCATGGATGCAATTAAGGAAGCAAGCTCGTGGGCCTCAGGATTATATGTTAGAAGGTTATTTGTCATTCTATTAACATCCAACAATATCTCAAGACCAGAACATGTCTGGGATAGATGTTGGCATGAACTCTCAGATGATATTTTGTATTGACAGAGAACCATGAAGAATATGAGGGTGAGTTTTTATAATTGCAATTATAAAAGTTCTTCATTATTGATCATTTTTAGTTTGATTGAATTTTTACAGTATTGTATAATATGCAGTGTTAACCATGTCAGATGATGAGATCAAATATAGACAAGATCTTACATTCCTATGGTAAAGCCTTAAGAGACTATCCTCCTATGCCTCTAGCAACTGAAGTTGATAGTTCTTTGTTAACTGAAAGGGTTATCAGGGAAGAGCTAAACTTTCATAGGGATGATTTAAAGAAAAATGCCTCAAATATATTAGCCATCGCAACACCTGAGCAAAAATATGCATTCGATAAAATTGTTATAACTGTGTATTGTGATGAAGGAATTTTTTCTTTGTGTATGGTCATGGGGGTACTGAAAAAATATTTCTCTGAAATCTTATGTCTACTGAGATTCACTCAAGGAGTGATATTGTGTTAAGCATTGCTTCAAGTGGTATTGCTTCTTTACTTCTTCCCAATAGAAGAACGGCACACTCAAGGTTCAAAATTCCGCTGAATATAACTGAGGATTCTGTATGTAACATCAAACCTGGTTCCCCTCAAGTAATGCTGCTGTTGAAAGCCAAACTTATAATTCGGGATGAGGCTCCAATGGTTAGTAGGTACTGCTATGAAGCGCTTGATCAATGCTTAGGTGATATCATGAGGTTTTCTCCAACATATAACAAAGATTTGCCCTTTGGAGAAAAAGTAGTTGTACTAGGTGGAGACTTTAGACAAATTCTTTATCATTTTACGAGGATCGAGACAAGATATCGTTCATTCAACCGTGAATTCGTCTTAGCTTTGAAAGTTTTGTGAGGTGCTCAAACTAACAAAAAAACATGAGACTCTCTGTATGGATGACTGCTTCAGATCAAGATGAGACAAAGCAATTTGATAAGTGGTTATTAAAAGATTGTGATGGTCTAATATGTGACAATATGGATGGTGAATCTAAGATATGTCTTCCAAGAGATATTGTTATTCCTTTTTCGGATCAGGCATTTGATGAGTTGGTTCATTTTTCTTATCCAAATATTTTGGATAACATGTCCTCAAAGGATTTTTTTCAAAGCAAGAACTATACTGAATCCCACGCTGGACATCGTTGAAGAGGTCAACAACCATCTGATGGCTATCATTCTTGGAGGGAAAAAAATTATATCTTAGTTCGGATTCGATTTGTATGGATGAAGGGAATATGGAGAGTCAACTAAATCTCTATGGTTTTGAATTATTGAATAGCATAAATTGCTCTGGTTTGCCTCCACATAAATTAATACTCAAGGTTGGTGTTCCAACGATGTTACTGAGGAATATTGACCAATCCAGTGGCTTTTGTAATGGTATAAGGCTACAAGTTAGGAAACTTAAAAATCGTGTCATAGAATGTGAAGTCTTAGTGGTAACAATGTTGGTCATATTGCTTTGATTCCAAGAATGAATATGGTACCAACAAATGAAATCGTCCCAGTTAGATTCCAACGAAGACAGTTTCTCATAATATATCTCATGTTGGATTGTACTTGTCCAAACCAGTTTTTACATATGGCCAACTATATGTGGCACTTTTAAGAGTTAAGAGTAAGAGCGGTTTAAAAGTTTTACTTATGAATCACGTAGGAATGTCTGCCAATTCAACCATCAATATTGTTTATAGAGAAGTTTTTGAAAAAATATGATTCTAATATAAATATTTTAATTTTATTTTAAATTCTGTATCAATGTATAATTATTTTACTTAAAAAATGTGTAAAATGATTATTACTCACTATTTTTAAATTAAACTTTGATTTTGATAATAATTTTATAAATTTCTTAACATAATAATTATTTTATTTTTTTTAAATATCTAAATATATCATTTTTTTTACATTTATAAATTTTTTCGTGTTGAAACACGGATTCATACATTAGTTTGTTATTAAATAAGGATGTTTTTACTAAATCCTTTCATAATCAACTATTGGTTTTTGAACTTGTTAATCAGCGTGAAAATGACTAAAACATATGCTTTTAAATTTGTCATTTTTAAAATAGTTTATTATTAAAAATACTCAAATTATATACAATCATTTCAATTTAATTTCTTAAATTTTATTTGTTTATATTTTAGATATTTAATATTTGATTTATAGTTTTAGTTTTATTTTTAAATTTAAAGGTAGCTAATCTATAAGACACATTGCTTTTCTATTATTATTATTATTATTATTATTATTATTATAGTAGGATCAAAATAAGGTTTGAGTTGCCAACGAACTATCACTTAAACGACATAATCTCTCTATACTCACCTAGTGGTAGTAAATTTGAGTCTCATTTCTAACTATGAAAAAAAAAATAAAAATAAAAATAGGTTTCGGGTTATCTTGTGTTGGGATCAGATGGAATTTTGAAGCAGAATAATAGCCCTTGTTGTTCTTCCTCTGTAATATAATTGTGTATGCAATTATGCATAGCTATTAGTAATCTACTAACGAAATATTGGAAAATCTTTTGAAGTCCTTAATCCCATTACATTGAACTCTTTTTTCTTTTCTTGAAATTTCTCATGTTCAATCATACTTGTTCACGAGCTCATCTGTTTCTATAGTTTCATTTTGCGCTCTGTTATTTGTGCCATTAAAAATTGCCTCCTGACTTCCTTCCTTACACGAAATTAACCTTCACAATTTGGATGTTGTTCTTGGTTCTTCCTGCTTAGGTAATGCGTGGAAACGATACCTGTTATGTACTTTCTATAGTTTATACATGCATCAGTTTTCGAATATGTTTCTGAATCTTTATAGACTGATGATTCCCACAAAGCACATTTATTTTGTTTAGCGGCATTTTAGTTTTTGTCCAACTAACTATATTTGCTATATCATTTTGAATGGAGCTATAAAAAATATAGTAGGGGTGAGTATAATACTCATAATAAATGGGTCTCAAGATCACTAATTCACATAAATAATACTATTATATTTATCATTATTCAAACTCACACTGAAAAATAAATAGAGAAGCATCTTTAATTTCTCATCAAAATTAAACTATTTTCATTTCTAGGAACACACAAAACATACATACGTGCATGCCCTTTTATATAGGCAAGGTAATTAATTTTACAAGGAATAAAATAATCTCAAATGATATAGGCGGTTCATTTTTGCAGAAACAAACTTGCTAAAAAAATTTTGTTCAACTTGCATACGTAGTTGCTGATGATTCTAGTTTGACGGTCATTTGAGTAGCCAAGCTTTTCAATTAATTCAATTTATTTTTGAATTTCTTTGATATTCCACCATTTAGTCAAATCTTGCAACTCCAATTTTGACTACAAATTAGTTGTGATGATAATGACTAGTTTCATGATGTTTCTCTAATATCAAAATCAACTTAATTTAAATATCTAACATTCACCTCCTTTAAATTAAGTTTGCACAATTAATTATTTTAAGTATTTTTTAAATTTGTAAAATAATTTAATCTTTAATAAATTTATAAAAATATCGGCTATTTATTTTTTAATATGACAATATTTGATCACAACTTCTTTTTTATTCATCAATTCTCTAATTTTATAAAATCGGATATTAATATACTTGAATCTTACATAAAATATTAAATTTTTACAAGGTGCAATGACTGATTTATTATCACAAAATATCGTTATTGGAGTACTTTGTTTCTCTTTCTAATTCTTTAAGAATTTTTCTTAATTAAATTGCTTGTATTGTACATTTTGCTGCTGCTATATATTTTGCTTATGCTTTAAAGAAACTGAGAAAGTAACTACTAGTTGTTTCTTTGATAACCATAAAATTGCACCAAAACTAAAATGAAATACAAATTTTGAAGTACTTTTTTGTTTCTATATCTCCGGTCCAATCATTATATATCAGTGTAATCGACAAAATTCAGTTCATTAGTATTTTCATAATAAATTCCATCATTTAAAGTACTTTTGGTATATCGAAGAATTCTTTTTGTTGCTTGCAAATGGTTAGTATAATAAGGTTCCTTGCAATCGAACTCCAAACACGATATCTGATTTAGTTGTAATCAAGTACCTCAAACTTTCAATCAAACTTTTGTAATAAGTGGAACTTATTATTCCTCCCTTATCTTCTCTCAATAACTTATACTTTTTTTTCGATTGGAGTAGAAACTAATTTTAAATGTTCTATCTAAAATTTTTTCTATGAAATGAATATTTCATTATCTTTTTGAACGACTTTGATATCAAAAAAGTAAGACATCAACTCCATATTCGTCATTTTAAAATGCTTTATCATAGCTTTCTTGAATTCTATTATTATCTTCAAATTGTTGCCGGTAAAAATTAAATCATCAATATAAAAATATACGATTAAGATATCTCCAGGTTCAACAAATTTGATATAAAGAGTATGATCAAATGAACATCTTCTAAAACTATTTTAAAGGTCCAATTTCTTTGATGTTTCACCATTGTCAAATCTTACAACTCCAATTTTGATTACAGCTCTCAATGAGTTGTGATGATAATGACTAGCTTCGTGATGTTTCTCTAATACCAAAATCAATTTGGTTTTAAATATCTAACAGTAGGCAAGTTGCACGCAGATAGAGTTTGCAAGTTTAAGGTACAAGTCTACGGTTCAAGCACTTGCTTGTGTTAAAACAATCTTTATGCAGCACAAGTTTGATTCAAACGTATATGTAGGTATTTGACATGAGATACTATGTTAAGTTGTTAACTCGCAATTCATTTGGCGTCAAATGAAGTTCAAATAGTACCCATCCATTTAAATATCATCCGGCGGTTAATAGATTGAAATCTATAAAGATTATATGAAGTTACAATTAAAATAAGGTGAAAATTCAGATGCAATCGACTTCACGTGAAGTTGATAAATGAGAATCGTTAGATAATTTAACTGATTTGATTAAATTTTCATCTAATAGTTCTCAGCTATCAACTTCACGTGAAGTCGATTCTACCTGAATTTTTACTTTAAAATAATATAAATGGTTTTCTTTGTCAATTGCAATCAATGGTGACAGCATTCAATTTTTGTATAGGTACATTTTCCCACATCCTTGGTTGTTAGTGTTTTCAGAAACATAAAATTAAATAAATAACAACTATGCTACATGTACACTATAATTATCTATCAAAGTTAGTCACCAATATAAAATATATATTTAAATATAAATATACATTAAAAATAAATTAAATCACATGTATACTTATACATAAATATATGTATAGTTAATTTTAGTGTATGAATAAATTTTTGAATAACTAATCCATCTATTTCTATTTCTATAATTCTATCCATGTACAATCCAGAAATAACTGTATAACTGTATCCAAGTTTGAAATCTATGACTTGGAATCAAGACCTGAGACGCGCCTTGCTTCCACTTCAAACGGATCCATCCTCGTCTAATCACCTGCACAAGTTTGACTATGTTGGTAAACCATCTAGCAAGGTTAAGATCTGCAGTGTGCGTTACTTAATTATTATTGTATGCTGTGCTTTTATATGAATCATTCAACGTAGCAATTCACGTGATATATAGTGAAGATCAAATAGTAGCGCTGCTATCGATCTCATTTAATTTTATTACTTGACAAGTTCTAATACATGATTCATTTTATTTCCGGAGAATAATTACTGTTGTTTTGGCGAACAAATAAATTATAAGATTAGCTTGATTTGTTAACATCTTAAAATAAGCAGAATAATGGAAATTAAACTGGATGTATCATAAATAGTAAGGATACATATATTGTAAATAAGACGGTTGATTGTAGTTAGTGAGACGTTAAAGTGAGAGAAGAGGAGGGATTTATACTATATTATATGATATGATAATGAGAGTGACATAAACATTTGATTTTGTTGGAAGGTGTGACTTTAATTTGTTATATGGTATTTGCTAATTATGAAATAAAATGAAGAGAGATTGACGGTAAGAGAATTGGTGGTGAGAATTGTGAATGGCGCCTCACTGTCTCTTAACAATAATATTTCTAAAAGTGGCGCTATTTTGAGGAGAAGGGATAATGTATCATTGAAACAACTTTCTTGTCTGTAATAACTTTTCATTCAATCTGTTCAAGCTTCAACAGGTAATCAATTACATGATCTGCATATATTATTATTATGATTCCTTGTTCATCTGTTTTCTTATATGCGTGGATGCATGCAGGCAGGGCAGTTAGGATCAGGTATATCTGCCCTGAATGATATGAGTGCTTGAATCATTCTTCCCTCCAATTTACATACATTCATCTCCCGAAAAGAAACCAAGCACAAGCGGCACCATGTCTGGACCCAACTCCCCCCGGACGAGTAATTAACAACAAACCTTACTTGCTTTCATTTATTTCATGTATTTTTCTGATTTATTTGATCCCGTGTATGGTAGACTCTATGAGGAAGAAAGCCATGAATGCATCAAACGGGCTGAGGAATTCTCTGACGAAAAAGGGCAGGCGGAGCAGCAAGGTTATGTCCATTGAAATTGAGGACGTCCACGATGAGGAGGAGATGAAACATGTCGACGAGTTCCGCCAAGCTCTTATCTTGGATGAACTACTTCCTGCAAAGCACGATGATTATCACATGATGCTTAGGTTTTTTCCCTTTTCTCTTTCTTCTTCCTCTGAATCAAATCTTGCAACGTTATGTTTCTTATTACAATAAATGGTTTTTCATATAGATTCCTCAAGGCGAGGAAATTTGATATCGAGAAAACAAAGCTAATGTGGTCTAACATGCTCAAGTGGAGGAAGGAATTTGGTTCGGACACTATTGTAGAGGTATTGTTTTGAATTCCTTAGGTATGGAATGTTATTATGATTAATTATTAGTTTGAGTTAGGGTGTGTTGTTGTATAGGAGTTTGAATTCAAGGAAATCAATGAAGTGATTAAGTATTATCCGCATGGACACCATGGAGTGGACAAAGATGGACGTCCTGTGTATATAGAAAGATTGGGACAAGTGGATGCCACCAAGCTGATGCAAGTCACAACCATGGATCGTTACATCAAGTACCATGTCCAAGAGTTTGAGAAGACTTTTGATATCAAGTTTCCAGCTTGCTCCATTGCTGCAAGGAAGCAAATCGACCAAAGTACAACAATCCTTGATGTCCAAGGAGTGGTATGCATGCTGAGATCAATACTCATCCTTAAAAACTTCGATAATAAAAAGATGGCTAAAATTCTCTTGTTGTATGTGTACCGCAGGGTCTTAAAAACTTCAACAAGAATGCTAGGGAACTTGTCACTCGCCTTCAGCAGATTGACGGTGACAACTATCCAGAGGTATTTTCTTTTTCTTTTTCTTTCCATAACGGTTATAATCGTGAAAAAAATCAAGAAAAAGAAATGTTTTTGCTGTGGATTGCCGAGTAATGTCATGAAATTGGTTGCTTCACTGCAGACCTTGAATCGCATGTTCATCATCAATGCAGGTTCCGGGTTTAGAATTTTGTGGAACACTGTAAAATCCTTCCTTGACCCTAAGACTACAGCGAAAATCCATGTGAGCATACAGAACTTTATCTTAAATCCTCTTGTATTTCTCATGAAAAATAGGTAGAACCAGGTAACTGAAACTTGTAATTCATCTGCAGGTTCTTGGTAACAAGTATGATACTAAATTGCTTGAAATAATCGATGCAAAGTGAGTTCATGAATACATTCAGTATTATTGTTGTAACAACTAACAAGAAGGTTCTTAGTTATGGCAATTATTTATTTATTTATTTTTGCTTTACCAGTCAATTGCCTGAGTTTTTAGGAGGCAGTTGTACCTGTCCTGGAGTTGAAGGAGGTTGTATGCGTTCTGATAAGGGTCCATGGAAGGATCCAGAAATAATGAAGGTGGGCTTAACATACAATTACCTCTTTATTCCTTCTTTAGCATCTCCATTATGATTTTAGGCTACAATAATGTCTTACATGTGTATGTTTTCTAAACTACTTGAATTATAGATGGTTCAAAATGGTGATCACAAATGTTCGAAAGGGAAAGGGTCTCAAGCTGAGGAGGAGAAACATGTGGAGGTAAGATAGCTTATCATTCTGTTAATTAAGTTTGATGATTTCCGTTACTGGTGAGGTTTTGAAGTGATTAGTGAGCATTATTGTTAGGAATCCAAGCCTATGTCCAGGTTGGGAAGTCTCAGCAAACAAGCCTCTTCACTTAGTGATAAGGTATGTTAATATCATTCTCATGATAAGTGTTTTCTGTCATTACTCAAATTTTTTCGAACTAATTTCTATTACCAATGATTAGGGAAACAAGAGTTTCAAGGGGGAAGCGGCTCTCACCAAACAAGTTTCTTCACTTAGTGATAAGGTATGTTAATGAATATCAGAGTTGATCCAAACTTAACTATTCAATCAAAACTAAAATAGAACATTATGTCAGAGTCAGACGATCATACATGTGTCTATCATCATCATCATCATCATCATCATCTGCTGTTGCCTTATTTCTAACACAGGCCGCAGCGAATAAAAAGGTCCAAGAGAGCCAGGCTGCTCAAACAAAAACGACACAGCAGGCTCTTGTGGTTGCGGTTAAAACCAAGAAGCATGAGGACATTATCCCCGTGATTGACAAAACGGTGACAAAAAAGATTGACAAAGTTGACAAAACTACAGCATCTAAAGGTACATATTAGTAGATCAAATCAATAGTAATGGTCTTGTTTTATTTGTGTTGTATAAATGTATGTGAGTGGAAAAGGTTTATAGTACTAGATGTGTCAATGCCAAAATGAAAAAAAAAATGTGAAAGAAAGAAAGAATGCACTTCCGAATAGTAATTACGCGTTCAACTGGTATCTAGATGAAGGAGGAGAATGCGCCCCTGGTGCCATGGATGTTGATATGAGCAAGATTCACGGAAAAGAAAATTCCAAGGTTTTGAATGGCCTGATGGCCTTTGTAATGGGAATCTTCACCATGGCCAGGGTGACACAAAACATGCCAAAGCAACTCACTGCCTCTGCTTCTTGTTCTTCTAAGACTACTACTACTCATGCCAACAACACCATCATTTCTTCATCACAAAAAATCCAATCTTCTACTACTCATGAATTTATTGGGAAAACCCATATCCCTCATTCTTCTTCTCCTTCTCATAATGATAATGATCATGATCATCATGATCGTGATGTATGTAATGTTGGGGTGGTCCCGTCTCTTGATGAGAAGGTCCCCTCTGACGATTTGCCTGATCCCCCAACTGCCCTCTCTACTGCAGAGTTCACTACTGTGATGAAGCGGATGGCTGAGTTGGAAGAGAGAATGCACAACATGAACCAAAAGTCTGCTGCCTTGCCCCCTGAGAAGGAGCAGTTGCTCAACTCCGCTATCTCCCGCGCCGACAACCTTGAGAAACAACTCATGGAAACCAAGAAGGTGCTCACTGCTCACCATTCGTTTAACACAATCCATGCATCTTCACTTCTCTCTTTTTGCTGTCTCATCCATCTTCTTTAATCTTTCAGCAATTGGAGGATTCACTCAGCAAGCAAGAGGAGCTCTCTGCTTACATTGAGAAGAAGAAGAGAAAGAAGAAGAAGATGGTATGTTCACCTACTTTATATGCATGCATGCTGGCTATTATGTTGATCAAAACTTGCTTTATTTATTTATTTATTAATTCTGTAATGCAGATATTCTTTTGAGCGGAAGAGGAGAAAATCATGAGGATCGGATGATGTTTCTGTCTGTCTCTCTCTCTCTCTCTCACTCTCACTCTCAGTCATCAGTAGAACTTCACAGATGCCATGTTACATAAATGATGTTGAACATGTGAACCACAAAATGTACAAAACAAGAAAGTGGATATGCTCAATATATGAATTATGCAAATATAACTAGTACTCTTGGCCTCTGATAGGATAGGACTTGCTCTCTATGTACATATATATGGGGCGTTAGTTTGCATGCACCCCCTGTTTTATCCGTACAGGAATCAGTATCTAGTGCAAATAAATTATAGAGTATGTGTAAGTAAGTTTTTATGAGAATCCAACACCCAAACGAGCTATATTGCTACTTCTTTTGTTGGTGCATCCTCTTCTCTTTATTTTCCTCACACGAAACAATCAACCTTACCAAAGTTTTATTAACTGCTTCGCTATTTATATAGCCAAAATTATTTTATTTAAGTCCTATCCAGTTATTAATGGCTTAAGCTCGGGTAATAATAATGATCAAGTTAACCAAAGATTTATACCATGAAATGTGTGACTTCTCGTTTACCTAACAAACAATTTCGATGGGCGGACTAATAAGAAGTTTGCACTTTGCAGTGCAAAATCAATTGAATTGCAGTTTGTAAGTATGTTCAATAGTAAATTTCAGCTACCATAGGTATCTAACATTCTATTGAATGTGCGATGAAAATAGGCAGGTGGTGGAATGGAACATGGGCAAGTCTTATATGTGAGACTTGACCGTATAATAGCATATATATTCGAGATATATATTCTAGTAATCTTACGTACCCAAAACATTATATACAATAAATAAACATACATAATTAATAATATTTATATTTATAAAAGAATGTAAATTACTTTCCTAATTTAATTGATACAATTAATTTTTTTTATAACTATCCTTTTTCATTTAATTATACTAAAAGCCAATTCCAAATTTAATGTGAATCAAATAATCCCAAAAGATTCTCTTTTATTATTACACTCATAATTCTATCATTTTTCTCTTAAATAAAAATTTTAAATTCGTATATTTTTAATACTAAAAATTTTTTAAATCATCTCAACACATTTTATAAAAAATAAAAACATCTTAAATTTGATTAATTTCTATTTATTAAAAATAAAAACATCCAAAATTATTAATTTATGAATTACAAATTAAAAATCATAACAAAAATTAGGAACAAAAAAATTAAAAACAAATCAGAATAGAAATTACAACAGAAAATAATGAATTCAAAAATTCTAAAATTAAAATAAAATAATAAATCTAAAATAAATATTAAATTCTAAATCACAATAAACAAAAAAAAAGAACAAAATCAGAACAAATCCTAAAATCTAATAAAAATTGAACAAAATTAAAATAAAATAGAAATAGAAACATACACAATAAATTAAGGTTTAGGATTTAACTACTCTAAACTAATTAGTGAGTGAGTTCCTCAAAGATACTAGTGGCGCAGAAGACTTTTCTGACATAGTAGTGGCGACAATAACCAACCGACAAGCTGCATTAGGGATTTTTTTAAATAAATTATAAAAAAAATAATAAGAAAAGGGAAGAGGATAACGTACCTGGAGGAAAGAAAGAGGGAGTTACGGCAACAGAGAGAATAGCAGCAGTGGTAATGACAGAAGCGACAAAAACAGCAGTGACAAAGCGACCAACGCGGCGCAAGGAGTCTATGAAGTCTTTGGAGTCTGTTGGTGGCGCCGGCGTGGTAGAGGAGGATGACGAAGGTGGTTTGGGGGAGAGAGATGCAGAGAGAAAGAGTGGATCTTTTAAAATGAGATGAGAGGGCTCGTGATTTTAATTTAGGGTAAATTTACTGTCAAATTTATCGGCGGTAATAATCGCACCAATTTTTTTTCAACGAATTTATTGCCAAATTTATTGATAAATCTGACGGTATTCAATATTTTTCTTATAGTGACCTATATGTATTTTCAATAATATTAAAAAAATAAATGGTTGAAATAAAAGAAACGATACATAGTGATAAAAGTACCATATAACTAATACATATAATTACACAAAGTAAAAAAAAATTAACGAATACAATCACACAATTACCTAATAAATATGTTTAATAAACTAAAAAATAAAAATAAAAATTATGGTCATTAACTAAATTTTTTAAATAGTTATAAAAAAATTAACAAAAATAAAAACACTATAAAAAAAGTTTAAAATCACATTTATATTATGACAATTTTGAAAACCTACCATAATATTCGGATATTGTGGTGTTTTCTGTTGCTGTCGTTAAGTGATTTGTCCTTGGTGGCGATTTGGGTCAATACAACGGTTCCAACCCGCCGTACACTACTGCTTTCATTGTGTGGCGATCTCCGATCCTATGCGTTCTCTGACGATCTTCTCCGGCGGTATCTCCTCCTCCGACGACGATCTCCTTCGGTGACGTCTCCTTTAGCTTCTTACTGTCCTTTTTCTCTGTCAAAATTCTCAGTGCCTCCCTTTCGTTCTCCCTTTCCTTTCATTGATGGTACTTCTCTCTCTCTTTCTATATCTCTCTTTCTTTTTGGGTTCGCTTCTCACTCGAAAATTTGTCGTAACGGTGAAAATGTGATGTGAATTTTGATAAGAACAGTGTTTGATGATGGAAACCTAGCGCAGGAGAATTGCTTCATATATGTGAGTGCTATTTCTTCTTTTTTCAACTTCGGTTTGTAAATTATAGCTTAAATTATAGCTTAAATCTTTATAGAACTAATTAACTTGAGTTGATAATAATAATTACTAGTCTCTATGTTCCTGTCATAAATGCAGTTCAAATTTCTACATTAATTATTACTCTTTCTTTGCAATATCATGTAATTTAAGGGCTGGTAGAGTGGAGGATTTGGATATGGACTGTGAATTAGGATCTTAGATCAGAAGTAACTTAATTACCTGCAGAAGCTCAATACCAGTTGGTGAAATCCAACTTGATGCTAACTGCAGTATTGATTTGAACCTAGATTTCAAGAGGTATTTTTATTTATTTCTTTTTATTGTTTTCTCCATTTGTTCACTGCTTATTATCAGAGATTTTCTATATTTAATCTTTTTTAAGTTGTTGCTTATTAAGATGGAATAAGATTTGATGGTTGTTACTGTTGTTGTCATATATTGATTTCTAATATTGATTTTTGTGTTCAAAATTTCAGATGCTAAGATTTCTAATAAGATTTCTAATATTGATTTCTAATAAGATTTGATGATTGTTACTTTTAAGTCTTTTGGCCGTTCCTTATAAAGATTGAAAGTTTAGATATGAACTATTAATAATTATGTGTTGGTAATGTCCAGTTAATTGATTATACAACTAAGTCAATCTTATCTTCTTAGTCATGTTGTTGAACCGTTATAAATTTCTGTTTGGAAAAGTATAGGGTACTAAGAGTTGTATCTGCCAACTATTACCAACACTAATTAAAATTAAATTTAATTTAATTTAAATATAATTTGTTATGTCAATTAGGGATTTGGTGGGTCCAGTATAATGCAATTTGAATTGTGCAGGAGTGAGAACAAACTAACGTCGCATGAGGCCAATTATGAACGCAACCAGGAACACCGCAAAGCAAACCTAATCCTCATTCTTCTCCGGCGTTGCATCTTCGTCGGCTTGCTTTTCATCTCACCGGATCGCCGCCATTTGATCCATCGACGGTGAAATCGCCTTCACCTGGAGGCCACTTATACCGCGACGTGAGTCTTTGAAGGTGTAACGGTTTTCGTCGGGTTTCTTTTCATCTCACTGGAAAGCCACCATTTCATCCATCGACGGGGACGTCGCCTTCACCCGAAGGGAAGAGCAACTGCAACGTGAGTCTTTGAAGGTGTCACGCAACCCTCTTCTCCTCAACCTTCTTCGGTAAGGTACATGTGTCTTCATTGAATGCATGTGGACCACATAATGTCGATGGAACAAGCAATTTGTGAAGGCGCATTGTACGGTACAACATATGATAATATTGATCAGTATAATTCTTGCGACGTTAATGTTCCATCGCTTAGTGAAGATGACACACATCATGTGGACAAGGTAATTTATATGGTAGAAATATATAACTATATTTTTAGTTTGATGTTGAGTTCTTAACAGAGATAAGCTTTGTTGGAAGAATTGTGATTTCATTTGCTTAGTTAGGAATTGTGTGGATAATATTTCTTTCAACAATGCTAGAAAGGTGCTACATTTTCATCCCGTTTATTATTGTGTTTGGTCACCATGTTTAATTGATGTGTGCAACTTTGATTGATGTTTGTTCTACACCTGTTTAGTTTTGATTGTTGATTAGTTGGTGATATCTATGGAAAAGTGGGAATTGTGTAGAAGAGTTATTGTGAGTGTCGAACGGTGGATGGATATGTCTTTTGTTTATACGTCCTCGGTTATCAATTTCAGGGGAAAGATTCTGGAAGCGTTATTGAAGTAGTGGACGATGCAATGGCAGTGAATAATGAGGTGTGAAATATTCTTTATTTTGCTGAATTCCTGTGCTCATGAGGGGATACTCATGAGGTGTGAAGTATTCAAGAAAAGTTAGGAATTTTTTATTTTAATTAGTTGAGTACTTTTTGTGTTGAATGATATTTTTTTCGTAATGGCTTTGCAGTTACCCGATCACACTGGAATTCCATTAGATGAAATCCCGTACGTAGGATTGAGATTTGTTTCCTTGCAGCGGGCACAAGAGTTTTATACTAATTATGCAAAGAAAGTTGGCTTCGTGACCAGGATTAGGAACACCAACTTTGACAAGACCAGGAAGGATTCAATGATACCTGTTAACCAATCGTTACACTGTAGTTGTGAAAGTTATCGGGAGTCTCGAGTGAAGGCAGCAACTCGGGTAAAGCGAATAATAACAGCCGGATGCAAAGCAAGGATGTACGTCATGCTTGATAGACAGAAGGATAATTGGATGGTCTCCAAACTAGAACTGAAGCACACCCACCCGTGTTCTGCCAAGCAAGCTATGCACTACATTGAGTACAGGGAACTGACCATGCATGTCAAGTGTGTGATTCAGAACAACGATGAGGCTGGCATACGGCCTAATAAGACTTATCTCGCACTGCCGAACGAGGTTGGTGGCTCATCGAATTTGGGTTACTCAGAAAAGGATGTGAGGAACTTCATTACGAGCAATTTGCGCTGTGCTGATAGAAACACAGATGTCAAGGAAATGATTAGCTATTTCATGCGAATGAAAGATATCAACTCGAATTTTTTTTATGCAGTTGATGTAGACGAAGCTAACCAGTTTAAAAGAGCGCTCTGGGTAGATGTAAGATGTAGGGCTTCCTATGAATATTATGGTGATGTGGTGCCATTTGATACAATGTACAGTAGAAACAAGTATGTATGTGTGTTTTGCCTGTATTCAAATGTCTAATGATTTTTGCATTTAGCTTGCTTTTGGTAATTTTGGTTGGATTTATTACAGGCATGGACTTCCATTTGCATCTTTTGTTGGCGTTAACCATCATGGCAAGTCCACTCTGCTCGGATGTGCTTTGATGGGAAATGAGAAAATTTGTTGCTTCGAGTGGGTCTTTAAGCAATGTCTGAGGTGCATGGGATCTCCCCCACAGGCCATCATCACGGACCAGTGCAAATCCATGTTTGGTGCTATCAAGAATGTCCTTCCAGATACTCGCCACCCTGGTGCATATGGCACATAATGAAGAAGATACCGCATAAGTTCGGAGGATATGCTCGGTATAAAGAAATATATGATAGAATGCATGGCACTGTTTGGAATGCGAGGTCTGTGGAATCTTTTGAGAAGGATTGGTCTGCATTTATTGATGAGTTTAACTTGGAGCAAAATAGATGGCTTTCAGGTTCGTTCTGTTTTTGTGCTCTTATAGTCCTCTTTTATAGTGGGTTTGTTATGGAATCTCTGTATGGTGATTATAACTTTTTTTTTGTTGGTTATGTAGACCTTATGACGAACGTCGAATGTGGGTTCCAATCTATTTTCAAGGTGAATTTTGGGCAGGTATGAGAAGTACTCAACGGAGTGAGAGCATGCACGCCTTTTATGGTGGTTACTTGCATTGCAAGAGTGGACTGGTTCAGTTCGTGCATGAGTATGACAACGTGCTTGGTGCATGAAATTGCAATCACACTTTTGCAATCCCGCACAACTAACCAGCAAGTGCACTGGGTCGTCCAAGTAATACCTTACGTGAGTAAGGGTCGATCCCACGGAGATTGTCGGCTTGAAGCAAGCTATGGTTATCTTGTAACTCTTAGTCAGGATATTAATAATTCTTAGGTTTAATTGTGAAAGGTAGAAGAACATGAAATAAATACTTGTTTTGCAGTAATGGAGAACAGGCTGAGGTTTTGGAGATGCTCTATCTTCTGAATCTCTGCTTTTCTACTGTCTTCTTCTTCAAGCATGCAAGGCTCCTTCCATGGCAAGCTGTATGTAGGGTTTCACCGTTGTCAATGGCTACCTCCCATCCTCTCAGTGAAAATGTTCAACGCGCTCTGTCACAGCACGGCTAATCATCTGTCGGTTCTCAATCAGGTTGGAATAGAATCCATTGATTCTTTTGCGTCTGTCACTAACGCCCAGCCTTCAGGAGTTTGAAGCTCGTCACAGTCATTCAATCCTTGAATCCTACTCAGAATACCACATACAAGGTTTAGTCCTTCCGAATTCTCTTGAATGCCGCCATCAATTCTAGCTTATACCACGAAGATTTCGATTAACGGATCCAAGAGATATCCACTCAATCTAAGATAGAACGGAGGTGGTTGTCACGAACACGTTCATAGGTGAGAATGATGATGAGTGTCACGGATCATCATATTCATCAAGTTGAGGAACAAGTGATATCTTAGAATAGAAGCACGCGTGATTGAATGAAAAACAGTAGTAATTGCATTAATCCATCAAGACACAGCAGAGCTCCTCACCCCCAACCATGGGGTTTAGAGACTCATGCCGTAGAAGATACAATAAGAAACGTGTAAAGTGTCATGAGGTGAAGATACAATGTCAAAAGATCCTATTAATAGTGAACTAGTAACCTAAGGTATACAGAAATGAGTAAATGACGTAAAAATCCACTTCCGGGGTCCATTTGGTGTGTTCTTGGGCTGAGCATTGAAGCTTTCATGTGTAGAGACTTTTTCTGGAGTTAAACACCAGCTTTTATGCCAGTTTGGGCGTTTAACTCCAATTTTTGTGCCAGTTCCGGCGTTAAACGCCGGGAATTCTGAAGCTGATTTGCAACACCGGTTTGGGCCATCAAATCTCAGGTAAAGTATGGACTATTATACATTGCTGGAAAGCCCAGGATGTCTACTTTCCAACGCAATTGAGAGAGCGCCAATTGGGCTTCTGTAGCTCTAGAAAATCTACTTCGAGTGCAGGGAGGTCAGAATCCAACAGCATCTGCAGTCCTTTTCAGCCTCTGAATCAGATTTTTGCTCAGGTCCCTCAATTTCAGCCAAAAAATACCTGAAATCACAGAAAAACACACAAACTCATAGTAAAGCCCAGAAAAGTGAATTTTAAATAAAAACTAATAAAAACATACTAAAAACTAACTAAAATGTACTAAAAACATACTAAAAATAGTGCCAAAAAGCATATAAATTATCCGCTCATCACAACACCAAACTTAAATTGTTGCTTGTCCCCAAGCAACTGAAAATCAAATAGGATAAAAAGAAGAGAACATACTATAGACTCCAAAATATCAATGAAACTTAGCTCCAATTAGATGAGCGGGACTAGTAGCTTTTTGCTTCTGAACAGTTTTGGCATCTCACTTTATCCTTTGAAGTTTAGAATGATTGGCATCTATAGGAACTCAGAATTCAGATAGTGATATTGATTCTCCTAGTTAAGTACGATGATTCTTGAACATAGCTACTTTATGAGTATTGGCTGTGGCCCAAAGCACTCTGTCTTCCAGTATTACCACCGGATACATACATGCCACAGACACATAACTGGGTGAACCTTTTTAGATTGTGACTCAGCTTTGCTAGAGTCCCCAATTAGAGGTGTCCAGGGTTCTTAAGCACACTCTTTTTGCCTTGGATCACTTTTTATTTCCACCCTTGCCTTTTGGTTTAAAGGGCTATTGGCTTTTTCTGCTTGCTTTTTCTTCTTCTCTTCTTTTTTTTCTTTTTTTTATTTTTTTTTTTTTTTGCTTTTTCTTGCTTCAAGAATCAATTTGATGATTTTTTTAGATCCTCAATAACATTTCTCCTTTTTCATCATTCTTTCAAGAGCCAACAAATTTAATATTCTTTAAACAACAAATTCAAAAGACATATGCACTGTTCAAGCATTCATTCAGAAAACAAAAAGTATTGTCACCACATCAAACTAATTCAACTAGTTTCAGAGATAAATTCGAAATCCTGTACTTCTTGTTCTTTTGTAATAAAAACATTTTTCATTTAAGAAAGGTGATGGATTCATAGGACATTCATAGCTTTAAGGCATAGACACTAAGATACCAATGATCATGTAATAAGACACAAACATAGATAAACATAAGCATAAAAATTCAAAAAATAGAAAATAAAGAACAAGGAGATTAAAGAACGGGTCCACCTTAGTGATGGTGGCTTGTTCTTCCTCTTGAAGATCTTATGGAGTGCTTGAGCTCCTCAATATCTCTTCCTTGCCTTTGTTGCTCCTCTCTCATGATTCTATGATCTTCTTTAATTTCATGGAGGAAGATGGAATGTTCTTGGTGCTCCACCCTTAGTTGTCCCATGTTGGAACTCAATTCTCCTAGGGAGGTGTTGATTTGCTCCCAATAGTTTTGTGGAGGAAAGTGCATCCCTTGAGATGAATCTCTCCATCTCCCATGGCTCGGAGGTGGAAGCTTTTGCCTTCCCTTTCCTCTTTCTAGAGGTTTCTCCGGCCTTAGGTGCCATAAATGGTTATGGAGAAACAAAAAGCAATGCTTTTACCACATCAAACTTAGAAGGTTTGCTCGTCCTCGAGCGAAAGAAGAAAGAAGAGAGAGAGTGGTGGAGTGGGTGGGGATCTTGTGGGGTCCACAGATCCTGAGGTGTCAAGGATAATTCATTCCTGCACCAAGTGGTGAGCAAAAATGCTCCTTCTGCCAATCCTGGCGTTAAACACCGGGCTGGTGCCCATTTCTGGCGTTTAACGCCAGCTTGGTGCCCATTCCTGGCGTTTAACGCCAGTCTGGTGCCCCTTTCTGGCGTTAAACGCCCAGAATGGTGCCAGACTGGGCGTTAAACGCCCATTTGCTGCTCTTACTGGCATTTAAACGCCAGCAAGTTTTCCTCCAGGGTGTGCTATTTTTCTTTCTATTTTTCATTCTGTTTCTGCTTTTTCAATTGATTTTGTGACTTTCCATGATCATCAACCTATAGAAAACATAAAATAACAAAGGAAAATAATAAATATAACATTGGGTTGCCTCCCAACAAGCACTTCTTTAATGTCAGTAGCTTGACAGTGGGCTCTCATGGAGCCTCACAGATACTCAGAGCCATGTTGGAACCTCCCAACACCAAACTTAGAGTTTGAATGTGGGGGTTTAACACCAAACTTAGAAGTTGGTTGTGGCCTCCCAACACCAAACTTAGAGTTTGACTGTGGGGGCTCTGTTTGACTCTATTTTGAGAGAAGCTCTTCATGCTTCCTTTCCATGGTTACAGAAGGGAAACCTTGAGTCTTATAGTTTGCACTGTCTGTAAGCCACGGAGCTTCCTGAATAGCAAATAATTGCTCATCCGGAAAGGTTTCAGAGATCTCAGTAGGAGGGAGGGATGCTCCTGCTACTGGTTCTATCCGGGACAGGTGATCAGCTACTTGATTCTATGTCCCTTTTCTGTCTCTTATTTCTATATCAAACTCTTGCATAAGCAACACCCATCTTATGAGCCTGGGTTTTGAATCCTGCTTTGTGAGTAGATATTTAAGAGCATCATGGTCAGTGTACACAATCACTTTTGATCCTACTAAATAAGATCTGAAACTGCAAGTAACTCCTTTTCTGTGGTTGTGTAGTTCTTCTGTGCATCATTTAGAATACGGTTGCCATAATAAATAACGTGCAGAAGCTTACCATGCCTTTGTCCCAATACTGCACCAATGGCATGGTCACTGGCATCACACATTAGTTCAAATGGTAATGTCCAGTCTGGTGCAGAGATGACTGGTGCTGTGACCAGCTTAGCTTTCAGAGTCTCAAACGCCTGCAGACACTCCTTATCAAAGATAAATGGCGTGTCAGCAGCTAGCAGATTACTCAGAGGTTTGGCAATTTTTGAAAAATCCTTTATAAACCTTCTGTAGAATCCTGCATGCCCCAGAAAGCTTCTGATTGCCTTAACATTGGCAGGTGGTGGTAATTTTTCAATTACCTCCACCTTAGCTTGATCCACCTCTATTCCTTTGTTTGAAATTTTATGCCCAAGGACAATTCCTTCAGTCACCATGAAGTGACATTTTTCCCAGTTTAAAACTAGGTTGGTCTCTTGGCATCTTTTCAAAACAAGTGCTAGATGGTTAAGGCAGGAGCTTAATGATTCTCCAAATACTGATAAGTCATCCATGAAGACTTCCAGGAACTTTTCTACCATATCAGAGAAGATAGAGAGCATGCACCTCTGAAAGGTTGCAGGTGCATTGCATAGACCAAAAGACATCCTTCTGTAGGCAAATACTCCAGAAGGACATGTGAATGCTGTTTTCTCTTGGTCCTGAGGGTCTACTGCAATTTGGTTGTAACCTGAATAGCCATCCAAAAAGCAGTAGTATTCATGACCTGCTAGTCTCTCTAGCATCTGGTCTATGAATGGTAAAGGAAAATGATCCTTTCTGGTGACTGTATTGAGCCTTCTGTAGTCAATACACATGCGCCACCCTGTAACTGTTCTTGTAGGAACTAGTTCATTCTTTTCATTATGAACCACTGTCATGCCTCCC
The DNA here is from genome assembly GCF_003086295.3 of Arachis hypogaea. NCBI lineage: Eukaryota > Viridiplantae > Streptophyta > Magnoliopsida > Fabales > Fabaceae > Arachis > Arachis hypogaea. The sequence continues at coordinate 11,371,560 of NC_092040.1, forward strand.
TTCTTGGGGACAACGTGGACAGGGCTCACCCAGGGGCTATCTGAAATAGGATAAATAATCCCAGCGTCTAGTAACTTAGTGACCTCTTTCTGCACCACCTCCTTCATGGTTGGATTTAGCCGCCTCTGTGGTTGAACCACTGGCTTAGCATCATCCTCCAATAGGATCTTATGCATGCATCTTGCTGGGCTAATGCCCTTAAGATCACTTATGGACCACACAAGAGCTGTCTTGTGTGTCCTTAGCACTTGAATTAGTGCTTCCTCTTCCTGTGAATTTAAAGCAGAGCTTATGATCACTGGAAAAGTGTCACCCTCTCCCAGAAATGCATATTTCAGGGATGGTGGTAGTGGTTTGAGCTCAGGTTTAGGAGGTTTCTCCTCTTCCTGAGGAATTTTCAGAGGTTCTTTTATTTCCTTTAGTTCCTCCAGATCAGGCTGAACATCTTTAAAGATGTCCTCTAGCCCTGATTCGAGACTTTTAGTCATATTGACCTCCTCCACCAAAGAGTCAATAATATCAGTGCTCATGCAGTCATTTGATGTGTCTGGATGCTGCATAGCCTTGACAACATTCAACTTGAACTCATCCTCATTGACTCTCAGGGTTAATTCCCCTTTTTGGACGTCAATGAGGGTTCGTCCAGTTGCTAGGAAAGGTCTTCCTAGAATGAGAGTTGCACTCTTATGCTCCTCCATTTCCAGCACTACAAAGTCAGTGGGAAAGGCAAATGGTCCAACCTTGACAATCATGTCCACAATTATGCCTGATGAATATTTAATAGAGCCATCAGTAAGTTGGAGGCATATTCTGGTTGGTTTGACTTCTTCAGTCAAGCCAAGCTTTTTGATAGTAGATGCAGGTATTAGGTTGATACTTGCCCCGAGATCACATAGAGCTTTCTTGGTACAAGTATCCTCTAATGTGCATGGTATCATAAAGCTTCCAGGACCTTTAAGCTTCTCTGGTAAGCTCTTTAAAATGACTGCACTGCATTCTTCAGTGAGAAAAACTTTTTCATTTTCTCTCCAATCCTTCTTATGACTTAAGATCTCTTTCATAAACTTAGCATAAGAGGGTATTTGCTCAAGTGCCTCTGCAAACGGAATCTTTATTTCAAGAGTCCTTAGATAGTCTGCAAAGCGGGCAAATTTCTTATCCTGTTCCGCTTGGCGGAGTTTCTGAGGATAAGGCATCTTGGCTTTATATTCTTCAACCTTAATTGCTGCAGGTTTATTCCTTACAGAGGTGGTTGGAGAAGCCTTTTTAGAGAAGTTACTACCAGCACTCTCAGGTGTCTGATTCCCCATTGGCATTTGAACACCAGGATTGGGTGAAGAATGGGCGTTTAACGCCAACTTTTCCCCCTTTTCTGGCGTTTGAACGCCAAGAGTATTCCTCTCTGGGCTTTTACTGTCCTCAGAGAGATTTTGGATAGTGGTTTGGTTATCCTCTGTCAATTATTCCTTTATTGGCTTTTTGCTACTTTGAGCAGTGTTATTCAATGTCTTCCCACTCCTCAGTTGAACTGCTTGGCATTCTTCTGTTATCTGTTTAGATAACTGCTATTTTGCCTGATTCAACTGTGATTCTATGTTCTTGTTAGCAATTTTAGTTTCTTGGAGCATCTCTTTAAATTCTGCTAACTATTTTGTCATCAGGTGTAATTGCTGATTAAGCTCAACCATCTGTTCTTGAGGAGTAGGATCAGTGGCTACTACCATAAATTCTTCTTTTGTAGAGGACTCATTGCTAGAGTACAAATGTTGATTTCTAGCAACAGTATCTATAAGCTCTTGAGCTTCTTCAATCGTCTTTCTCATATGTATAGATCCACCAGCTGAGTGGTCTAGAGACATTAAAGCTTTTTCTGTAAGCCCATAGTAGAAGATGTCTAACTGTACCCACTCTGAAAACATTTCAGAGGGGCATTTTCTTAGCATACCTCTATACCTCTCCCAGGCATTAAAAAGGGATTCATTATCCTCTTGTTTAAAGCCTTGGATGTCCAGCCTTAGCTGTGTCATCCTTTTTAGAGGGTAAAATTGATTCAAGAATTTGTCTGATAACTGTCTCCATGTTTTTATGCTTGCTGTGGGTTGGTTATTCAACCACCTCTTAGCTTGATCTTTTACAGCAAATGGAAACAGTAATAATCTGTAGACATCCTGATCCACCTCTTTATCACGTACTGTGTCAGCAATTTGTAAGAACTGTGCCAGAAACTCAGTAGGTTCTTCCTGTGGAAGACCAGAATACTGGCAATTTTGCTGCACCATGATAATGAGTTGAGGATTTAGCTCAAAGCTGCTTACTTTAATGGGAGGTATACAGATGCTACTCCCATATGCAGCTGTAATGGGGTTAGCATATGACCCCAGAGTCCTTCTGGACTGCTCAATTCCACTTAGGTCCATGATGGAGAAAGGGAATATGATATGGATTCACAAGTAAAGTAAAATTGTTTTTTTTTTTTAAATAACCGAAAATAATGAAATAAAATAAATGGAAAATAAAATAAGAATTTGAAAACCAAAAGAGAATAAAATCAAAGCAAATTGAAAACTAAATTAAGTAATCCATTAAAAAGATATGATTGAAAATTATTTTGAAAAAGATTTGATTTTTTTGAAAAAGATTTGAAAAGATCAATTTTTTTGAAATTAGAATTTTGACTTGACTAAAAAAGATATGATTTTGAAAATCTTTGACTAATTTAATGCAAAATTTCAAAAATTATGAGTAAAATAAGAAAAGGATAATTTTTTTATTTTTGAATTTTAATGAGGAAAGAGAAAAACAACAAAAAGACACTAAACTTAGAAATTTTAGATCAAAACAAAGAGAACAAACAAGAAAACTATGAATGTCAAGATGAACACCAAGAACAGATTTTTAGAAAACCAAACACAAATTTTCAAAAATTTAAAGGAAAACACAAAGAAGACACCAAACTTAGAATTTTTAAGGATTAAGAAAGGACTAAGAACATGCAAATTCGAAAAATTAAAAGAAAACAAAAGCATGCAATTGACACCAAACTTAAAATATGAAACTAAACTCAAATAAAAGACTCTAAACTAACAAAAATAAAACAGTCCTAATCTAAGCAACAAGATAAACCGTCAGTTGTCCAAACTCGAACAATCCCCGGCAACGGCACCAAAAACTTAGTGCACGAAATTGCAATCACACTTTTGCAATCCCGCACAACTAACCAGCAAGTGCACTGGGTCGTCCAAGTAATACCTTACGTGAGTAAGGGTCGATCCCACGGAGATTGTCGGCTTGAAGCAAGCTATGGTTATCTTGTAACTCTTAGTCAGGATATTAATAATTCTCAGGTTTAATTGTGAAAGGTAGTAGAACATGAAATAAATACTTGTTTTGCAGTAATGGAGAATAGGCTGAGGTTTTGGAGATGCTCTATCTTCTGAATCTCTGCTTTTCTACTGTCTTCTTCTTCAAGCACGCAAGGCTCCTTCCATGGCAAGCTGTATGTAGGGTTTCACCGTTGTCAATGGCTACCTCCCATCCTCTCAGTGAAAATGTTCAACGCGCTCTGTCACAGCACGGCTAATCATCTGTCGGTTCTCAATCAGGTTGGAATAGAATCCATTGATTCTTTTGCGTCTGTCACTAACGCACAGCCTTCAGGAGTTTGAAGCTCGTCACAGTCATTCAATCCTTGAATCCTACTCAGAACACCACAGACAAGGTTTAGTCCTTCCGAATTCTCTTGAATGCCGCCATCAATTCTAGCTTATACCACGAAGATTTCGATTAACGGATCCAAGAGATATCCACTCAATCTAAGATAGAACGGAGGTGGTTGTCACGAACACGTTCATAGGTGAGAATGATGATGAGTGTCACGGATCATCATATTCATCAAGTTGAGGAACAAGTGATATCTTAGAATAGAAGCAAGCATGATTGAATGAAAAACAGTAGTAATTGCATTAATCCATCAAGACACAGCAGAGCTCCTCACCCCCAACCATGGAGTTTAGAGACTCATGCCGTAGAAGATACAATAAGAAACGTGTAAAGTGTCATGAATTGAAGATACAATGTCAAAAGATCCTATTAATAGTGAACTAGTAACCTAAGGTATACAGAAATGAGTAAATGACGTAAAAATCCACTTCCGGGGTCCACTTGGTGTGTGCTTGGGCTGAGCATTGAAGCTTTCATGTGTAGAGACTTTTTCTGGAGTTAAACGCCAGCTTTTATGCCAGTTTGGGCGTTTAACTCCAATTTTTGTGCCAGTTCCGGCGTTAAACGTCGGGAATTCTGAAGCTGATTTGCAACGCCGGTTTGGGCCATCAAATCTCAGGCAAAGTATGGACTATTATACATTGCTGGAAAGCCCAGGATGTCTACTTTTCAACGCAATTGAGAGCGCGCCAATTGGGCTTTTGTATCTCCAGAAAATCCACTTCGAGTACAGGGAGGTCAGAATCCAACAGCATCTGCAGTCCTTTTCAGCCTCTGAATCAGATTTTTGCTCAGGTCCCTCAATTTCAGCCAGAAAATACCTGAAATCACAGAAAAACACACAAACTTATAGTAAATCCCAGAAAAGTGAATTTTAAATAAAAACTAATAAAAACATACTAAAAACTAACTAAAATGTACTAAAAACATACTAAAAATAGTGCCAAAAAGCGTATAAATTATCCGCTCATTAGTGCTTGGGAACAAGGAGCAGAAGAAACTGGAAGATGATACTGTAGACTCTAAAAGAGTTGTTCCTTGTTCATCAAGTACTACAATTGAAAGATAATTTTAGCGTGAGTACACAACCTCTAAGTTTAGGGAAGTACAACAGGAATTCAGGAAAAAAGGGAATTATTTAGTCCGTGGTGCGACTCACGAGGGTGATTTATTTCGTGTGATTGTGAAAGAGCAATACATGTTATATGGGGAACCTAGGTCCTGGAACAATATTGTCGAGTTTGACCCGTCGACACACAAGATTCGGTGCAAGTGCAACATGTTTGCATCGAGAGGTATTCTTTGTTGTCATTGTCTTGCTGTTTACTTTTATTACGGAGTAGACAGAGTACCATCTTGCTATGTTCTCCCTCGATGGAGCAAGAATGTAAAGCAGAAACACACTTTCCTTAAGAGTAGCCATGACGAGAAGCAATTGGATGAAAGCCACAACTTATTTAGAAGACTGTGTACGCACTTCTTTAATGTGGCACAGGAATTCGTGACATGTGAAGAAGAGGCGGCTATGTTACATTCGGGTCTTGATGAGTTAAGGGCCAAGTTGGTTAATTATCATGCGAACTTGGGGTCCAGAAGTGTTCCCAATACAAATAACAACATGGTGACACAGTCTGACCCAGCTTGTGTTGCATCTGACATTCAAGGTCCCTCTAAGGTCGCAACAAAGGGTCAACCGAGACTGAAGAGGCTTGGATCTGAACTGGACGCATCCATTAAGAGATATATGTGAAGAAAGAAGAATAATCCACCTCCGGTATGTGTCTACCATTACATAGTTTCTAACCATATGTTAGCATGCCTTGATGGATAACGTTGAAAGTGTTATTCACTTTTTGTTCATGCATGTTTTCACCTTTTAGGTAAATAATGGAGCAATCAATCCAAACATAGTGGTGATTCCTACTCTGAACACGAACGAATCACATGGAAATGGTGGGTTCTTGTCTTTGTTACACTCATTTCGACATAGTTAGATTACTTTTGATTATGGATTTGTATGGACACTTGCTGTCTTTTTAGTAATTTTTTTTCCACTTATCATTTTACAAAGTTTCCAGGTTATTAATTTAAATGACATTTTTAAGCTGAAGATATAATTACTTAATGAGTTTTTTGTCATTAGGGTGTGTATCTTAATAACGAATCAATTAAGACTTATTTGAAACCTTCAAGCTTTTGTTACTTTAAAAGAATATCGACATGTATAACACACATCCGTACTAAGACAATTGCTGAGAAGTGATGCTGTAATTACGCTGTAAATGGGGAGAACACATCTGCCATCACACGCCAAGACCAAAATAAAAAAAGTCAATCTTAAAACACATGTATGGTATTAGACACATCCATATATGTATAGACACATCTGGAAAAATTATGGAAGACACATCTGTCGTTAACCTGTCACATCCAAACAAGAGACACATCCGTGAGAAGGAAAACATGTTAACATCACATAACTATATAGCCACTTCCAGTGGAAGAGACATCCATGCTGAGACAACTCTGAACATGACACGATGAATTAAGCCAGAAACATATAAGACACATGTGCGATTAAATGCAAGCACGAAAAAGACACATTATTAAAAGACACATCTGGCATACGACACATCCATGTGCCATAGATACATTCAATAAAAATACGGAAGACACATCTGTGGTTAACAAGACACATCCACCCAGAAGACACACCTGTCCACACCTGTCAGAAGACACATCCATGTGCCATAGATACATTCAATAAAAATACGGAAGACACATCTGTGGTTAACAAGACACATCTGTGCTTAGAACATCCACCCAGAAGACACACCTATCTGCACCTGTCAAAAGACACATCCATTTTCCAGCACCTACGAACAACACCTGACTAACAATACACTGCTAACATAAATTGAGACATCCAAAATAGACGACAATCAAACTGTGACATGCTTATTAATTGAAAACAAAAATATCTCAAAGTGTCTCAGTTGGTCAGCTTGTGCATAAATTTATCCCAGACAAACGTGTGAAGGAACAAGAATCCAAAACAAGATGCATCTGTGTAAAACAAGGAAAATACTTAGACCCAACAAAAAATATCTCACAATGTGAGGATAACTCTGCCCTAAGCAAACTAGAATGTAATATACAGGCTTTTTTTTATATCTATCTTCTTTTGCTCGTCTATTTCTTTTGCACCCCTGCAGCTCGCCGAAGCATGCTCTTTGTCCTAGGTGCTGTAAACAGAGTCCTAACCTCCTTACGTTTGTTCCTTGGTTGGTTGCGGCGCACAGGAGGTCGATCATGGCTGCTAACGGCATTCAGAGCATCTCCAATGTGTAAATTTTTGTGACATAGGATGATGTCAAGCATTATCTCCAACCTATATAACTTGATAGTGTCCTGCATGTGAAAATCAAAGAACTGCATGTAGGTACAGACAATGACATGTGCTTAAAAAATCAGTTAACTACATATAGATTTTGGAATCTCACATAATCCCAGTCATTCACATTCCCGCCTTCAGTCTAGTACTCCGATACAGCATTTAAAGATTTTGAGGGGGACTTACCTATTTGGTTGTACTGGAACAGGTGCATATGTGCAAGTTGAGTGGGCTTATAAGTGGGGATGGCCACCTGTGCTATGTCTTCAATGAGCCTCGCCTAAATCACATAGAAAACACTTAAATAGAATACAATAATAAGGATTAAATAAAGCCAGAGGGTGACGACATGTTGTGGTACCGCATATGCATCTAGCCTGTTCCGGAATGTATCATGTGGTCTATTGGGTATGCTATCTAGTAGAAACAATTTTTTCGCGGATACATCGAACGCATACACCCATCAGTGACGGGTGATACATATAGGGAAAAACCACTGCAACATTATGCAACTGTAATTAGGCATTTCACCTGGATTTATAATGAAAAACATATATCCGTTGTTCGGATGCAAATAAAAATAACAACTTCTCATTTGATAAACAGACTTACCTATCTTCTCTTTAAAGCTGTTACCTTATCAAAATACCTGGTATCAACACCAAAGTTTTTTCCCAAACCCACATACACCGGAGTTGGGCCGTTCTGAAACTGCAATACATTCCTTTCGACCAACAATATTTCCTGTCCAAAGACGAATACGAAGTTGTTCAATAGGTTTAATATACTTAAATTATCCATATAAAAGTCTCCTTACCAGTATCCCTAGACACACGCAGTAGAAGTCATGTGTGAATCTTCTTAACCCTGAGTCATTGAATGCGCAACGCGTCCAGTGCACGACCTAATTAACCAAAATGTAAAGCTTAATTACCCGCAAAACAAAATGCTTAAACAAATTTGATCACCAAGTTTTTGCATTACATACATTGTTATTGAGCCAAGCACGTGGCCTTAGGGTGTACAAGTCCTCCCTTCTCAGTACTAAGTGTGGTCTACCCTTATTTGACGCGACTTTTTGCTTACTATCAAGGGATCTGTTCACAGCCCATCCTCTGATTCTTTGTTCGTCCCGCTCAGTGATTTTTCGTCCCTTTAGTAACGGATGAATGGGTCGAGGCGGGGATGGTGTGGGTGTTTTGAAGATCTGCGTCATCCCAAGTGAGAATGATGGGCGTGGTGGACTCGGTGTGCGAACTGAAGACCCTTTTGGAATAATTGTTTGTATCGGGTCGATGCTAATGGCTCTCAATGGGTAACGTCGCTCGATATCTGCCCATAGCCTTTCGCACTCTGGATCTCGCTGCGATAAGATGTCAGGGTGTCTGTTTGAAGATTAACCATGTGGGGCGGTCAACCAATATAAATTCCTAAGAGAAGAAGTAAAAAACAATACACACTACCAATGGAAACAAAGTTATATACTATTCACTTACATGTCAAAAATTCACTTGAATATTCCTGAATTATTGAATAGTCAATCATTGCAGCTGACGGAGTTTTTGGTTCAGCCTCATACGTCTTGGTTGGTTTCTTTGATGTTTTCGGGAGGCTTGTTGCGATGTTCTCCCCTTCTGTCCCTTTCTGCTATTGTGGTTTGCTTTTCTGGGTTTTAATGTTGATTCTCTTGCCAATGGGTTGGTTATCCTCATCAGCCTCGTCGAAAGCAATTGCTTTATCATTTCTTATCACTGACCCGCTAATAACTCTTGGCTTCATGTCGGATCCCTGAAAGCACATCATCAAAAACATGGTACACGAAAAAAAAACACATAGTGATTTCGGGTCACTCAATCAATGCAAGTTAAACTAAAGACAGCATAACATATTTCTGTTTTCGAGACAAGGCAACAATAGGCATTCGTTAAAACATATGGTAGACCCGTGCTCGTGTGCTTAGTTTGAAAAATACATCAGACACATTCTTATACCGCCACATCTTACTTACTTTTTGGTTCTTTGTTCTCTCTGTCTTGCTCGTTCTCCTGGTCTCCCCTACTATCGAACAAGATTTCGGTGTCCTCTTCAAATCATGTCTACAACGTAATCTCTTCGCAATGGGCTCTTCGTCATCGTCATCGCCATCACCCTCTATGCGATCAGATCCCTAAATTTACAACACCAAGCTATTCAGTTCCAACAAGGACATAGTGCCTAGAATTCACACTATTAACACAAATTAAATGTATACAACTTCTCTTTAAGGAATATTAAGGAGGGTCTTAGCAGCCAATGGTAAGAAAAAAAAGGGTGGAACGTTCACTTTATTTTAATTTTACAAATCCAAATAAAAGATTCATTACTTAGCCATTTTTACTCACTTTTTTGCACCCATCAGGACTCATTGTCTGGTTAGTGTCTTCTTTGTTAAGACATGCACCGATTGTGCGCTCCTTTGTGGCACCTTCGAGGACCACACCATCGTTTCCTCCGGGTACGATAAAAGCCTGTGTAGGGCCATCAACTAGTCAAAAGACACATAAAACTAAAGCCACATCCAGCACAAACACATCCAAATAAGGTTACATGAAAAAACACAGCCATAACCGACACATCAAGGTCATTAATAATTCAACGCACAACCATAGATGTCAGGTCTTCAAAAGTGTACTTGCAGTTAATTACCTGAGAAAGAGAGCTTCAAAGAGTACATACCTCGTGTTGAATAGTTGCTGCTATGGCGCTGAGCTCCTTGGCAGTCCATGCAGAAAGTCACGGCTGAGGTTCTTGACAATTATCGAGATCACCATGCTTTAGCTTATGGAAGTACAACACCTGTGGATATTGCATACAAATCTTATTTATTGGGATACAAGGGATAGACAGATTAAGATGCATGCTGAAGTAGAAATGTTACCAGCAAGGCAAACATGCAGCCCTGGCAAGTCTTGTTTTTTTTACATTGGTACTTCCTAATTGCTTGTTCTAATGATTTGAAAATATGCAAGGGCCAACGGAATCTCCCAGGATCAGATACATCAAGTATTGTATCGATGTGCCACGGCGAGATGATGTGTTGCACAGTCGGATACAGAAACATCTTCAGCACGAGCAGGATGAAATGCCTCCTAAACTCCATCCTGTCATCTTCAGTATCCATAGCGCACTGGTTAACAAACTGTCTCAGCTATATAGTATTTAACCGATGAAATCTTCTTTGTATCGACACATGCTCGGTATTACTAGCGTCGAATGGGGTGAAGTCATCAACTGCAGCATACATGTGTGTTAAACACGGTAAAACGACCAACTGAATAGGAATAATAAAGGTAAAACCACGGAGGCCGAAACCATTTTAACCAATAAAATTCTTTTTTAAAAGATAAGATATTCTCACCACTTGACGGAATTCTGAACAGACGTTCGAACAGCTCAGCCCCAATGCGGATGACTCCATCAGCTACTTTCAAGGTGCTTGTTTCAGTGTCATAAGCCTTGGCCAGCATCACCATTAATCCTTGTTTAACATTCCACTTTGGCACTAGCTTAAGAAAACCAAAACCAATTTCTGATATCTCATCTAACTTTGCTTGCGCTTGGTTAGTTTCCAGATCGTGGAACAGATCTGTGATGTAGCACGGTGAACACCGTGTCTCTAGTAATTTCTGTTAACATTAACCGAGACCTTCAGAAACAAACCAATGCTAAAATAGAAAGAAACACAATTTTATAAATGATTTAATACCGGCTTTCCCATGTCTTGACGTCGATATCTTGCAACAGTGTGAAAATTATGTCCAGGTTCTAACTTGTGTTTTCTTCCCCGAACTCAACTAATTAAGCGGTTCAAGAAAATGATGAAATATAGATACGCACTAGATAATTACACGATCATATATCGCATTGATGTTACTTCATTATTTCAAACATGATTTGCACTTTAATTAATACTTTATTCTTACACATTGAAATTTCAATTAACCATCACTTTTGAATATTTGAATAACATATTTATTCTATAAACAGCCTGAGCACTATAAAGAAAGTGAAAGAAAAATTTAACAGTGTGCTATAATGTGTATACTTAATTATTATTACTAATCTATATATACCCTCTTAACGAAAACAGGAAAGGATGTGTTAGAAAAAAAACAAGAAGATGAGAAGTATCTAATTCTGACGAGGAGGAAAAAATTACATTTTTCTATTTATAAAATCATCCAAAAAACTTTGCCGCTTTAAAATATGTATAAGAAAAACTCCAACTTCTAAATTTGTTTGGTGTTCCTCGACCTTTCCCTAATTTAACTTTCATTCAATTTCATTTAGAAAAATAAATTAACATAAGAAAGATAACTAAAGAAGATCAAAAGGAAAAAGCGAACTCGGTTGTGAGAAGTAAAAAATGAACATATACATAGCTTGAGAATTAAGTATATGTTTCTTCAAAAAAAAATTATGTTTTAATCTCAAATAAAGGATATAGTTATTATTGCTCATTTAGGCTATTCTTTGTTTATTTAGGCTAAGATTGAATTGAAATTGAAAAATTGACACAATATTTTATTAACTAGAGATTAAACCTTAAATTTAAAAATTGCAAATTTCTTTCCAAAACTGCATTGTTACCTATTACAGTAGCTACCTCTACCAATGTACAAAGGCATATGCACTGTGTACATAACACATAAACATGAATATACAAATATAACACTACTGCATGATCAAGTCACATGTAACTAAGTCTTAACTAATTAAATAGATCCAATTATGTGTTATTAATCACTACGCATTCAAAAACTTGACAAGCAGAAATTTGTAATACAAAAAAGCCAAGATCACAGCTGAAGAATTTGTAGTAGAAACATACGCACAAAATTCTTTAGTTCTGCATGCACATGTGATGATGTGTACGATTTAAAGGCATATATATATATATATATATATATATATATATATATGGAAAAGTATTGTTAGACACATCTAAGACAAAAGTTCAAGTTACTTTGTAAATGTGAAGAGGAATGAGAAGACACATCTGAGGATCATCAACACTAATTTCCATTGTTATTTTTAATTGGTATTTTTAATTTTTAATTTAAATGTATCCTATTACATAGGTGCTGTCACAATACTATTGATCGGGTTCACCAACATATATAATGAATTAAAAAAATAGTCAATTATGAAAAAAACAATAACTCATACCAAAACATGGTAGAAAAGGAACAAAAGGGCTGTGTACAGCAACGATATTATATAGCAGGGAACCACAAATATGTTTCGATTAGTACTTCACAGTCAAGATCCGTCCAAAAAAAATCATTTCAGCGCAACTATCATGGAACCATCATTTCCTTTTCTTAATATAGTTAGGCACAGCATCGTAAACCATTTTAACACAGGGATCCACATCAACAAAAGGCCTATTAATCGACATATTTCTGTTTTCTTTAAATTTAAATGGAACTTGCAGTAGACACAGCATCATTATTGACTAAATCTCAACTCCAGCATAAAGTTCACAAATTAACCGAATAACTAGCAATTAGCCAAAAGATTGAAGACCCACTTACCTGCTGTTGTTCCGCTGGGGTCGAAGGGAAGAGACACTGCAAGTGGGGGTTGAACTCGAGACAGGGATGAGGACGGAAGAGTCCAACCGTCGTGTGCCTTCTGGCGGACCTACCGGAGGGTGTCGTGATGAAGGTTCTCACGGGTGGATGCGTCTCCACGACGACAACATGCAGCGGCTCACGGTATGACTCTTGGCCGATGTGAGACCGTACCTATCAGTGGCTTCAACTGGTTTTTCGGCGTTGACTCCGTTGAGGAATGCGACCGGAGAAGACGACAGTCCGGCGTGCTATGTGGCGCTGGCAGATGAGATGGGAAGTGAGGGTGTGTCTCAGCAGTAAGAACAAGTAAAAAGTGGGTAAACTAGGGTTAAAGGGGTAAACATATGATATTAGGATTAACTGAGTTAATTTGGGGTGTGTCTTTTTGAATAATTGGGCTTTCTGAAACAGCCCAATAGCAATTTGGCAGATTTTGGCAGATTCCTTCTTGGTAACGTACCATTACCGTTTCTATTTTACCCTTATGACAATGTAACATCAGCATCCTAGTGTTCAATGGTGGTTAATCAGAGGTATGATTTCGAAACTGTTACATTATCCTGCATTTATAGCTTTATAATTATATTCCTGATTAATTTTATTTTACTATGTTAATCTTGCACATATTGAATGCTGTTTCCAACTTCCAATAGATACTTTTTCTTGTTGCAATTTTTTGTTCGAGGCTTGCTACACATACAAGTCTTTTTGCCTTATAAGTCTTACAAGTTGGTACAAGCCCAACAAAAAACACGCATTACACTCCCACATTCAAGAGTAAATAAATACACGTTATTCAACCACTTTCTCCAAAGCGTGCTACTCACCATGCATTATAAACGACTCTTCTTCTTCTTCCTCCATGAAAACGAGTTTCTTGCCAAATTTGAAGATAATGAAACTTCAAAAATATACCCAAACGATTACAGAAATACACCCAAATGGTTACAGAAATTCACCCAAACGATTATAGAAATACACCCAAAGGATTACAGAAATACACCCAAAGGATTACAAAAACTACACCCAAAGGATTTGAGAAATACACCCAAAATTCGTTGAAATACACCTTATTCATAATTCAGAACTCTTTCTCTTTCTCCTCCTCATCTTCTGCTGCTTATTCTTCTTCAAAAACGATTTCAGAGCTTGATGTCAAAAAACAATGGAAATCAAGAATAACGATGAAAGAAAACAGAGAGAAAATACGTAAATAAAGAATGAGAAAGAGAAGGAAAGAAACAAAAGAGAGGAAGAAGAAGAAGAGGAGGAGGAGGAGGAAGAAGAACGTGCAACAAGAAGAAGAAGAACGTGCAGTGAAAACGTGCAGTAATGGTTGAAGAAGGAGAAAGAGAAGGCAAGAAACGAAAGAAAAGAAGAAGAAAAGGAAGATGAAGAAGAACGTGCAGTAAGAAGAAGAAGGTGTAGTGAAAACGTGCAGTAATGGTTGAAGAAGGAGATAAAGAAGGCAAGAAACGAAGGAAAAGAAGAAGATGAAGAAGAACGTGCGCAAGAAGAAGAAGGTGCACTTGTAAAGACTTGTATAAAAAATACTTGTATGTGGAGAATTTCTCTTTTTGTTCAGAACTTCAGATATGCAACTGAATATCAAGCAAGAAATAAATTTTTAAAAAAAGAAGAAAACAAAAAATCCAAATGGTATTATTCTACTCAATGAATAAATGTTCATGTGAGCTGAAAACCATTTCTAAAAGATTGTTTTGTTTTTACATAGGTTGAACTATTGAGAACTGCAATTGTCTTGGAAATTATTTGACTTTTAAAATTTGACCCCCCTTCTAAATCTTACGCTTAATTTAGCAGTGAGTATATGTACCTCCTCCCAATTTGTTTTGTTCTCTGTGTTTTTCTTCATGATCATCTATGTCAATGTCATCTATACAAGAATAATTAAGAATATCTCAGATTTATATAGAAATTCTATGAATACAGACTCATGCCTTAGATAATGTAAGTATTTATATCTATATTTAGATCAAAATCATCTTCATCAGTAGTCAGGTTATCATTATTAGTTGCCTCAGAAGGAAAATTCGCATTCGAAAAGATCATTGAAAGTTCCTAGATACTCTCTTTAGAATCTTCTGTTTCCGCAATCGGAGCATGCTTTTTTTTACCACCGGTGAGATCTTTGATAAATAAATCTTTCTTTTCTGGGGTTTTTCTATTTTTCATATAGTTTTTTGTTTTAAAAAGCATCCACCATTTGAGTCTCCAACAATTATTCCAATAATAACATATCCGGGGCCTGAGAGGCGGTGGTTTACCCTGTGGCGGATGTCAACGGTTCGAGTCCGCTTTGCGGAAGAACCCTTAGGTTTTCGAGTCATTGGATTCTCACCAACGTTTGCGTTCTGAGCTGAATATTCCCTAGGGAAGCCAGAGAGCAAAGCAAGCACTATTACTTCCAAAGATAACATCAGCTAAGAACGGATCAAGTGAGGAGAATATGATATGAAATCTAACTCAATATTGTAGTTTGTCACAATACATTGCTGTAAATCTTTTGGGATATCGAGCACCTTCGCCAACAGATAGTTTGCTAAGTTTAATAAAGTTTATTTTCATGCTAAATTATATAAGTTACTTTGTATTTTGCACGTGTCTCTTTATATTATTAATTTTATCATCATGGACAATATGGTCACTTTGTTTTTAATTTTATCACTTCCGATTAATTTTAAAATATATGATGTGAGTTAGGCCAATATGTTATATACATGAGCATGCTTGCGTGAACCACCTAGCTAGCTTCCCTAGGATTTTGTGTACAATAATTAGTTGTATATTTAATTTAATTTATTAGGCATATTTATTTATTATACTAGATAAAAAGTTAGGACTCTATATAATGAACTATATTTTTATAAATATTGTATTAATTAATTCTTATTGTTCAAATCCTTTAATAATATAATTTGATATTAATCCTAAATTATTAAAAATACAACATTCATATATTCTTAGTTGATTATACATACACACATGATGTATAGATATTGATCGTACATGATATATGGCACCTTAATTTAGTTATCTTATTATTTTGAGTTGAAAATTTTGGTTTATTTTTTTTAGAGTAAAGTATCGTTTTTATCCTCAACGTTTGGGATAAGTTCTAAAGTTGTCTCTAATGTTTATGATCCGTCCGTTGGCTATAATTCGGCTCAGGACTATAAATCGGAATCAATCTGGTTAAAACTAAATACACACGTGCAGGAGTACGTGGAGAGTACGTGTTTTGCTCTCCTAATGAACTTATCATATACAATCATATAACTACGTGCCAACCCAGATGGCACAGGAATCTCTCTACAAATCTCTCTAAACAAGCTCACTAAAGAGCAGTTATCACATAATTAGACCCACTAAATAACAGCTCCATAATATCAGTACTACAACAATTCTATAAATACGTCCACCTCCAATCTTAGGTACACAACACTATTGAGTTATTTGATATTCATCTTATACTCTTACTAACTTGAGCGTTGGAGTCTCTTTGCAGGTCCCAACCTCCTCCGGTGTTCCTTGACGGATGAAGTAGCTCGGCATCTGTGCTCTTAGGACAAAAAACTCCATACACACGGAAGAAGGAGTTATATCTCGGCACTAGAAGGAGTTATACCTCGGCTCAGATTACAAGACAGGAACATATGGCGCCCACCGTTGGGCCAAGTTTACTAAACCCCACTACTATTTTTTCTACTGAATTATTTATCTTATTTTGCAGGAAGAGTAAAATAATCCACCTCCTCCTCCCACCGAGGCGAGGCCGAGCGCTGTGAACAAAAGTTTAGCGGATGACCAAATTATTAAACCAAAAACAAAAACAACCGAGGCAATGAGGAGGAACAAAGGAACAAAAAAAATTCTAGTAATGATAACACTATACCTCGTAAGCTAAAACCGCGGTGATGGACACCCATGATAGACACCTAAAGCTCATCAGACGAGATACATACATTTTGTGACAATATTCTAACAAGTACAGGGAATATCTTTTTCTCAAAGGTGTATTTAAGCTAAGTTCATACGTCGAAATGCAGTTATGTGCTCTCTTCTTAAAATATCTTTACTTTTTTACTTTTAATTTTTTTTTTCTATTAATCTTCCTTGATCTATAAGCCATCCAGTACACGATCAGATCAAAACGGAACTATACTCCAATTTTCGAACGCACAAGATACCAACCTATCTATTATGTCCAATTATCCGTAATAACCGACCATAAAGATCGGACACTCAAGCTCAAGTACAACACACACGTGATACTTTGATGCAATCATTCAACTTCAAAATATCAATCCAAAAAATACCAATAAAAAAAACAAACTCAGATTAGCAATGATCGTTACTTTGATACATAGGTGATGGACTCATCTCTTTTATTTTTCTATTTTACAATATTTTATGCATGTTTACTTTCAACCCATTTTATTTATGTTACAAATCTTTATTATTCACTCAATATTCAATAATTAATTGCTTTGGGTAAGAAATTCGTCAATTAATTATTGTGGGTCGAAAAAATTCTCAAAGACAATTGATCACTACATTCTCGGATCATACAATCGACGAACTTTTCAGTTCGCGTCAATCAAATACTATATGCCATCCATGTGCCATCCATGAAAAATTGTTCTCAAATAGAAAAAGTATCTCCACATAATTATATTGATCGAACAACTCTTACCATTCAATTGTTTTTGAATAAATATCGACTAACCGGCTAAGTTTGGGGGCTACCACTAATTGAATAGCCATAACTATCTCACCTTTTTTATTCATCTTTATTTATTTGTTTATCTATTTCATTATTTCATCTATTACTACCAATTTTTTTCCCTCTCTTTTTCAATCTAACAAGTTGAGCTTGGGGGCTGCCATAATCACAATTCCGATTTATAGGTCGGAAGCTCAACCTGTTTAATTGAAAATTTTCACAAGTCAAGCTGGGCTATGATCCGTCCGTTGGCTATAATTCGGCTCAGGACTATAAATCGGAATCAATCTGGTTAAAACTAAATACAGGAGTACGTGGAGAGTACGTGTTTTGCTCTTCTAACGAACTTATCATATACAATCATATAACTACGTGCCAACCCAGATGGCACAGGAATCTCTCCGCAAATCTCTCTAAACAAGCTCACTAAAGAGCAGTTATCACATAATTAGACCCACTAAATAACAGCTCCACAATATCAGTACTACAACAATTCTATAAATACGTCCACCTCCAATCTTAGGTACACAACACTATTCATTCTGAGTTATTTGATATTCATCTTATACTTTTACTAACTTGAGCGTTGGAGTCTCTTTGCAGGTCCCAACCTCCTCCGGTGTTCCTTGACGGCTGAAGTATAGCTCGGCATCTGTGCTCTTAGGATAGAAAACTCCATACACACGGAAGAAGGAGTTATATCTCGGCACTAGAAGGAGTTATACCTCGGCTCAGATTACAAGACAGGAACAGTTTATATTGTCCTATTTAAGTCCCTAACATTTCAAAACGGACTCAATGTTGTCCTGCCATTAGGGATCCGTTAACAAAATTGATGGCGGGACAAAATTGAGACGATTTTGAAATGTTATGGACTTAAATAAGACGAAAATATTGGAGACAAAAATAATATATAGAAATAAATTTTAATTTTATCCTTCAATAATATCAATTTTTTACTATACATAGTATTCAATTATTTTTTAATCACATCTAAGTAAATTACATTTAATAATATTACTTTCATTTTAAATAAATTAATTTTTTTTATAATTTTACTCTTAAAAAATTTTAGTTATCATAAAATGTTTGCAGAATGACTAGTATATAAACTTGTATAAAAGAAAAAAATAATATATATACAATAAAATATAAATTATACTTTTTGTCTCTAATGTATCAAAATTCATTAAAATTATAAAAAATAAATTTATTTAAAATAAAAGTAATTTGATTAAGTGTAATTGATTTAGATGTAATTAAAAAATAATTGAATACTATGTATAGTAAAAAAATTAATATTATTGAAAGATTAAATTAAATTAAAATTTATTTTTATGTATCGTTTTTGTCCCTAACGTTTACGTCCTATTTAAATCCCTAACGTTTCAAAACCGTCTCAATTTTATCCCACTGTCAATTCTGTTGATGAATCACTAACGACAGGACAACATTGAGTCAATTTTGAAACGTTAGGGACTTAAATAGGACGATTGAAACGTTAGGACAATTTTGGGACTTACCCCAAATGTTGGAAACAAAAACGATACTTTACTCTTTATATATATATATATATATATATATATATATATATATATATATATATATATATCATTCTAGTTGACCACATGCATGCTGATTATTTGAAATTTTGAATGTTTAATCTTGATAATTTTAATTAATCTATTGGTGATAATTTTTCATGTGAAACAGGTTTTAGATCTTCTTCAACTCTTGTTGCTAGCTACTTTACTTTGAAAGCTTCAAGTTTAAATATTTGATGGGAAAGAAAAATGAAGGGAAACTATCATTTGAAAAAGGTAATTATAATTTTCTTATATTTTCTTTTAAATATTCTTTAAGTAAATTTTTAATATCTAATTTGTATATAAAAGAATAAATTTCTTACCTTTAAAATATATATAGATTTTTAATAAATAGCTTTTTTAAAATTTCTATTTGTAGTCCCTCTTAGTCATGTCAATCGATACGTCATGGATTGAAAAACTACGAACCATGCATGAGTATAAAGATGGTTTAAACAAGTTTTTGGATTTTGCTTTTGAGCATCGATCTCTCGCGGGTCGTCAGATTAAATGTCCTTGTCCAGTGTGTGGTTTTGGCAAGTGGCAAACAAGAGAGAAAATTTTTGAACATTTAATAGTCAAGCCATTTCCAGAAAACAACAAAGTTTGATAGTGGCATGGTGAAAAAGTACTTGGAATTGGGTCACAAGTTCATCAAACTAGTCATATTGTACAAAATGATTCGACATCTCAGCATCTAATGGTAACAATGCTCAATGACGTGTTTGGAGTTGCTGGACCTGACTTGAATGAAGATGGAGATGAAGATGAAGACAACATAGAAGATGGAGATGGAGCAGAAAATGAAGAGCACAATGGAAAAAATGTAGAATTTTTCAAGTTTAGAAGATGGCAATGAACAATTGTATGAAGGGTGCACAAAGTATTCAAAATTGTCTTTCTTAGTTAGTCTGTATCACATAAAGTGCTTATACAGAATAAGCGACATAGCCATGACCGAAATCCTCAAGTTATTAAAAGATGCTTTTGGAAATGCAAAGATTTCAAATACATTCTGAGGCTAAGAAAACCATAAAGAAACTAGGGCTTAATTATACCAAGATACTTGCTTGCCCTACTGACTGCATGTTATATTGGGGGAGGATAAAGATTTGCAAGAATGCAAAAGATGCAAGACATCTAAATGGAGCGATGTTAAAAAGAAGAAACCAGCAAAGATTTTGCGATACTTTCCACTAAAATCGAGACTTCAACGATTATTCATGTGTTCTAAGACTGCTCAATCAATGCAATGGCATGCTTCGGCAGAAAAGAAAGATTCGAAGATGAGGCATCCGCGGGATTCTGAAGCTTGGAAGACATTCGATTTACTTCATGATAGATTTGTCGAATATCCTCGAAATGTACGTCTTGGTCTTGCAGCTGATGGATTCAATCCCTTTGGAGCTATGCATACAAACTATAGCATTTGGCAAGTGGTGCTTATTCCATACAATCGGCCTCCATGGGAGTGCATGAAGCCAACATCACTTATCTTATCAATGATTATTCTCGGAGAAAAAATGCCGAAAAACAACATAGACATATACTTACAACCCCTTATTAAAGAGTTAAAAGAGTTGTGGCATGATGGTGTTCAAACATTAGATAGGTTCAAGAATGAAATGTTTACATTGCGAGCAGCATTAATGTGGACAATTAGTGATTTTTCAGGCCTTGGTAACTTATCTGGGTGGAACGTACACAGTAAATATGCTTGTCCTATATGTAACTTCAACACTGATTCATATAGATTAAAGCATGGTGGAAATGGTGTTTTTGGGGCATTGCCGTTTCTTAGAAAAGGGTCATAAGTTTAGGCTAAGTCGTGCAAAATTTAATGGAAAAGTTGAGTTGAGGGATCCCCCACCAGTACTAATAGGGTTAGAAATATTGGAACAACTTGAAGGAATCAATGTTTCATTTGGGAAGGAACTACAGGAAAGTAAAGGTAAGAGGACTCGACGAAAAGTTGTTGAAGAAGATGCTGAATCGGGGATGTGGAGGAAGAAAAACATATTTTTTTATCTTTCTTATTGGGAGTCTAACTTATTGCGCCATAATCTAGATGTTATGCACATTGAAAAGAATGTTTGCGACAATGTGTTATACACTTTGCTCAACGAGACTGAAAGGTCAAAGGATAATCTCAAAGCTCGTAAGGATCTTAAAGAAATGGGTAAAAAAAAGATTTATGGTCAGATAAAAATGGGAGATATCATCCATCTTTGTTCACGATATCAAATTCCATGAAAGATATATTCTTGCGTACTATAAAGAATATGAGAGTACTAGATGGTCTCTCGAGTAATATTTCACGGTGTGTTGACCTGAAGCAAAGAAAGCTCTCTGGATTGAAGAGTCATGATTGCCACGTTCTTATGCAGCAACTATTATCCATTCTCATACGTAATGTGCTACCAGATAAAGTTACTGCAGTGCTAATAGAGTTGTCTTCATTCTTTCAACAGTTGTGCTCTAAAAGCTTAAGTATTACAGAACTTGAGAAGTTCCAACCTCGAATAATCCTTACCCTTTGTCATTTAGAAATGTTGTTCCCTCCTTCTTTCTTTACAATCATGGTTCATTTAACATGTCATCTAGTTGATGAAGCAAAACTCTGAGGACAAGTACACTATAGGTGGATGTATCCTATTGAGAGGTAAATATCTCTTTTCAATCATTATTCATTTAACCTATCACTTAGTTATATCTTGCTTAGGTATTTAACCTGTCACTTAATTATACAAACTAGGTATTTAGGTCATTTGAAGTCCTATGTACGAAACAAAGCTAAATCAGAAGGTTCTATAGCTGAGGGATACATGGCTAAAGAAGTTCTTACATTTTTCTCTCGATACTTATAAGGGATTGAGACAAGATTTAATAGGCCATCACGTGTTGATGATCATCTAGATGATAATTACAGTACGCATGTGGATTCCCTTTTTCCACAAATGGGGAACTCAAAGGGAGCTTTCACAATATTTAAGTTGTCACCTATGGAAAAAAAACAAGCACATCGTTATGTGATTTTAAATTATCCATATGTCAAACCGTTTATTGATAAGTGCTTAAGGATTTTCATACATGTTTTTTATTTACTTAAAAATAGATGTTTAGTTAGAATTAAATTTTCATATCTGACAATTATTTCAAAGATTTTGTACGAAGACGATCTAAGGGTAGAAGGCCTTCAAATGTAGATATAGAAAAAAGAGTCAATAAAGATTTTGTTACTTGGTTTCCTGCATAGGTAAATAGCGAAGTCATAATTTTTTGCTAATATTGAGCTAGTATTTGTGGATATAATAACTAATATGTTGTTCTATCATAATAGCTTATGAACCCAGATATTATGAATGATGTGCATGAGGATTTGAGATACTTAGCAAAGGGTCCATCACGATATGCGAAGAGGTTTTCTACATTTAGTATTAATGGATTCTCCTTTCAAACTACCAATCGAAACAATGGGTTAAAGACCCAAACTAGTGAAGTTTTTTAATGTCTTCAACTCCTTGTGCTGCTAGCGCTAGTGATGCTGATGTTAAGAATGTCGATTTGTCATATTATGGCAAACCAAAAGATATTATAGAACTAAACTACAATGGCCGATTTCGGATTACTTTATTCAAATATAAATGGACTGACACCACTAGAGAACAGGGCTGTAGAAAGGATAGTTGGGGTTTTACTTCTGTTAAATTTTCACGAGTAATACACATTAATGACCGAGAGGAAGATGATTCATATATTGAAGCCTCACAAGCTCGAATGGTGTATTTTGTCAATGATGATTTGAGTAAAGATTAGAGTGTTGTCGTGCATTTGAAGCCAAGAGATTCATATGATATGGAGGAAATGAAGATGATGAAGCATGCGAGAATGAGCCATAATTAGAGCAAAACTTAGATTCTTTATTTGAAAATGGTGATAATCTATCATTATTAAAAAATGAGGTAGATAAACTACTAGATAATGACATTGGAGAAGACGAACACATATCAAAATAGTTAGTAGGTTAAATTAATTCAGTTTCTTTCATAATCACCGTGTATGAAACCAAGTCTTTAAATTGAGCTAAGCCAAAGACGGTAGAGTAGTAGAGTAGGTGAGTTTTATTAATAAGCGGTTTATTATAGAAAAATAATCTGTCTACCTTTCTTCTTTTTCAAATTAACTTTTGTTTGTAAATTTTACATAAATATGTTGTTTAGATTCATTAATTGATTTAATGGAACTACTAAACTTTCGTGCACATTTTATTCTATATTTATTAATTATTTATTTGATCTATTAAGCAGATATGCCAAAGCAAAAGAAGTATAAGAATCTACTTAAAGCAGCAACAGCTGTAAATTCTTCACAAGACAAGTTAATAGCAACTGCAAATTCATCCCGAGACAAGTCGGCAGCTTCAAATGCATCACAAGTCAAGTCCGCCGCAGCTGCAAATTCTTCCCGAGACAAGTCGGCAGCAGCTACAAATTCCTCCCGGGACAAGTCGACAGCTACAAATTCCTCGCGAGACAAGTCGACAATAGCTGCAAATTCCTCCCGAGACAAGTCGACAGCTTCAAATTCCTCCCGGGACAAGTCGACAGCAATTGCAAATTCCTCCCGAGACAAGTCGACAGCTTCAAATTCTTCTAAACCATCATCAATTGATGATGAATAGTCACTATCATAGGAAAATTGGTCAATATCGTAATATCGTAACAATAACAGTTCTCATGAAAAATAGTCATTATCATGGGAAAATTGGTCAATATCATGCATTGGAGACTAGCAGTTCTCAGCCAATTCAAACAAAACCATAGAAATGATTAGGGCAAAAAACCATTATAAACCAATGTGCTGTAGAATTTAAGTTAATAAGCCAAACTGAATATGGTTTCAGTAATGCGCTAGATCATATATTAATATAATTCGAACCAACTTGGTTCGAACTGCATTTGTTAATAATTCGAACTAGGTCAGTTCGAATTATGAGTTGAGTCTTCTTCATAAATCGAACCAGCTTGGTTCGAATTTTGATTGCACGTAATTCGAACCAGAGTGGTTCGAATTATAGAGAGAGAAGCCGGCCAAAGTAATTCGAACCAGGCTGGTTGGAATTAAACAAACTTTAATTCGAAGGAGGCCGGTTCGAATTAGTGGGAGAAAGAGCTCTATATATATGGCTGTAAACGTGAGTTGGTCTCATTAGAGGGAGTAAGATGGCTAGTGAGGAGAGTTTTGTTGTTTTGGTTCACCACAGAGGATCCATTAAGAGGAAAAATCGTTCCGGAGTGAAGTTCACAGATAAGGATCCTCTCTGTATTGTCGTTACTCCTACGACGAGCTTTGATGACCTTGTTAGATCTGTACTGATGAAGCTCGGTCTAGAAGGTGCGAAGCGGGTTAAGAAATTTTTCTATCGCATTCCAATCACGGTGCTCCAGGATACCGTGAAGTATGATTGTTTCACGATTAGTAGCGATGAGGACTTGCAAGTAATGTTTCTTTGTCGGCGGCAGTTTCCGGAGGTGAGGACACCAGAGTTATTGGCAAAGCTGGTTGATGTGGTATCCAGCTTAGGGGGTTCGAACCAGAATACTACCACTTTAGGCACGGCAGCCGGTTCTAGTTTTCGGCCTGCCATTGGTTCTTCCTCCGTCCCTGTGTACCAGCCAGTGGTCCAACCTGTCGCCTCCCCGTCTTCTGCTTTTGATCTCAACGGCAGCGTAGGCGACGAGGTAGTTCAAGTGAAAATCTGCCGAACGCTTTACTAGGCGTTGCACAGCTTGGTATTGGAGACGGATTGTTGGGTGATGCAGAGGAGGATGACGTCGAGCCGGATATGATTGACGATGACAGCGGCGATGATATTGGAGCGAGTGAGCCTGCATTGGCGGTAGGTGGTTCTAGCTTTGGCACACAGTAGTATCCACCTCATTTTTCCTCTTTTGACTTGGATGCCATGAGGCAGAAGGGGGTTTCTGGGCACTTTGTTGGATTCGGAGCTAGAGATGCGGAAGGGACTGCTGGTCTGACAGAATTCCAGGTTGGTCAGCAATTTCAGGATAAAGATGAGGCCCTGTTAAGTGTGAAGACTTACAGCATCCGACGAGGGGTACAGTACAAAGTAATCGAGTCTGATTATCGCCGGTATGTGGGCAAGTGTTCTGAGTTTGGGAATGGGTGCACATGGTTGATTCGACTGAGTCTCCGGCAGCGCAAGGGCATTTAGGAGGTCAAACGATACAATGCACCTCACACTTGTCTTGCCACCTCCATCTCGAGTGACCACAGGAGTTTGGATTATCATGTGATATCGGCGTTCATTATGCCAATGGTTAGGGCTGATGCATCCGTCAGCATCAAGGTGCTGAATGCCACGGCAGCACACTTTGGGTTTAGGCCGACTTACAGGAGGGTCTGAATGGCGAAGCAGAAGGCTGTTGCCCTCATCTACGGTGACTGGGATGAGTCATACAACGAGCTGCCCAGGTGGGTGTTGGGAGTCCAATTGACGATGCCTGGTACTGTTGCAGTCCTAAGGACTAGCCCCGTTCGAGTTGGAGGACAGGTAGACGAGTCTCAAGCTTATTTTCATAGACTTTTCTGGACGTTTTCACCGTGCATCGAGGCATTCCGTCATTGCAAGCCGCTAGTCAGCATTGACGGCACCCATCTGTATGGCAAGTACGGGGGAACGTTGCTCATCGCAATTGCACAGGATGGGAACTCGAACATTCTACCTGTTGCAATCGCACTAGTAGAGGGTGAGAATGCTGAGTCTTGGACATTCTTTCTCTCCCAACTTCGTCAGCACGTGACACCGCAGCCGGGTCTGCTGGTTATATCGGACAGCCATAACAGCATCAAGGCTGCGCTTGAGGCTCCTGACGGAGGTTGGTTACCTCCATCTGCATACCGTGCATTCTGCATTCGACACGTCGCTGCTAACTTTGCCCTTACCTTCAAGGGCAAAGACGCACGGAGGCTTCTTGTGAATGCGGCGTATGCCAAGACCGAGGTTGAGTTTTACTGGTTTGATATTCTGCAGTCTGAAGACCCGGCGATGTGTGAGTGGGCGAACCGGATTGATTATTCCTTGTGGACTCAGCATCGTGACGAGGGGCGGAGATTCGGTCACATCACGACGAATATCTCCGAGTGTGTGAACTCAATCCTCAAGGGTGTCAGAAACTTACCTGTATCCTCGTTGGTGAAGGCAACATATGGTAGGCTTGCGGAACTTTTTGTTCGCAAGGGAGAGGCTGAGGCCCAGATGGGAACCGGACAACAATTCACTCAGCACTTGGCCAAGTGTATTGAGGCCAACTTGAAGACGGCGAGGTGCTTCACGGTGACTTTGTATGACAGAGATAATTCCGAGTTCACCGTAGCCGAAACCACTCCGACTGGTTCCTTCTCATTGGGTAGCTACAGAGTATCGCTTGCCGCTTGGACATGTGACTGCGGGTACTTCTAGACGCTTCATTTCCCATGTCCGCACGCACTTGCATGTTGTGCCTACTCACGAGTGAACTGGACCACTTATGTTCACATCGTGTATAGGATTAGTTCGGTATTCAGTGTGTATCGTATGGGATTCACCCCTCCGATTCCAGAGGGTTTCTGGCCACCATACGACGGGCCTACTGTGATACCGAACCCTGACAAGAGGCGTGCGAGAGAGGGTCGTCCGAGGTCCACCAGGATACGAACAAATATGGACGAGGCAGATCCAAACCGTCCAAAGAGATGTGGCATATGTCGCCAACCCGGACACACACGTCGGAGTTGCCCACAGTTGGGTGGATCATCTCACACTGGGGGCCATTAGTAGCCATGTTCTTAGCGTTAGTATTTATTAGTTAAGTTTTATTGTTGATTTTTTAACTTTCATGTATTTAGCATGCTGCGTTAAGTAATGAATGTTATGTATCACTTTGAGTCTTGCTACAAGTACCCTAAATGCAAAATTTAATAAATAAATATACATATTAGACTGTTATATGATGCAATGATTATAAATAGTCACTGCTAAATTCGGTAAACAACAATTTTCAAAGTACAATACGATGAACAAACAACAAAGGAAAACAGCTCTAAAATAACAACAAAGGTACATATGGCTGTGATACATGAATAAACCCTACGGAACAAAATACATGATACATGACTCATCTAAACAGATGCGATCCCGTACCGCAACGACAGGGTACCCGTGCCCGCTGACCTCTGCGGATAAACGGCTCCTCATCCTCGATCTCATCCGCGTCCTCATCCGGGCCAGGCTGTGCAGGTGGCGTAAAATGGGCGGGTGCCGCAGACGGCCCGGCAACAGACTCTGATGCAGCAGCGTAGGAGGATGGTGGGGTACCTCCCAAATCAAAATGGTCACCAACAGATGCCGTAGGAGGCTCGTTAAGATCAACGTCCAATGGTGCCTGCGTGCCGGATGTCTGACCACGCCTCCGAGCCGGCACGTCCTCCTGCATGATGGCGGTGATGTCATCTAGAAACTGTGCACCCCCGAAGTCCGCATCAAGCGTATCTGAGGCAAGGAAGTCTGACCACTATGATCCCGAAATAACCCATGGGGTACCCTCCTGCTGAGGCTGGTCATGGGCGGGTACACCAACGAAGTAATCTCCAAGAGGCCCCGACCCAAGTCCAGCGTGACCAGGGTCAGCCACGTCACCCATACCTGACCCATACCACTCACCTCTTTGTCCGCCATCGTGGGTACTAACACCATGAACTGCAACAGCACCTGCACCATCCCCGCCCACTGGACCATGCTGATCGTCGCCATCGTCGTCAGGGTCACGAAGACGGTGGTCCCCCGCACCACGCCCTCTCCGTCTCCCTACCTGGCCTCGTCGTCCGCCTTTAGCGGGCCCGTCATCGTCATGATCGTCAATAGCCGCATCAAGCCACCTCCACTCACGCTGGCTCCCTCGTGTCCCAACACGAGCTCTCCTCTCAACCCGCCGCCGTCCTCAGGCCGATCCATGTCAAGAACTCACCCAGCACCCTGCTGTGAGGCCTCAACTGGAATAGGAACGGCTCTCGGATCCATCAACTGCATCTCCGGAGATAGGAACCTCTTTCCATGTTGCCTCCACCAATCGAGGAACTGCTGCGACGGTCCAGGGTCGGCAACAACATCGAACCTCAGCACAGTGTCCGCACGGGAATCCCAATAGAGATGCCACTTCTGCAACTGGTACGAGAACCATCGATCGCCGCCTCTGCCGTCCTTGGACATCAAAAAGTCGATGTTCAGGGCGGAATTCAGACAGGGCTGCACACCTCCAAACTGCGGAAGAACCCTATCTATCTGATGTCACTCTGTGACGGCAAAGTAGATCAGCGACGTCACATACCGCCACAACGCCATATGCCGAGGCTCCAATGCCTCTGGATGCACATCCTGAAGTACGTCGAGAGTTGTGTAAAGCATCCAGATAAACTGCACGGAGAACTCTCCATTGTTAGGGCAACTCATGGACCCAACTCATAAACTGTGGTTAAATAAAGGAACTTATTACGTAGCGTACTCACCTCCCTGTCCTGTAACCGGTCTATCCTTAGCCTCCACATCTGCACTCTAGGACCCTTCTCGCTACCGGAAGGGTTGTATCCTGACCACCTGCATCATAAATGTGTGTTTAGGGTTTGTAATACTTTTTTAATCAACATGGAATTACTTATATTCAATTGAAATAGAGAAGGCTAAGTAGAGTACCTCGACGCCAATGGCCAGCTGAACGTCTCATACCCTTCAGGCCTAAACCGAGGAAATCGCCAGAAGATCCAAAACTGAAGTAACTGAAGTAGGCCCGCTAACTTGACCACATGTCTGTTCGCCACTCGGCACATGCACCGGTACAACCAGGCTAGTGCTGCAGAACCCCAGCTGTAGGTACCCATCTCCTCCAGCCTAGCTACGTAGGGAAGCCATCTGATGTGAATGCGGTTGCCAGACTTGTCCGCAAACAGCTGCGTACCCAACATCATGATGTATGCACGGGCATATCTCCGCACAGTCTCGTCATCAGCTACCTTAGGGCACTCACCAAAAGTCTCCTGAAACCAGCTGCAGTTCACTGCGTACTTCTGAACCTGGCTAGGAGGAGGAACCACTCCGAGCAACTCCTGGAACCACACCCAGGCTGGACGGCCACCCTGGATGTAAATATAGAATTCTGATAGGCAGCCGCTGACGTAACTCCCGTCCACTGGCAAACCCAACTGGTATGCCACGTCCTGAAGTGTGATCGTGCACTCTCCGAACGGCATGTGAAATGTGTGCGTCTCCGGACGCCATCGCTCGACGAATGCACTGACAAGGGCCTCGCCTAACCGGAACCATCTATCGTTCAGCCTTGCTAGATGGTATAGTCCAGCCATCTGCAAGAACGGAACGTATCTGTCATCGAGTCACATGCCCTGCTGCCGCCACATGCTCCGGATGCATTGCTGGGGCTGCACATGACATGCACCGCATTGTTAGAACCAGCTTCATAACCAATGACAAACAGCCAAAATGATAAATCATCAAGAAAACGTCATACTAAATAAAACCGCTTAAAAATCCATGAACGAGAACCACATACAAAATAACTACCATAGACCACACAGCTAAACCACTAACATAAAACAGCTAAACTAGAACCACTTTCATAAAACAGCTTAACTAAAACCATGAACATAAAACAGCTAACGCAAAACAAGTATCACAAACCACTAACATAAAACAACTAACACAAACCACTAACATAAAACACTAACATAAAATAGCTAACATAAAACAAGTAAACCATACCACTAACATAAAACAACTAACACAAACCACTTACATAAAACAACTAACATAAACCACTAACATAAAAAAACCAACATAAAACCATACCACTTACAAAAAACAACTAACAAAAACCACTAACTAAACCACCAACATAAAACAACCAACACAAAACAACCAACACAAACCACTAAAATAAACCACTAACATAAACCACCAGCAGAAACCACCTACATAAACCACCAACTAAACCACCAGCAATACCACAACGATTTACTGCTAGCACTAAGTTATTTCTGTACTAACCTCGTCGTTGATGACCCCGGCTATATGAGCAACTCCGTCCAAGCGATATAACCGTGCCGGATCGTCCCCCATTAGCAGAGTATTCCGCTCAGGTCTTCGTCGGATAAAATCTGGGTCATTTTCTCTAGGATTTGGTGGGATAGGGGAAAGGAAAAATGGTTCGAATGAGGCTGATTCGAACTCCTTATATAGCCGAATCACCTGTAATTCGAACCAGGTAGGTTCGAATTATTAATGAGCCACGCTAAGGGTAATTCGAACCAGGTTGGTTCGATTTACATGCAATGCTTTACTTTGTATAATTCGAACCACATTGGTTCAAATTATGTGCATATTAATTTCGAACCACATTGGTTCGAATTATATTCAACCTTTTCTCACCCTAATTCGAACTGCCATGGTTCGATTTATTAACATTTGTAGTTCGAACCAGGCTGGTTCGAATTACATTAAAATTATCACTTGGCTTATTGTTGAAACGATTTTCGTTTTGGCTTATTTACGTACCTTGAAACTGTCATTGGCTTATTAGGGTATTTTGTCCTATTTTCTAACTATTATATAAAATTAAGGGCAAAATACCCTAATAAGCCAATGGCAGTTTCAAGGTACGTAAATAAGCCAAAACGAAAATCGTTTCAACAATAAGCCAAGTGATAATTTTAATGTAATTCGAACCAGCCGGGTTCGAACTACAAATGTTAATAAATCGAACCAAGGCAGTTCGAATTAGGATGAAAAGGTTGAACATAATTCGAACCAATGTGGTTCGAACTTAATATGCACATAATTCGAACCAATGTGGTTCGAATTATACAAAGTAAAGCATTGCATGTAAATCGAACCAACCTGGTTCGAATTACTTTTGGCGTGGCTCATTAATAATTCGAACCTACCTGGTTCGAATTACAGGTGATTCGGCTATATAAGGAGTTTGAATCAGCCTCATTCGAACCATTCTTCCTTTCCCCTATCCCACCAAATCCCAGAGAAAACAACCCAAATTCTATCTGACGAAGACCTGAGCAGAATACTCTGCTGATGGGGAACGATCCGACACGGTTATATTGCTTGGACAGAGTTGCTCATATAGCCGGGGTCATCAATGATGAGGTTAGTACAGAAATAACTTATTGCTAGCAGTAAATCGTTGTGGTATTGCTGGTGATTTAGTTGAGAGATTCTGCATGCGGTTTAGATTGTGGTTTAGTTGGTGATTTATGTAGGTGGTTTCTGCTGGTAGTTTATGATAGTGGTTTATTTTAGTGGTTTATGTTAGTTGTTTTGTGTTGGTTGTTTTGTGTTGGTGGTTTAGTTGGTGGTTTATGTTAGTTGTTTTTTGTAAGTGGTATGGTTTTATGTTGATTTTTTTATGTTAGTGATTTATGTTGGTTGTTTTATGTAAGTGGTTTGTGTTAGTTGTTTTATGTTAGTGGTATGATTTATTTGTTTTATGTTAGCTGTTTTATGTTAGTGGTTTATTTTGATTTTTTTATGTTAGTGGTTTGTGTTAATTGTTTTTTGTTAGTGGTTTGTGTTAGTTGTTTTATGTTAGTGGTATGATTTAGTTGTTTTATGTTAGCTGTTTTATGTTAGTGGTTTATGTTTGTTTTTTTATGTTGGTGGTTTATGTAGTTGTTTTATGTTAGTGGTTTTTGTTAGTTGTTTTATGTTAGTGGTTTGTGATACTTGTTTTGCGTTAGCTGTTTTATGTTCATGGTTTTAGTTAAGCAGTTTTATGAAAGTGGTTCTAGTTTAGCTGTTTTATGTTAGTGGTTTAGCTGTGTGGTCTATGGTAGTTGTTTTGCATGTGGTTCTCGTTCATAGATTTTTAAGCGGTTTTATTTAGTATGACATTTTCTTGATGATTTATCATTTTGGCTATGTTTGTCATTGGTTATGAAGCTGGTTCTAACAATGCGGTGCATGTCATGTGCAGCCCCAGCGATGCATCTGAAGCATGCGGTGGCAGCAGGGCATACGACTCGATGACAGATACGTTCCGTACTTGCAGATGGCCGAACTATACCATCTAACAAGGCTGAACGATAGATGGTTCCGGTTAGACGAGGCCCTTGTCAGTGCATTCGTCGAGCAATGGCGTCCGGAGACGCACACGTTTCACATGCCGTTCGGAGAGTGCACGATCACACTTCAGGACGTGGCATACTAGTTGAGTTTGCCAGTGGACAAACGTTACGTCAGCGGCTGCCTATCAGAATTCCATATTTACATACAGGGTGGCCGTCCAGCCTGGGTGTGGTTCCAGGAGTTGCTCGGAATGGTTTCTCCTCCCAGCCAGGTTCAGAAGTACGCAGTGAACTGCAGCTGGTTCAGGAGACTTTTGGTGAGTGCCCTGAGGGAGCTGATGACGAGACTGTGCGGAGATATGCCCGTGCATACATCATGATGTTGTTGAGTACGCAGCTATTTGCGGACAAGTCCGGCAACCGCATTCACATCAGATGGCTTCCCTACGTAGCTAGGCTGGAGGAGATGGGTACCTACAGCTGGGGTTCTGCAGCACTAGCCTGGTTGTACCGGTGCATGTGCCGAGTGGCGAACAGACATGTGGTCAAGTTAGCGGGCCCACTTCAGCTACTTCAGTCTTAGATCTTCTGGCGATTTCCTCGGTAAAGGCCTGAAGGGTATGAGACATTCAGCTGGCCATTGGCGTCGAGGTACTCTACTTAGCCTTCTCTATTTCAATTAAATATAAGTAATTTCATGTTGATTAAAAAAGTATTACAAACCCTAAACACATATTTATGATGCAGGTGGTCAGGATACAACCCTTCCGGTAGCGAGAAGGGTCCTAGAGTGCAGATGCGGAGGTTGAGGATAGACCGGTTACAGGACAGGGAGGTGAGTACACTACGTAATAAGTTCCTTTATTTAACCACAGTTTATGAATTGGGTCCATGAGTTGCCCTAACAATGGAGAGTTCTCCGTGCAATTTATCTGAATGCCTTACACAACTCCCGACGTACTTCAGGTTGTGCATCCAGAGGCATTGGAGCCTCGGCATATGGCGTTGTGGCGGTCTGTGACATCGCTGATCTAGTTTGCCGTCATAGAGTGGCATCAGATAGATAGGGTTCTTCCGTAGTTTGGAGGTGTGCAGCCATGTCCGAATCCCGCCCTGAACATCGACTTTCTGATGTCCAAGGACGGCAGAAGCGGCGATCGATGGTTCCCGTACCAGTTGCAGAAGTGGCATCTCTATTGGGATTCCCGTGCGGATACCGTGATGAGGTTCGATGTTGTTGCCGACCCTGGACCGTCGCAGCAGTTCCTCGATTGGTGGAGGCAACATGGAAAGAGGTTCCTATCTCCGGAGATGCAGTTGATGGATCCGAGAAGCGTTCCTATTCTAGTTGAGGCCTCACAGCGGGGTGCTGGGCGAGTTCGTGACATGGATCGGCCTGAGGACGTGCCGGACAGGCGGCGGGTTGAGAGGAGAGCTCGTGTTGGGACACGAAGGAGCCAGCGTGAGTGGAGGGAGCTTGATGCGGCTATTGACGATCATGACGATGACGGTCCCGCTAGAGGCGGACAACGAGGCCAGGGAGGGAGACAGAGAGGGCATGGTGCGGGGGACCACCGTCCTCGTGACCCTGACGACGATGGCGACGATCAGCATGGTCTGGTGGGCGGGGATGGTACAGGTACTGTTGCAGTTCATGGTGTTAGTACCCACGATGGCGGACAAGGAGATGAGTGGTATGGGTCAGGTATGGGTGACGTGGCTGACCCTGGTCACGCTGGACTTGGGTCAGGGCCTCTTGGAAATTACTTCGTTGGTGTACCCGCCCATGACCAGCCTCAGCAGGAGGGTACCCCATGGGTTATTCCGGGATCACAGTGGTCAGACTTCCTTGTCTCAGATACGCTTGATGCAGACTTCGGGGGTGCACAATTTCTAGATGACATCACCGCCATCATGCAGGAGGACGTGCCGGCTCGGAGGCGTGGTCAGACATCCGGCACCCAGGCACCGTTGGACGTTGATCTGAACGAGCCTCCTACGGCATCTGTTGGTGACCATTTTGGTTTGGGAAATACCCCACCATCCGCCTACGCTGCTGCATCAGAGTCTGTTGCCGTGCCGTCTGCGGCACCCGCCCATTTTACGCCACCTGCACAGCCTGGCCTGGATTAGGACACGGATGAGATCGAGGATGAGAAGCCGTTTATCCGCAGAGGTCAGCGGGTACGGGTACCCCGTCGTTGCGGTACGGGATCGCATCTGTTTATATGAGTCATGTATCATGTATTTTGTTCCGTAGGGTTTATTCATGTATCACAGCCATATGTACTTTTATTGTTATTTTAGAGCTGTTTTCCTTTGTTGTTTGTTCATCGAATTGTACTTTGAAAACTGCTGTTTACCGAATTTAGCAGTGACTATTTATAATCATTGCATCATATAACAGTCTAATATGTACATTTATTTATTAAATTTTGCATTAAGGGTACTTGTAGCAAGACTCAAAGTGATACATAACATATTCATTACTTAAAGCAGCATGCTGAATACATGAAAGTTAAAAAATCAACAATAAAACTTAACTAAAATAAGTACTAACGCTAAGAACATGGCTACTAATGGCCCCCAGTGTGAGACGATCCACCCAACTGTGGGCAACTCCGACGTGTGTCCGGGTTGGCGACATAGGCCACATCTCTTTGGACGGTTTGGATCTGCCTCGTCCATATTTGTTCGTATCCTGGTGGACCTCGGACGACCCTCTCTCGCACGCCTCTTGTCAGGGTCCGGTATCACAGTAGGCCCGTCGTATGGTGGCCAGAAACCCTCCAGAATCGGAGGGGTGAATCCCATACGATACACACTGAATACCGAACTAATCCTATACACGCTGTGAACATAAGTGGTCCAGTTCACCCGTGAATAGGCACAACATGCAAGTGCGTGCGGACATGGGAAATGAAGCGCCTGGAAGTACCCGCAGTCACATGTCCGAGCGGCAAGCGATGCTCTATAGCTACCCAATGAGAAGGAACCAGTCGGAGTGGTTTCGGCTACGGTGAACTCGGAATTATCCCTGTCATACAAAGTCACCGTGAAGCACCTCGCCGTCTTCAAGTTGGCCTCAATACACTTGGCCAAGTGCTGAGTGAATTCTTGTCCGGTTCCCATCTGGGCCTCAGCCTCTCTCCCCTTGCGAACAAAAAGTTCCGCAAGCCTACCATATGTTGCCTTCACCAGCGAGGATACAGGTAGGTTTCTGACACCCTTGAGGATTGAGTTCACACACTCAGAGATATTCGTCGTCATGTGACCGAATCTTCGCCCCTCGTCACGATTAAGAGTCCACAAGGAATAATCAATCCGGTTCGCCCACTCACACATCGCCGGGTCTTCAGACCGCAGAATATCAAACCACTAATCAAACTCAACCTCGGTCTTGGCATACGCCGCATTCACAAGAAGCCTCTGTGCGTCTTTGCCCTTGAAGGTAAGGGCAAAGTTAGCAGCTACGTGTCAAATGCAGAATGCACGGTATGCAGATGGAGGTAACCAACCTCCGTCAGGAGCCTCAAGCGCAGCCTTGATGCCGTTATGCCTGTACAATAT
Source organism: Arachis hypogaea (assembly GCF_003086295.3). Classification (NCBI taxonomy): domain Eukaryota; kingdom Viridiplantae; phylum Streptophyta; class Magnoliopsida; order Fabales; family Fabaceae; genus Arachis; species Arachis hypogaea. Next base: position 11,407,338 of record NC_092040.1, read on the forward strand.
AACCAGCAGACCCGGCTGCGGTGTCACGTTCTGACAAAGGTGGGAGAGAAAGAATGCCCAAGACTCAGCATTCTCACCCTCTACTAGTGCGAATGCAACTCCCGTCCTGTGCAATTGCGATGAGTAACGTTCCCCCGTACTTGCCCTACAGATGGGTGTCGTCAATGCTGACTAGCGGCTTGCAATGACAGAATGCCTTGATGCACGGTGAAAACGTCCAGAAAAGTCTATGAAAATAAGCTTGAGACTCGTCTACCTGTCCTCCAACTCGAACAGGGCTAGTCCTTAGGACTGCAACAGTACCAGGCATCGTCAACTGAACTCCCAACACCCACCTGGACAGCTCGTTGTATGACTCATCCCAGTCACCGTAGATGAAGGCAACAACCTTCTGCTTCGCCATCCAGACCCTCCTGTAAGTCGGCCTAAACCCAAAGTGTGCTGCCGTGGCATTCAGGAGCACCTTGATGCTGACGAATGCATCAGCCCTAACCATTGGCATAATGAACGCCGATATCACATGATAATCCAAACTCCTGTGGTCACTCGAGATGGAGGTGGCAAGACAAGTGTGAGGTCCATTGTATCGTTTGACCTCCCAAATGCCCTTGCGCTGCCGGAGACTCAGTCGAATCAACCATGTGCACCCATTCCCAAACGCAGAACACTTGCCCACATACCGGCGATAATCAGACTCGATTACTTTGTACTGTACCCCTCATCGGATGATGTAAGTCTTCACACTTAACAGGGCCTGATCTTTATCCTAAAATTGCTGACCAACCTGGAACTCTGTCAGACCAGCAGTCCCTTCCGCATCTCTAGCTCCGAATCCAACAGAATGCCCAGAAACCCCCTCCTGCCTCATGGCATCCAAGTCCAAAGAGGAAAAATGAGGTGGATACTGTTGTGTGCCAGAGCTAGAACCACCTATCGCCAATGCAGGCTCACTCGCTCCAATATCATCGCCGCTGTCATCGTCAATCATATCCGGCTCGACGTCATCCTCCTCTGCATCACCCAACAATCCGTCTCCAACACCAAGTTGTGCAACGCCAAGTAAAGCGTTCGGCAGATTTTCCCTTGAACCTACCCCGTCGCCTACGCTGCCGTTGAGATCAACAGTAAAAGACGGGAAGGCGACAGGTTGGACCACCGGCTGGTACACAGGGACGGAGGAAGAACCAACGACAGGCCGCGAACTAGAACCAACTGGCGTGCCTAAAGTGGTAATATTCCGGTTCGAACCTCCTGAGCTGGATACCACATCAACCAGTTTTGCCAACAACTCTGGTGTCCTCACCTCCGAAAACTGCCGCCGACAAAGAAACATTACTTGCAAGTCCTTATCGCTACTAATCGTGAAACAATCATACTTCACGGTATCCTAGAGCACTGTAATTGGAATGCGATAGAAAAACTTCTTAACCCGCTTCGCACCTTCTAGACCGAGCTTCATCAGTACAGATCTAACAAGGTCATCAAAGCTCGTCGTAGGAGTAACGACAATACAGAGAGGATCCTTATCTGTGAACTTCACTCCGGAACGAGTTTTCCTCTTAATGGATCCTTTGTGGTGAACCAAAACAACAAAACTCTCCTCACTAGCCATCTTACTCCCTCTAATGAGACCAACTCACGTTTACAGCCATATATATAGAGCTCTTTCTCCCACTAATTCGAACCGGCCTCCTTCGAATTAAAGTTTGTTTAATTCGAACCAGTCTGGTTCGAATTACTTTGGCCGGTTTCTCTTTCTATAATTCGAACCACTCTGGTTTGAATTACTTGCAATCAAAATTCGAACCAAACTAGTTCGATTTTTGAAGAAGACTCAACTCATAATTCGAACTGACCTAGTTCGAATTATTAACAAATGCAGTTCGAACCAAATTGGTTCGAATTATATTAATATATGATCTGGCGCATTACTGAAACCATATTCAATTTGGCTTATTAACGTAAATTCTACAGCACATTGGCTTATAATGGTTTTTTTGCCCAAATGATTACCAATTCAACCCTTCTTCTTGCAATTAATTTAGCACCTGAAGTATGAGGAATTATTTGTTTTGCCGAATTTCTTGATTCCTCTTACAAAGATTTTGCAAGATAAAATTGGACACAATTAAATAGAGTCAAACATGCATTCAACATATCGCTGGTTCATTACCAACTCTATATAAAATAAAAGACGAGCAGGCAGCAAACTATGAATAAAGGCTTTTTATTACCAACTCTATATAAAGGCCTTTCACAACATTCCATATGAATTCAATATCCTATTTACAGCAGCAAACTATATAAGGCTTTTTAGTAGGACAACATTTAACTACGAGAGTATGTACTTACCTAAGTTTCAGGCTTCAAATGATACTCTACGAATAAAGTCCATTGATCAAGAGCAATATCTTCTGGTGTATTATTTATGATCTCGATTTTACTCAACCTCGAATCATAGAACTCATTCCAAAGCTTTGTCCTATGTTCCCTCCATTTTTTGCCAAGCGATTGGAGGAGAAATCGTTTGGCCAAACTATCACTCACTTTGAAGTAAAATCGGGCCTTTAATATGGAACAAAGAATATATATTAACTAACAAATATAACTAAATAATGACAAAGAAATAAGCTTTAGAGTTTAAGTAATATTCTTACTTGGAAAAAAATATTCCATTGATTTTCAAAAAAGCTCTCTGAATTATCTGAACATTTATCAAAACTGATTGAAAATGCTACACAATCAGTGGCCAATTGCCCACAAACTCCTACAAGGAGTCTGGCTGCTTCACCTATTGCTGCATGCTATCTATCAAAATTTATAATTATGCGTAAACCTTCTGGCAAATTATGCACATCCTTCACTAATAAATGAAGGCGTCTACTATTTTCATATTCATCTAAAATAGATAAATAAATATAAATAAATGAGTAAATTGAGCGATTAAAAAATAAAACATATGATGATAGATATATATTATAAAAGATTGATTCTTGTGCACGGTATAATGTAACAGCTACATATATAATACTATATATTATACATCGGAATTCTGAATCAAGGTGAAAATAGGCTAATATTAGTAATATCTACTGCAAGATAAATATCATTATTCAAACAAGAAAATACTATAATATTTAAGAAAAAGAACAAGTTGGATCAAATGTAAGAATATAAAATTTAAGAAAAAGAATAATTTGATCAAATGTAAGAATATAATAAGGTAAATAAGAAACATAATTTTGACCAAATATTCAAAGAAAAAGTTAGAGCAGAAAATGATTACTGCTAAACGAGATAAGATGCTGCGATTGATCAAAATATATATACTCTTCAGATAATAACTCAATAAAATGTTTTGGAAGGAGAGAGGAACAGCTGTGAGGCATTGTGGTGTAGAAGTAGAAGGGAAGCATTAGTGGCAGGAACGTTATTTGGAGGAAGATCTGACCCATTTAGAGAAAAGACGCACCGAAAAGTGTGTGTGACCCACCCCACTGACGCTGCTCATTTTACCATCTTTCTTAAGAATCTCCACTGACTAGACAATCACAATGACAGGGGTCTCTATACTCTCTAATCTCTATGGTTTACGGTAATGTATGGTAACGTATTAATGCAACGTAAATGTTAACTACCAGTAATTATCATCACTGATTATCATTAACAAAAACAACAGCAAAAATCAGCAGCTCCTATGTGATTGTTTGTGCTGCATCTCTCCACAACCCTGCCCACCCTTCTATTTACCAAACATGGACATGTAAATTGATTCCGAGGGGTCATTGTATTAAAGAAAAAATGGATGAAATTTGGAAGATAGTGAAATTTGGAAAGGAAGAGGAGTGAAAAAAATGGTGCGATAAGTGGCCGGAGAATATTACAGTTGAGAATATTACATACCTATGGCATCAACAGTCCAGTAATGCTTAGATTCACGTCCACATTTGCGTTTAGGTTCGGATGAATGCTCAGATATAGTTGGAGCAACTGATGATGGCTCAGAAGAATTTGAAACTGCCGACTTGTCTTGGGAGGAACTTGTAATTGCTGTCGACTTATCTCGGGAGGAATTTGAAGCTGCCGACTTGTCCCGGGAGGAATTTGAAGCTGCCGACTTGTCTCGGGAGGAATTTGAAGCTACCGTCGACTTGTCTCAGGAGGAATTTGCAGCTGCTGCGGACTTGACTTGTGATGCATTTGAAGCTGCCGACTTGACTCGGGTTGAATTTGCAGCTGCTATTGACTTGTCTTGTGAATAATTTACAGCTGCTGCTGCTTTAAGTAGATTCTTGTACCTCTTTTGCTTTGGCATATCATAATAGATCAAATAAATAATTAATAAATATAGAATAAAATATGCATCAAGGTTTAGTAGTTCCATTAAATCAATTATTGAATCCAAACAACATATTTATGTAAAATTTACAAACAAAAGTTAAATTGAAAAAGAAGAAATGTAGACAAAAATTATTTTTCAATAATAAACCACTTATTAATAAAACTCACCTACTCTACCGTATTTGGCTTAGCTCAATTTGAAGACCTGGTTTTATACACAGTGATTATGAAAGAAACTAAATTAATTTAACCTACTAACTATTCTGACATGTGTTCGTCTTCTCCAATGTCATTATCTAATAGTTCATCATCTACCTTATCTCTTAACAATGATAGATTATCACCATTTTCAAATAAAGAATCTAAGTTTTGCTCTAACCATGGCTCATTCTTGCATGCTTCATCATCTTCATTTCCCCATATCATATGAATCTCTTGGCTTCAAATGCACAACAACACTGTTGGCGAAGGTGCTCGATATCCCAAAAGATTTACAGCAATGTATTGTGACAAACTACAATATTGAGTTGGATTTCATATCATATTCTCCTCACTTGATCCGTTCTTAGCTGATGTTATCTTTGGAAGTAATGGTGCTTGCTTTGCTCTCTGGCTTCCCTAGGGAATATTCATCTAAGTTATCAAAGATCTCACCAGTGGTAAAAAAAAAGCATGCCCCGATTGCGGAAACAAAAGATTCTAAAGAGAGTATTCAGGAACTTTCAGTGATCTTTTCGAATGCGAATTTTCCTTCTGAGGCAGCTAATAATGATAACCTGACTGCTGATGAAGATGATTTTGATCTAAATATAGATATAAATACTTACATTATCTAAGGCATGAGTCTGTATTAATAGAATTTCTATATACAATCTGAGATGTTCTTAATTATTCTTGCATAGATGACATTGACATAGATGATCATGAAGAAAAACACAGAGAACAAAACAAATTGGGATTGGGAGCTCTTACCTTATTAAGCATCAAAAGTGGAGTGTCTAATATAATTTATATATTAACAGATGAAAGAACATGAAGCTATTACCTTATTAAGCTCAGAATTTTTGGAGCCAAATAATTTTTCCTTCTCACTTTTTGACATCAAGATCTCCTAATGCAGAACAACATATGCAAAATAAGATTATAATGAAAAACATATAAAAAAATGTAGTTTATGTAGGAGCACCTGGGTGCATTATATAGTATAATGAAAGTGCTACTACAAAAAAGGATATTGCAAGAATCACAGAATGACTACTGTAAGCAGCAACAAAGTGTATACCATGTCACTTAAAAAAGAAATAAATAATGGGTTAGATAGGTCAATAATGAAGTTACATGTTTGCTCTGCTAACGATTATCAAATTAGTTATTTGAAGGGTTAAAATAAGAAATAAACCTTTTATTTACAAAGAGTCAATTTAAGCATCTTTCACTTTATAGGTTGCCAATTAAACCACAAGAACACAAATCCAATTAAGGCAGCTAGGCCCTGATCAATAACAAATCCAGTCAGCTAGAACAAGGGAGAAACAAATATAAAACCTAATTTAAGAATGAGAGAATTAACATCGAACAAATACATAAAGCATCGAATGATAAAGGATTGTGAGGAGGTACATATACTCACTGCTAAATTAAGCGTAAGATTTAGAAGGGGGGGGGGGTTTCAAATTTTAAACGTCAAATAATTTCCAAGACAATTGCAGTTCACAATAGTTCAACCTATGTAAAAACAGAACAATCTTTTGGAAATGGTTTTCAGCTCACATGAACATTTATTCATTGAGTAGAACAATACCATTTGGATTTTTTGTTTTCTTCTTTTTTTAAAAATTTATTTCTTGCTTGATAATCAGTTGCATATCTGAAGTTCTGAACAAAAAATTGCAACTAGAAGAAGTATCTATTGGAAGTTGGAAACAGCATCCAATATGTGCAAGATTAAACATAGTAAAATAAAATTAATCAGGAATATAATTACAAAGTATAAATGCAGGATAATGTAAAGTTTCCAAATCATACCTCTGATTAACCACCAGTGAACACTAGAATGCTGATGTTACATTATCACAAGGGTAAAACAGAAATTTATAACGGTTCAACAACATGACTAAGAAGATAAGATTGACTTGGTCGTATAATCAATTAACTGGACATTACCAACACATAATTATTAATAGTTCATATCTAAACTTTCAATCTTTATAAGGAACGGCCAAAAGACTTAAAAGTAACAATCATCAAATCTTATTAGAAATCAATATTAGAAATCTTATTAGAAATCTTAGCATCTGAAATTTTGAACACAAAAATCAATATTAGAAATCAATATATGACAACAACAGTAACAACCATCAAATCTTATTCCATCTTAATAAGCAACAACTTGAAAAAAAAAGACTAAATAAAGAAAATCTCTGATAATAAGCAGTGAACAAATGGAGAAAACAATAAAAAGGAGTAAATAAAAATACCTATTGAAATCTAGGTTCAAATCAATAATGCAGTTAGCATCAAGTTGGATTTCACCAGCTGGCATTGAGCTTCTGCAGGTAATTAAGTTACTTCTGATCTAATATCCCAATTCACAGTCCATATCCAAATCCTCCACTCCACCAGCCCTTAAATTACATGATATAGCAAAGAAAGAGTAATAATTAATGTAGAAATTTGAACTGCATTTGTGACAGGAACATAGAGACTAGTAATTATTATTATCAATTCAAGTTAATTAGTTCGATAAAGATTTAAGCTATAATTTAAGCTATAATTTACAAACCGAAACTGGAAAAAGAAGAAATAGCACTCACATATATGAAGCTATTCTCCTGCGGTAGGTTTCCATCATCAAACACTGTCCTTATCAAAATTCACATCACATTTTCACCGTTACGACAAATTTACGAGTGAGAAGCGAACCCAAAAAGAAAGAGAGATATAGAGAGAGAGAAGTACCATCAATGGAAGGAAAGGGAGAACGAAAGGGAGGCACTGAGGATTTTGGTAGAGAAGAAGGACAGCAAGAAGCTAGAGGAGACGTCACCGGAGGAGATCGTCGCCGGAGGATGCCGCCGGAGAAGATCGTCAGGGAACGCATAGGATCGGAGATCGCCACACAATGAAAGCAGCAGTGTACGCACGCGTCTTCAGCAACCTAGTGTTTCTGAAATTAGGGTTGAAATTGGGCTTATATATGTGGGAGATAACGGCGGGGTGGAACCGCTGTAATGACCCAAATCGCCACCAAGGACAGATCACTTAACGGTAGCAACAAAAAACACCGCAATATTAAAATAGGGTTAAGTATTTTTTTTTGTCCCTAAAGGTGTATTTGTTTGAAGTAAAATGAGAAGAAGAAAAATGGAAGAAAAAAATAAAAAAAAAATATTGATAGGATCTACCAAATTTTTTTTCTTGTTTGATTGAAAATGGAAATGGAAGAAGAAGGAAAATAGATATTTTTTTTCCTTCCAATAATGAAGAGAAAATAGAGAGAAAATTAAATCTTTCTCTACTTCCAATATTATCCTTTTACTTTTTTCTATATCATTTATAATATAAGGATAAAATTATCTTTTTATAACATTTCTTTTCTTCTTAATTTTCTTTCGTCCAAACACATCTAAAGAAAATAAAAATCCACTCAATTTATTTCCTTTCCTTTTTTTTCTTTCTATTTTCTTCCTCTCTATTTCTTTCTTTCCAACCAAACATAATCTAAAATTGGCAAAATAGAAACTACATTAAAGATAAATTTTGTACAAAAACTACTTCAAAATCACAACAGCAACGTGTTACGGCCTGGCCCAAACCACATACGGGTCTACCCGACCCATTGAGAATCCGACCCGAGCGGTCGGGTTCTCAGCACTCGCCACGATACCTGGACACGCGTCCTCACCATCCCTCCAATACAGCTGTGAGGAAGCTTCGAGGAAAGTGGGCCCGTCCCCACAGGGCCCACCTCTGACACGGTATAAATGGGGAAGGACCTGCCCTCCCCCCAAGGTACGTCACGTACTACATCTTATACTCATCTGTACACTCACTGACTAGAGCGTCGGAGTGTCTTTACAGGTGACACCCCCTCCTTCTCCGCACATCGAGACCTCGGCGGCCCGGTTCACCAACGTTCACACGACCGCATCAACCAAGGTGCCTCCCCGTCATCCTTATCCGAACCGTCCTACAACCGACAAACTGGACATTGGCGCCGTCTGTGGGGACCGCCTAAATGCACGTCGTGCCGGGCACCGGAGACCAAGGCCGAGCAGCCGGCGCAGAGGGGGCAGCCTCCGTCGCCTCGCCAAGAGGACGACGAAGGTCCCCCGACAACGCACTGAACCACGTACAGGGACGCGACCTTTCGGAGGAACTGGCGGCGACAGCGCCAGAATAATGCAGGAGCTACGCCACAGGGTCCAGAACCTGGAACGACAGCTAGCCGATCAGGAGCATGATCGACGAATCACCGATCCTAGCTACTCCCCATCTCCTGAAAGTCGAGAAAGAGATTCCCGCCGAAGTCGTCTCCGACACGCCTCCGCATCCTGAACAGAAGCAGAGAACACCCGAGAAGAGTCACCTATCCCGAGAAGACGAAACGACACAATCATCTACTCCCGAGGCAAAGAAACGCGCCTCACGGGACGAGATCGCAAAGACGGGGAAGAGAGGACTGAGAGGACACGGCGACCCCTGATAATGGGTGCCACCCCGTTCCATCGATCCATCCTCGAGGTCCGGTTGCCGAAGCACTTCGACAAACCAACGGACATGAGGTACGATGGAACCCAAGACCCTCTAGAACACCTCACAACCTTCGAAGATAGGATGAATCTGAAGGGAGTAGGGGACGAGGTGAGGTGCCGAGCCTTCCCGGTGACTCTGGCAGGACCCACGATCAGATGGTTTAACGGCCTCCTGCAGGGATCCATCTATGGGTTTTCGGACATCAGCCGTGCCTTCCTAGCCCAATTCACGACACGAATAGCAAAGGCAAAGCACCCGATCAACCTTCTTGGGATAACCCAAAGACACGGGGAGCCGACCAGAAAATACCTGGACCGGTTCAACGACGAATGCTTGAAAATTGACGGCCTAACCGATTCGGTGGCCAGCTTTTGTCTGACGAACGGCCTCCTCAACGAGGACTTTCGAAAACACCTCACCACAAAACCGGTTTGGACGATGCATGAGATCCAAATGGTAGCTAAGGAGTACATAAATGATGAGGAAGTCAGCCAAGTCATGGCTGCCAACAAACGACACTCTGGCTACAACCAAACTAAGCATAGCTAAAAGGGAGACCAAATAAGACCAAGTCCAGAATGGTAACCCCCTTGGCACACCATATTCGATAGAAAAAAAATACATCTATTCACAGAAATAAAACAACAAGCAACAGATACCTATAACAAACGTGCAAAAAACCATTGAGGTAGAAGGAAAATGGTGATTACCTGGATTATTAGGAAAATTCGGAAAGGAACGAGACACGCAAGAATGCTGAAAAGAACTTCTGGATGATGGGGAATGCAGGAAAAAGGAGGAACAAAGACGATTAGGAGGAACAAGAATGGAAGAGGAAAATGCAAAACTGTTTAAAACTGCCTTAGGGCGAGCGCGAAAGGCCTGGGGGCAAAATGGTCTTTGCATACGGGGTTTTTCAACCCATTATGAGCATTCAATGCCCCGCGCGAGAAACGAGACGACGAATGAACGCCCCAAATTACGAATGGGCATGCACGCGAGTGGCGCGTCTCCCACACGAACGACCGACCTAACGACTATGAATAAAGGGACAACCCGCCACCAACAGCCCATGCGGCTGATTGCCGGCGCGTTGGGGGCACTGTTACGGCCTACCCCAAACCACATACGGGTCTACCCGACCCATTGAGAATCCGACCCGAGTGGTCGGGTTCTCAGCACTCGCCACGATACTTGGACACGCGTCCTCACCATCCCTCCAATACAGCTGTGAGGAAGCTTCGAGGAAAGTGGGCCCGTCCCCACAGGGCCCACCTCTGACACGGTATAAATGGGGAAGGACCTGCCCTCCCCCCAAGGTACGTCACGTACTACATCTTATACTCATCTGTACACTCACTGACTAGAGCGTCGGAGTGTCTTTGCAGGTGACACCCCCTCCTTCTCCGCACATCGAGACCTCGGCGGCCCGATTCACCAACGTTCACACGACCGCATCAACCAAGGCGCCTCCCCCTCATCCTTATCCGAACCATCCTACAACCGACAAACTGGACACAACGTAATTGAAAAACTATGCTCAAGCTAGATATAGATTCTTAAAAATGGTAAAGTTAAGAAAAAACTGAATATTTGACCCCAAACTCCAAACAACCATAGCAAATGTACGAAAACTAGGACAACACATAAAGAACCAAATGCATTTAGGATGACACAATTGCTGAATTGTACTTGATGTGAGGTATCAATACACAGTCCTACGTTTAAACTCAGAAAAGCTTCGAACTTTACAATCAAAATTCAGGATTCATCAACTCCACAAAGAGGGCCAAAAGAAAAACCTAGAACATTCGAACAAAACAACCCAAACCCACTCGTGACTACCTGACTCGTCCTTGCCATAACCTCTACCGTCACCAGCAAAAGCTTCCTCCCCTCCCTTCCATTTCCAGTTCCATTCCGGTTCAGTTCTTGTTGACAGATCCGAACCGTTATAACTTCTCCGGGTCGGGTCTCCGTTTCGAGTTGAGACTCCACAAGAGCTCCGCATAGTGGTGATTGGCACCGATGACTCAAACCCAGCTGATACTGCAGAATGGAATTGAGGTGGTTAAATAATTGAAATTGGAAGCAGAAAAGAAGAGATGTGAAAGGAAGAGAAACTAACCAGTGGCTCTGACGAAGGCGAGCAAGAAGTAGAAGTCGAAGAGGGTGAGGTTAGGGGAAGTCTTGGATTTGGTAGTGAAGTAGAGAAAGGCTATGTATGGGAAAAGAGAGAATGCGAATAGCTGGGAAGCAATGCCCGTTTTCACCTTTTTTATTTTTATTTAAGGGTAAAATTGTCTAAAAAATATTATTTTTGGATAAAAGGATGATTTTATAATATTTTGTAATGTTGAGGATGATTTTAATAGCAAAAAAAGGTCGGGACGAATTTGATTTTCACCTCAGACCTTAGGCTGCGTTTGTTTTCGGGATGGGACATTGAGACAAGGACACGGAGACACAAAATCGTGTTTGACATATGAGACATGGATCGAGACATTGTATCTAGGGACACTGAATTAGTATATTTTGTGTCCATCCTGACAGAAATGACACAGAGCACAACTTATTTTTTATTTTTTCTTTCATTATTCTGGTTAATTTTTTATAATTATATTTTTTATTATTATATTTTTCTTCTCAAAATTTTTAAATGAAGAAAAATGAGAATAAATTAGATTTTCGTAATTTGTTCTAGTTTATCACCAAACAGAATACAAGAACACAAAATTTTGTGTCTCTATTCTTTGTGTCTTGTTCTCAGTGTATTGTCTTGTCCTCTTCTCAGAAACAAACGCAGTCTTAGAGACGAAAAAAGTACTTAACTCTATCGAAATATTATGGCAGGTTTTCAAAACCGTCATAATATAAATACCATTTTAAATAATTTTTTTGTAGTGGAATGAATAGATTTTAATTTAACTCAATTTATGTCTATTTAAAAAGTATAAATATTAATATTAAAAGTATAGAATAACCTATATAAAGTAAAGAATAGGAGAATATGAAAAATTAAATTTATTTGAGGGAACGAAATAAATTTTATAACTTAACTATATTTATTAAAAAATATTAAAAAAGAATGTATAACATTATATAAAAATAAAAAATTATAAAAATATAATAAAAATACTATAGTATAATGTAAAGATAAAAAGTTATGTCATTTAAAGAAAAAACTTTAGGTGTTAAAATAGAATAAAATCAAATGTCTAATAATGGTTGTGATTAGGGTTGGAAGTGAGTCAAACTAGTTCGGGTTTGACTCGTTAATAGTTTGATAAGCTAAATTCGTCAGCTGGTGAGCCACGTTTGAGCTTGGAATTGAACTCATAAGTTAAATAAGCCAAGTTTGAACTTGGATAAGTTCAGCTCATTAGCTCGTGAGTTGACTGGATTATATATATATATATATATATATATATATATATATATATATATATATATAATTATTAATACACATATTCTATATACCTTTAATCTATACTTTTAATATTATATATATACATATGAAATAGTAATATATAATTATATATATTAATGATCTTAATTATTTAAAATTTTATATTTATTTTTTATATATAATTTTGATGTAGGATATAAATAAAAAATTTATAATTTATTGATAGATAAACAATATATAAAATTAATCTTTTTAAATATTTTTTAAAATATATAAGTTATAATTTGTTAATATAGAATTATAGATTATGTTCCTATTATTTGAGTCAACTCGTGAGCATTTGGTGAGTTGAGCTTGAGTTTAAGAAATAGACTCGATTGTTAATGAATCGAGTCGTGAGCCAAGCTCAATTTATGTGAGCCGAATTTAAGCTCACTTCCAACCCTAGCTGTGATTTCTCTTTTAATATAAATAGATTGCACGTGTGAATTGCTTCAGTTTAGCAGAAATTAAGCCGAGATACCAAAGTTGAGTGACGGTACCACGTTACCTATTTATTTATGCTGTAAAATGCTTGTCTAGTTTACCGGTAGTAGATGTACTCAAGTAGTTAAGTGTAAAGCACAAAATAAAACACATAAGCTCAAATTTACAAAGAACCAATTACCATTTTTTCATGTGTGAGTTTATGATATTGTCATGGTGGGGAGCTGCCAGCTGCCAAGAACAAGTAGGTGCTTAAAAGTAAAGCAGACATAACCCCTTGAGAGAATTTATTCGAATTATGCTGCATGAAATTGATATGTAATAATCCTTATTATTCTTTCATAGCTTTGAGGCTAGTTTGCCAGGTGCCACACACAGCTTAATATTATCTCTTACTATATGCTACTAAAAGAAGCATAGCCCTCATATTTTAGCAGCATATATATAAAAGCAAATACTGGTAAACCAGAAGAAGACAAATTTGGTTTAAGAAAGCTGGAGAGGAGTAGGTGTATGTTATCCAAACATACCTGTTCCTTCATATAATTACATCACAAAATTAATTATGTAACATTCCCTTTGATTTGTTATTTTACTATAGACCTTGTCATCACGCGTATATAAAGTTACACAAGCTTAAATACAAGTTGTTAGGTTTTGAAGTCAAAAAGTTATTCCGTTTAATTAACTAACCAGAAATCAAGAGCAAGCAACGTTTTATAGTGATCAAGAAAAGGAGCATATATAAAGAGTACAAACGTGTAAAAACAGTTATAATAATCTATAATTCATCCATCGCATGTTAAATTTATTCTGTCGTATTTTAATATAACATGTGCATGCCTTTCTCCAATAGAAAAATATGGAAAAAAGATATGAATCAAAAAGAGAGATATGCAAGAAGAGCTTTGAAATATTCAACATTAATCTAAAGCAACGGTTAATCCTAGCTTTTGTGTCAATTCTCACATTGAATACACAATTTTCGGTAGGAAACTTAGCTCAATAATATGAAGACCGACAATGAAGTCAACATAAGCAGGTGTAGACTCCCTCAATAAGGCAAAGAACATAAACATTTATAGTAATTAAAAGAAATGCAGAAAAGAAAAACACATGCATGCCTAGCAAAAGAAAATAAAGTACATGTGAAAAAGTGTAATTAGGCCAAATCATTGTTTTGTCTAATGAAAAGCAGACCATAGTGCTTAAGAAGTTAATGCAAGAAAGGAATTGATGCGGGTCTTAATAAATAAAAACACCCAATGATAATACATAGCTTTCAATGCAAGAATACTGTAGGAACCAGGGTCCAATAATGCCTTCTAATAATTAGTGAAGCTTAAGCTTAAACACTTTTGCTTTATACCATGCTAAAAAGCCTCAAGCTATTTTTATGTTGATAATACTACAGAGAATTTATTTTGTCCAGTAGCAAGAGGCAAGACTTAACAACTCCAATACTCCTTTTTTTTAATGGATTTGAAAGCTAGTTAGCTACCAACTCCAAGCTTTTTTTTTTTCACCATTGCACCTTTTTCTTACTCTTCTCCTGTTATGCAATTATTTTCTGCCAGGTTCTTCCTATATATACCATGTTCTTATCACAATGTGCATCCAATCAAGTTTGAAGACGTTTTATTTTTTTTTCTTTCTAGATACTCACTCTATACTTTGTGTCCTGTTTAGTGATCTTGATGAGAGGAACAAGTATGGCCAATTCTGTGAACTTTCTCCTGCTTCTTTCTCTACTAGCCTTTGCACCCTTCTGCCATTGTGACAAGAAAGTAGGCGGTTACCTCTACCCGCAATATTATGTAAAGTCTTGCCCCAGAGCTCAAGAGATTGTCAAGTCCATTGTGGCCAAAGCTGTCGCGAAAGAAACACGCATGGCTGCTTCCCTGCTGAGATTGCATTTTCATGACTGCTTTGTCAAGGTCTCTGCACATAACATATGACAGGAAGCTAACAACAACTTAGTGATTGAAACGAAAATGGAAAATTTTTCTAAGTGTCGTCATAAATGTGTTATAGAATTTATATTGTTCTAGTGAATGACTTATTTGCAATTTCAGGGCTGTGATGGATCAGTGTTGCTAGATAGCAGTGGAACCATTATCAGCGAGAAGAGGTCAAATCCCAACCGTAATTCGGCTCGAGGATTTGAAGTTATTGATGAAATCAAATCAGCACTAGAGAAGGCATGCCCTGAGACTGTGTCCTGTGCTGACATTTTAGCCATAGCTGCCAGAGATTCAACTGTTCTTGTTAGTATTTTATTTATTTTTTGGCACTCCCTATATCCTTATCTTAATCTAGGATGATGATTTTACCATACCCTTTTATGTGCAGACTGGTGGACCAAGATGGGAAGTGCCTCTAGGCAGAAGGGATTCTCTTGATGCAAGTATAAGTGGCTCTAACTACAACATTCCTGCCCCCAATAACACATTTCAAACCATCCTAACTAAATTCAAGCTTAAAGGCCTTGATATTGTTGATCTAGTTGCTTTATCTGGTAAGCCTCTATTCTTGTTTTGTGTGTCCATAACATGATTGGTTTATGCTTAAAGCCTCTATTCTCATGCATGCACCAAATTACTACATTTAAGTATCACTCCCTTTTAGTTCATTTGGTGGTATTTCATAGCTGCACCAGTGCTCTTGGGTATAAACAGTTGTGTAATTTTTATAGGTAGCCATACTATAGGAGACTCAAGGTGTACCAGCTTCAGGCAAAGACTCTACAACCAAACTGGCAACGGCAAAGCAGACTTCACTCTTGACCAATACTATGCTGCTCAATTGCGCACTCACTGCCCAAGATCCGGCGGAGACCAGAATCTGTTTGTGCTAGACTTTGTCAGCCCAGCAAAATTTGATAACAGCTACTACAAGAACTTACTGACCAAGAGGGGTTTGTTAAGCTCTGATGAAATTCTCTTGACACAGAATACAGTGTCTGCAGGTTTAGTGAAGAAATATGCTGAAAGTAATGATCTTTTCTTTGAACAATTTGCCAAGTCCATGGTTAAGATGGGGAACATTACTCCCTTAACAGGCTCAAGGGGTGAGATCAGAAAGAACTGCAGAAGGGTTAATGCTTAATCAAGTCACAGAATTGTCATGTTGGCAGATCTCATGATTGTACCTATGTTTTAATTTATTGTTCCTTGTTTATCAACATTTAATTCTTCTACATGATGAGTTTTGGCCGTGTGTCATGAACATTAAGTGGAGTGTTTTATAGCATTGTTAATTTGTTATTTTTATGTTTGGTGAAATGAGTATTCCAATAACTTAATAAAGAAATATTCTATCCACACTCAGCTTCTTTATATATGAACATTAACTCTTTCTCTTTATCCTTCATGATTTAATGAGTGAATATTAAACAAAAAATCTTGCTGTTTTTTATACAAGTCAGTATAAGTATAAGTGTATAACAGATGAGAAATGAGAGAAATCATAGCTTGCATTATATTAATGCAGAAGTTGACATGTATAAATGCATTAATAGCGGGAAAGTTGGTTAATGGAAAGTAGGGACTAACTTATCCTATACTAATTCTGAACTAATCAACTCTAACAATTCTAACAGAATTCTAACTTACTAAATGAGTCATACAAATGTGTAATAGTCCGAGACTCAGATCGTTAAAACTTTAAAGTTGCAATAAATCTTGACCATTTGCATAAAAAATGGATTTCCTTTTGAGAGATAGATGACTCATTAATGTTCAATGGCAAATGAAATATACCTGCAAGATCCTGAAAATGTTTCCATGCCTTAGATGAAGGTTTGTGCTTACTCATCAACATTGTGCTGATTGTTAATATGTAATATAAAATGAAGCAATCAAAGTGAGCTTCTTAAATCCTTTACACCAATGCATAAATGTATTTTATATATCAAACTTGAAATAGAAGCATCGGTGAATGAATCAGCATACCAACTGCCAAAATGTCCATGGAAGATTCAATTGCAGGAGTAACATACTTGAACTCCGGCACATCATTAGTTCGAAGTCTATGTTCAAATTCTACCGGCATTCCTATAATTTTTATTTTCTTGAGAGAAGTGAGAGTCTTGAGTCCTTCTGGAATCGTTCTCAGCTTCTCACAGCCATCAATAAGCATGTGCTCGAGCCTAGGAAGTGCTCTTTCCTCAACAGTCCATTCTTCCAATTCTTTCAACTGAATAAGCCGCAAAATATTCAATTGCGAAAACCCCTCAGCATTGAAGCTCAGTTCCTGCACATTGTATGCACCTTTGCCCAATATGAGCATCTTGAGTTTAGGCAACCGCTCCAGTTTGGCAATTGACTCCTTCTGCAGGTGGGAGTTATGCAGAGTTAGTTTCAAAAGATTTGGAGGGAATTCATGTGGATCGGGTAGCTTCCTGATCTTTCCAATCAAAGAGAGCTTCTCAAGATGAATGCACTGAGACAGCTGCCTAAACATTGGAAATTCATCCTCTTCGGATTGAAGTGAAAGAGTTAGCGAATGAAGGTTGCGAAAACCTTGCACGGTGGAAAGTACAGAATTCACCATTTTTCCTGATAATTCATATATCCCCAGCTGCCTGAGATTGCTCATTTTGGCTAAAGCGCCATCTTCTATCCACTTACCAGCATCAATATAGGGTAGGCTTTGCAGATTTGTTAATGTATCCAATCTTAAATGTCCACTGTCTGGAGAGTCAAATGGAGTATAGAGCAGCAAATGTCTCAAGTTCACCATCTTCCAAATTATATTTGGTATTCTCTTGAGAAAACAGCAATACCTCAAATCAAGTGTCTGCAGGTTTTTCAAGTTTCCAAGGGAAGGTGGCAGTTTTCCTTCTAGATTAGTCTTTCTCAATCCTAGGTACCTTAGCTGAACCAGGTCCCCTATTGTGCTTGGCAGGCTAACAACCCGAACACCGTCTAATTCCAGCACTCTGAGTAGCTTGAATTTCCTGTAGATGAAATTCAATTTCTGTTCTTGGAGGAAATTCCAGTGGAACCAGATTGTCCCCACTATATCATTATACTCTCTGTTGAAGAACAGCAGGGACCGCGAATGATGAGCACCGTGTTTTAAGAAGTCATACCGGTCGTCACAAGAATGTATAGAAAGGCGCCGGGATCTAGTTGGCTGCTGAGAGTGAGATTGTGAAGTGGTGGATGAGGGTGCCATGTTGCCATGAAATATTTTGAGAAAATATTCCTCTTTTCCTTTGGAGAGTGAAAGGTCTCTGAGAAGATCATGGATGCGAATTGTTTTAACTCTGCCTAAGGAGCTCACTGCTCCCACTTGAATCATGCACCTTCCAATCAACTCATTCAAGTATCTGTGAGCAACCCCTTCCGGCGTCTCTTGGCCTTCCTGCGGTAAAAAGCCTTCGGCAACCCACAATCTGAGCAGTTTCTTTGTCTGAATGTTGAGACCCTCCGGGAAAAGGCCTAAATAGAGAAAGCAGGACTTCAAATGGGAGGGTAAATCATTGTAGCTGAGTTCAAGAATCCTTGCTATCCTCTCCTGCTCTTGCAGCAAGTGCCAGCTGATATTCCTCAGCACTTGATCCCACTCCACACTTGACTTGTGCTTCCTTGACAGCAATCCTCCAATCACAACCAGAGCCAAGGGCAGACCCTCACACTTCACCACAATCTCCCTTGCAAGGCTCTCCAACTCCGGAGGGATGAACACCTTGTTGCATAGCAAACTGTAGCTCTCATCTTCTGTCAGTGTCCTCAGATGATGAGGACTGCTACTCGCATCGGCATGCAAAGCAACTTCCCATTTCCGAGTTGTCAGCAATATCTTACTCCCCATCTTCCTCCTTGGAAATGCAGACTTCAAGCCGTCCCAAACCTCCATTCCCCAAATGTCATCAAGAACCACCATGTACCTCTTCTCATCCAACACACTGTGAAGCTTGTTCACCAATTCTTCCTCCGGCAACCTCTCCAACCTGTCAGCCTCATCTCTGCTTGAAGCATCCACATCCCTCAGAATCGCTTGCAGAACATCCCTTCTTCTGTACTCCTTCGACACATACACCCATGCTTTGCACTCAAAGTGGTTCACCACGCTTCTGTGATTGTAAAGCTTCTTGGCTAAGGTGGTTTTTCCCAAACCCCCCATGCCAACTATGGAAACTACATGGTTCCTTGGCTCCACGGTAAGAAGCTGAGACAGCAGCAGCTCAATGTCATCTTCAAGTTCAATAACATACTCTTCTTCCGAATAAGGCGATGGCTGCCTCCAGTGCCTCAAACTCTCAATACTAGTGAGGTTAATATCCTCGCGCGATTCGCCTCGGACGCCATAAGCTTCGGGCCTGGCGGAGACCTCCTTGATCTTGGACATGATCCTGTCAATTCTCCTTGCAAGCTTGTACATGTGGAGGGGTCTTAGAAGCTTGTCCAGATGGCGGGTGTGCATGGTTGCCTTGTACATGTAGGTGTCAATGAGCTCCTCGGCTTCGAAGGCCAAGTCCCTGATTTCAGAGACCCAGATGCGAACACGCTCGTTGCTTTGCTTAGCGTCTGCGTCCTTGAGGAAGCCCTGCATCCATGCCAGTTCGTTCTTGAGCTTCCCTACTTGCTCCCTCACCCCCTCTGGGCATTCCACCTCTGAAACTGCCTCCGCTGCTTGCTGGACCAGCAGTTCTGCTAGCTTTTCAACCACAATTGTAACCGCAACCTCCGCCATACCTAATCCAAGATGAGGGATGAGCTTGTTCTTGTGCTTGTGGAGCTATGGGAAGCTTCCTCCAATCAATACTTGGTTGATGTTTCTGTTTGACCAAACCTTTCTTTTTTGTAACTACTTGGTATCTTCATTTCCCGTAATGTACTTCATGTTTCGCTATACTTGCAAATCAAGTATGAACAGTTTGGTTTGAGTTGAATTGCTCTTACTTCACATTAATTTACCCCGTTTTGGTGTTTGGATAAGGAGACTGACTTTGAGGGGTTAGGTAGGCCCAGTATCTACGACTTTGGAATGCAATAGATTTTGGCTCTTTAATGTGCCAATACTAAAGTTGTAGCAATGCGTAAACTACTGCTTTACTAAATTTATCATTCTAGAATCAAAGACAAATTAATACAAGCCTAGATTTCTATATTCATCTCTCTTTGACTTATAAGAGTTTAAATTCTTTTACATCCCGTATTTTTCTTTGTTTTATTCTTATTTGTACTTAATTGACTCCATCCTTAAGCAGGCATGGATACATAGAAATTATTACATTATAAATTTAAAAAATAGCGGTGCAACAGGCCAGAATCATATGAATAGTCTTGGCATTCGATTTTATTTGTATTCATTTTAATTTTTTAAATTTATAACAGACAATTTTAATAATTATTCTTTTCGTTTTAATGACTAATGGTTATTATATCAGTTCTGTTCATAAAAGACATTTATTTCTATATTTTAAGAAAAATATTCATAGAATAAATTTTATAAGTTTTATTTCATGTGTTTAATATTTTATATTCACATAATTTTGAGTATTTACCTAAATTGATCTCTAAAAAAATTTGAAGTAGACGTTGTAGTCCCTAACAAAATTTAATTACACAATTAGTCTCAAACTTTTTCTAATGTCTGTTACTTTAGTCTTTTTTGTTACCTTTTCATCACGAACTAACAGAACAATCTAACATGTCACTTGAAGTTAGTGACTCAGCCATTAAGTGCTACGTGAGATTAGAACAAATAGGTCCCCGTTTTGAATGATGTTAAACGCCACGTTTTGGGACTAGGGCACGATGTTGTGTTGTCGTTTCATTAGCTGAATAGGTGTAAAGGTCCCTTTTTGTCTTTTCTCCCCCAAAACGAATTTACACGTAACATACTCTCTTTCTTTCCCTAGGTTTTATGGAGAAATCCATCATCACATCAACTGCTAATCCTCCGATAACTTTCACTGACATTGTTGAATCAAGGCTTTATACGAGACAGAATTATTGTAAATGAAGGTTCTGCTGGTCTATCGGTCGCCACTGGTCGAAGTTAGTATATCTCTTCTCTATTATGATGTGGATGGTATAGTAGTTCATTGTTGCACTTGTTCGAAGGTGTGTACCTCGTGTAGCTGTTTATAATAGTAAAAATTAGTTGCTAAAAAAAGTGTTTTTAAGTTTTCATTACTATGAAAATCAGTTCCTGATAAGTTGTGTAATGCATGCATATATGAGCTTAACATTACAAAGATTCAATAGTTTGTGGTAAATAAACTTTATGCATGGATTAATATGGTTATCACAAATAAAAAATCAAAGTTTGAGCAGTTGTTGTTTAGTATGTAATTGATCTAAATTTGTGTTTTGACTTTGACATTTTATTCTATATTTATGAATGTCAAATGACTGATTGGGTTATTCCTGTCTTTCAACATGGGGGAGCTTTGTCAAAGATAACAGGAGTGAACTTCTTTACATTAATGGAAATGTAAAGAGATTTTCTCCGTTGGATTTTGACTTAGTAAATTATTTTGATTTGAAGAAAATATTTAAAGAGCTTGGCTACCATGCATACGAAGATGTATTGGTATGATTCAACAATTCCTAGTTATGAAGCAGGCCAACATCCTATATATGAAGATAAAGAAATTAGAGAGATGTGTGACAAGAAGAGAGAAGACAGAAAGATAGATGAATTATGTCTGTTCTTTGATCATCCAATTATGAAAGATGTTAATTTTGGGAAAGAAGATGACATGAATTTGGGTCAGGGAGATGCTGTTAAAGATAACATGAATCAAGAAGACAATGATAAGGATAATGAAGCTGAGGTCTTTTCTATTGAACCAATTTCTGACAATGATAGCTATGAAAGTGTTGAAGACGAGGCGTATAAACCCCCACCTCTGGGCTTTGAGGATGACACCGATGATAGCTATGATAGCTATGAAGATAAAGGACTCATGAAGAAAATAAAAAGCAAAGATGGCAAAAGAGATAAGAAGGGTAAGAAAAAAACTGTTGAAAAGAAGGATAATATAAGAAAGAAAGCTAGGCTTAAACACTTTGGTGATGTTCAACTCCAATTGAACATGGAGTGTGCCACATTTGATCAATTCAAGCATGCCTTAAAGGATTATACTATTGCTGAAGGGGGAAGAATTTTTATGTCAAAAGTGATAAGAGAAAAGTTAGATTCAAGTGTGCAAGTGAAAAAAAAAAGGCTATGATTATAAAGGCAAAGTTTAAGGCTAAGTGTAAGGCTAAAAGGATAAGAATAGGTAAGAACCAGTAGAAAATCGGTCCAGTAATATGACCATTTAAGGATAAGAACAGGTGAGAACTGGTAGAAAATCGGTCCAACTGACCTGCTGGCGGACGAAATTGTGATTCCTTTGTTATTGTATTTTGTAAAATTCATTGCTTTTTCAACTATGTGTGGACACAACTCCGTTCAACTTAACCAGCAAGTGTACTGGGTCATCCAAGTAATACCTTACATGAGTAAGGGTCGATCCCACAGAGATTGTTGGTATGAAGCAAGTTATGGTCACCTTGTAAATCTCAGTTAGGCAGATTAAATTGGTTTATGGTGAGTTCGAAAATTAATAAATAAATAGAAAATAAAAAGGGATAGAACTACTTATGTAAAGCAATAGTGGGAATTTCAGATAAGTGTGTGAAGATGCTGTGCTCCTCTCGTATCTTTATTTTCTTATTACATTCATCCAATCCTTCCTACTCCTTTCCATGGCAAGCTGTATGTAGGGCATCACCGTTGTCAATGGCTACATCCCATCCTCTCAGTGAAAACGTTCCTATGCTCTGTCACAGCATGGCTAATCATCTGTCGGTTCTCAATCAGGTTGGAATAGAATCCCTTGATTCTTTTGTGCTTGTCATCACGCCCAGCCTTCAGGAGTTTGAAGCTCGTCACAGTCATTCAATCCCAGAATCCTACTCGGAATACCATAGACAAGGTTTAGACTTTTCGGATCCTCATGAATGCCTCCATCTATCTAGCTTATACCACGAAGATTCTGTTGGGGAATCTAAGAGATATGCACCCGGCCTAGAGTAGAATGGAAGTGGTTGTCAGTCACGCGCGTTCATAGGTGAGAATGATGATGAGTGTCACAGATCATCACATTCATCAAGTTGAAGTGCAACGTATATCTTGGAATAAGAATAAAAGAGAATTGAATAGAAAGTAATAGTAATTGTATTGAAACTTGAGGTACAGCAGAGCTCCACACCCTTAATCTATGGTGTGCAGAAACTCCACCGTTGAAAATACATAAGTAAAAGGTTCAGGCATGGCCGAATGGCCAGCCCCCTAAAACGTGATCAATAGCCTCTTAAGATGAAGAATAATACAAAACTGAGACCAAAGATGAAACGTGGTCAAAAGACGACTAATACACTAGTAAAAAGTCTTATTTATATTAAACTAGCTACTAGGGTTTACATGAGTAAGTATTTGATGCATAAATCCACTTTCGGGGCCCACTTGGTGTATGTTTGGGCTGAGCTTGATCTATCCACGAGCTGAGGCTTTTCTTGGAGTTGAACTCCAAGTTATAACGTGTTTTGGGCGTTCAACTCCGGATCATGACGTGTTTCTGGCGTTTGACTCCAGACAACAGCATGTACTTGGCGTTCAACGCCAAGTTACGTCGTCAATTTCCAAATAAAGTATGAACTATTATATATTGCTGGAAAGCTCTGGATGTCTACTTTACAACGCCATTGAGATCGCGCCATTTGGAGTTCTGTAGCTCCAGAAAATCTATTTCGAGTGCAGGGAGGTCAGATTCCAACAGCATCAGCAGTCCTTTTGTCAGCCTTTTTCAGAGTTTTGCTCAAATCCCTTGATTTCAGCCAGAAATTACCTGAAATCACAGAAAAACACACAAACTCATAATAAAGTCCAGAAATGTGAATTTAACATAAAAACTAATGAAAATATCCCTAAAAGTAGCTTGAACTTACTAAAAACTACCTAAAAACAATGCCAAAAAGCGTATAAATTATCCGCTCATCACAACACCAAACTTACATTGTTGCTTGTCCCCAAGCAACTGAAAATCAAATAGGATAAAAAGAAGAGAATATACTATAAATTCCAAAATATCAATGAATATTAATTCTAATTAGATGAGCGGGACTTGTAGCTTTTTGCTTCTGAACAGTTTTGGCATCTCACTTTTTCCTTTGAAGTTTAGAATGATTGGCTTCTCTAGGAACTTAGAATTTCGGATAGTGTTATTGACTTTCCTAGTTAAGCATGTTGATTCTTGAACACAGCTACTTATGAGTCTTGGCCGTGGCCCTAAGCATTTTGTTTTCCAGTATTACCACCGGATACATAAATGCCACAGACACATGACTGGGTGAACCTTTTCAGATTGTGACTCAGCTTTGCTAGAGTCCCCAGTTAGAGGTGTCCAGAGCTCTTAAGCACACTCTTTTTGCTTTGGATCACGACTTTAACCATTCAGTCTCAAGCTTTTCACTTGGACCTTCATGACACAAGCACATGGTTAGGGACAGCTTGATTTAGCCGCTTAGGCCTGGATTTTATTTCCTTGGGCCCTCCTATCCATTGATGCTCAAAGCCTTGGATCCTTTTTACTCTTGCCTTTTGGTTTTAAGGGCTATTGGCTTTTTCTGCTTGCTTTTTCTTTCTTTCTTTCTATTTTTTTCGCCATTTTTTTCACTGCTTTTTCTTGTTTCAAGAATCAATTTCATGATTTTTTTCAGATCATCAATAACATTTCTCTTTGTTCATCATTCTTTCAAGAGCCAAAAGTTTTAACATTCATAAACAACAAGATCAAAAATATGCACTGTTCAAGCATTCATTCAGAAAACAAAAAGTATTGTCACCACATCAATATAATTAAATTAAATTCAATGATAAATTCGAAATTCATGTACTTCTTGTTCTTTTGAATTAAAACATTTTTCATTTAAGAGAGGTGAAGGATTAATGGATTTTATTCATAGCTTTAAGACATGGTTACTACATACTAATGATCATGAAGTAGAGACACAAAACATAGATAAACACAACATTAAAAACCGAAAAACAGAAAGAAATAAGAACAAGGAATGAATCCACCTTAGTGGCGTCTTCTTCTTGAAGGTCCAACAATGTCCTTAAGCTCTTCTATGTCCCTTCCTTGCCTTTGTTGCTCCTCCCTCATTGCTCTTTGATCTTCTCTTATTTCATGGAGAATGATGGAGTGCTCATGATGTTCCACCCTTAATTGTTCAACATTGTGGCTCAAATCTTCTAAGGAAGTGTTGAGTTGTTCCCAATAGTTGTTGGGAGGAAAGTGCATCCCTTGAGGCATCTCAGGGATTTCTTGATGATGAGCTTCCTCATGCATCTCTTGAGAACCGTGAAGGGTCTCTCTTGCTTGCTCCATCCTCTTCTTGGTGATGGGCTTATCCTCTTCAATGGAGATGTCTCCTTCTATGATAACTCCAGCTGAGTAACATAGATGGCAAATAAGGTGAGGAAAAGCTAGCCTTGCCATGGTGGAGGACTTGTCGGCTATTTTGTAGATTTCATTGGAGATGACCTCATGAACTTCTACTTCCTCTCCAATCATGATGCTATGAATCATGATGGCCCGATCCACAGTAACTTCAGATCGGTTGCAAGTAGGAATGATGGAGCGTTGAATGAACTCCAACCATCCTCTAGCCACAGGCTTGAGGTCCAGTCTTCTTAGTTGAACTGGCTTGCCCTTGGAGTCTCTTTTCCATTGAGCTCCTTCCACACATATGTCCATTAGGACTTGGTCCAACCTTTGATTAAAGTTGACCCTTCTAGTGTAGGGGCGTTCATCTCCTTGCATCATGGACAAGTGAAACGCCAACCTCACATTTTCCGGACTAAAATCTAAGTATTTCCCCCGAACCATTGTGAGGTAATTCTTTGGATTCGGGTTCATACTTTGATCATGGTTCCTAGTGATCCATGCATTGGCATAGAACTCTTGAACCATTAAGATTCCGACTTGTTGCATGGGGTTGGTTAAGACTTCCCAACCTCTTCTTCGGATTTCATGTCGGATCTCCGGATACTCATTTTTCTTGAGCTTGAAAGGGACCTCAGGGGTCACCTTCTTCTTTGCCACAACATCATAGAAGTGGTCTTGATGGCTTTTGGAGATGAATCTTTCCATCTCCCATGACTCGGAGGTGGAAGCTTTTGTCTTCCCTTTTCCTTTTCTAGAGGATTCTCCGGCCTTAGGTGCCATTGATGGTAGTGGAAAACAAAAAAGATTGTGCTTTGACCACACCAAACTTAAAATATTGCTCGTCCTCAAGCAATAGAAGAAAGAAGAGAAGAAGAAGAAGAAGAGAATATGGTAGAAAGGGAGAGATGTGGGTTCGGCCAAGGTATAGTAGAGGGGGAAGTGTTGTGTGAAAATGAAGTAGAATGGAAGGGTATATATAGGGAGAGGGGGGTGTATGTTCGGCCATTTAGGGTGGGAATGGGTGGGAAAATGGTTTTGAATTTTTGAAGGTAGTTGGGGTTTATGGGGAAGAGTGGATGGATGTGAGTGGTGAGGGAGGTGATTGGGAAGAGGGATTGAGGTGATTGGTGAAGAGTGTTGGGAAGTGTGACATGGGGAAATCACAAAATAGGATTAGGAGGTAAGGTGGGAATATAGTAGGTGGGGATCCTGTGGGGTCCACAGATCCTGAGGTGTCAAGGAATTCCATCCCTGCACCAAATAGGCATGTAAAAAGCCTTTGCACACCATTCTGGCGTTTAAACGCCGTGTGGTGCACATTCTGGGCGTTCAACGCCCATGTAAAGCATGTTTCTGGCGTTGAATGCCAGTTTCATGCTTGTTACTGGCGTTCAGTGCTAGCTTTTCTTCTCTAGGCACATTCCTGGCGTTCAGCGCTAGAATGTTGCTTGTTTCTGGCGTTCAGCACCAGGTTGATGCTCTGTTCTGGCGTTGAACGCCAGCCAGATGCATCTTACTGGCGTTGAACACCAGCCTGTGCTTCCTCCAGGGTGCGAATTTTTTTCTGCTGTTTTTGCTTCTGTTTTTAATTTTTATGATTTTTTTCGTGACTCCTCATGATCATGTACCTAATAAAACACAGAATAACAATAAAATAAAATAAAATAAAAATTAGATAAATAAAATTGGGTTGCCTCCCAACAAGCGCTTCTTTAATGTCAATAGCTTGACAGTGGCTCTCATGGAGCCACAAAGGTGATCAGGTCAATGTTGTATAGTCCCAACACCAAACTTAGAGTTTGGATATGGGATCTTAACACCAAACTTAGAGTTTGGTTGTGGCCTCACAACACCAAACTTAGAGTTTGACTGTGGGGGCTCTTCTTGACTCTGAACTGAGAGAAGCTCTTCATGCTTACTCTCTTTTGTCACAGAGGGATGGCCTTGTGCCTTAAATACAAAGTAGTCCCCATTCAATTGAAGGACTAATTCACCTCTGTTGACATCTATCACAGCTCCTGCTGTGGCTAGGAAAGGTCTTCCAAGGATGATGCATTCATCCTCTTCCTTCCTAGTGTCTAAGATTATGAAATCAGCAGGGATGTAAAGGCCTTCAACCTTTACTAACACGTCCTCCATTATTTCATAAGCTTGTCTCAATGACTTGTCTGCCAATTGTAATGAGAACAAGGCAGGTTGTACCTCAATGATCCCCAGCTTCTCCATTACAGAGGGTGGCATAAGATTTATCCCTGACCCCAGATCACATAGAGCCTTTTCAAAGGTCATGGTGCCTATGGTACAAGGTATTAAGAACTTGCCAGGATCTTGTTTCTTTTGAGGTAGAGTTTGCTGAATCCAGGTATCTAGGTCATTAATGAGCAAGGGAGGTTCACTTTCCCAAGTCTCATTGCCAAACAACTTGGCATTCAGCTTCATGATAGCTCCTAAATATTGAGCAACTTGCTCTCCAGTCACATCTTCATCCTCTTCAGAGGAAGAATAGTCTTCAGAGCTCATGAATGGCAGAAGGAGATTTAATAGAATCTCTATGGTCTCTATATGAGCCTCAGATTCCCTTGGATCCTTAATAGGAAATTCCTTCTTGCTTGAGGGACATCCCAGGAGGTCTTCCTCACTAGGATTTTCGTTCTCCTCCTCCCTTGTGCATTCGGTCATATTGATTATATCAATAGCCTTGCACTCTCCTTTTGGATTCTCTTCTTATTGCTTGGGAGAATACTGGGAAGAGTTTCAATGACTTTCTTACTCAGTTGGCCCACTTGTGCCTCTAAATTTCTGATGGAGGATCTTGTTTCATTCATGAAACTGAAAGTGGCCTTTGACAGATCAGAGACTAGATTGACTAAATTAGAAGTGTTTTGTTCAGAATTCTCTGTCTGTTGCTGAGAAGATGATGGATATGGCTTGCTATTGCTCAGCCTATTGCATCCACCATTGTTAAAGCCTTGTTGAGGCTTTTGTTGATCCTTCCATGAGAAATTTGGATGATTTCTCCATGATGGATTATAGGTGTTTCCATAAGGTTCACCCATGTAATTAACCTCTGCCATGGCAGGGTTCTCAGGATCATAAGCTTCTTCAGAAGTTGCCTCTTTAGCACTGTTGGATGTATTTTGCCATCCATTCAGACTTTGAGAGATCATGTTGACTTGCTGAGTCAACACTTTGTTCTGAGCCAATATGGCATTCAGAGCATCAATTTCAAGAACTCCTTTCTTCTGAGGTATCCCATTATTCACGGAATTCCTCTCAGAAGTGTACATGAATTGGTTGTTTGCAACCATGTCAATGAGTTCTTGAGCTTCTGCAGGTGTTTTCTTTAGGTGAATTGATCCACCTGCAGAATGGTCCAATGACATTTTCGAAAATTCAGATAGACCATAATAGAATATATCTAATATGGTCCATTCTGAAAACATGTCAGATGGACATCTTTTGGTCAGCTGCTTATATCTTTCCCAAGCTTCATAGAGGGATTCACCATCTTTTTGTTTGAAGGTTTGAACATCCACTCTCAGCTTGCTCAGTTTTTGAGGAGGAAAGAATTTATCCAAGAAGGTTGTGACCAGCTTATCCCAGGAGTCCAGGCTATCCTTAGGTTGTGAATCCAACCATATTCTAGCTCTGTCTCTTACAGCAAAAGGGAAAAGCATGAGTCTGTAGACTTCAGGATCAACTCCATTCGTCTTTACAGTCTCACAGATCTGCAAGAACTCAGTTAAAAACTGGTAAGGATCTTTAGATGGAAGTCCATAAAACTTGCAGTTTTGTTGCATTAAAGCAACTAGTTGAGGCTTAAGCTCAAAGTTATTGGCTCCAATGGCAGGAATGGAGATGTTTCTTCCATCAAACTTGGACGTTGGCTTTGTGAAGTCACCAAGCATTCTCCTTGCATTATTATTATTTTCGGCTGCCATCTCCTTCTCTTGTTCTAATATTTCTGAAAGGTTACCTTTAGATTGTTGTAACTTAGCTTCTCTTAATTTTCTCTTCAGAGTCCTTTCAGGTTCTGGATCAATTTCAACAAGAGTGCCTTTATCCTTGTTCCTGCTTATATGAAAGAGAAGAAAACAAGAAAAGAAAGAGGAATCCTCTATGTCACAGTATAGAGATTCATTTATGTTAGTAGAAAAAGAAAGGGGGTAAGAGTGAAGAAGAATAGGTTCGGATTTTTAGATGAAGAGAGGTGAAGAGAAGTGTTAGTAAATAAATAATTAAATAGAATAAGAAAAGAGAGGGAGAATTTTCAAAAATAATTTTAAAAAAAAGGGTTAGTAATTTTTGAAAATTAAAGATAAGATGTAATTAAAAATAAAACATGAAACAATTAGTTAATTAAAAAGAATTTTTGAAAAAGGGGTGAGATATTTTCGAAAATTAGAGAGGGAAAAGTAGTTAGTTGGTTTTGAAAAAGATAGGAAACAAACAAAAAGTTAGTTAGTTGATTGAAAAAAGATATTAAAATCAAATTTGAAAAAGATAAGAAGATAAGAAGTTAGATAAGATATTTTGAAATCAAATTTTGAAAAAGATAAAATTTTTGAAAAAGATAAGATAAAAGATAAAAAGATTTAATTCAAAAATTTGAAATTGCTTACTTCACTAACAAGAAACTACAAGATAAGATTCTAGAACTTAAAGATTGAACCTTTCTTAACAAGAAAGTAACAAACTTCAAATTTTTGAATCAATCACATTAATTGTTAGTGAGTTTTCGAAAATGTGATATAAAGATAAGAAAAAGATTTTGAAAATAATTTTGAAAAAGATTTTTGAAATTTTCGAAAAAAAGAAAAAAATAAAAAAGATATGATTTTTGAAAAAGATTTTAAAAAGATAAGATTTTTTTAAAATTGAAAATATGACTTGACTTGTGAAAAACAACTAATTTTAAAATTTTTTGACCAAGTCAACCCAAAATTTCGAAAATTTGGAGAGAAAAAAGGAAAAGATAATTTTTTGATTTTTGAATTTTTAATTATGAGAGAGAAAAATACAAACATGACCCAAAACATGAAAATTTTGGATCAAAAACATAATGCATGCAAGAACACTATGAATGTCAAGATGAACACTAAGAACACTTTGAAGATCATGATGAACATCAAGAACATAATTTTGAAAAATTTTTGATGCAAAGAAAACATGCAAGACACCAAACTTAGAAATCTTTAATGCATGGACTCTAACAAACGAAAAATGCACATGAAAAACAACAAACAACACAAAACAAGAAATCATCAAGATCAAACAAGAAGACTTGTCAAGAATAACTTGAAGATCATGAAGAACACTATGAATGCATGAGATTTTTGAAAAATGCAAGAACAATTTTTAAATCATGCAATTGACACCAAACTTAAAAATTGACTCAAAACTTAGACAAGAACACAAAATATTTTTTATTTTTATGATTTTCTAAATTTTTTTTGGATTTTCTTTAATTTTTTTTTTCGAAAAATATTTTTGGAAAAACGAAAAAGAAAAATTTTGAAAAAGTTTTTGAAAAGAAAATTACCTAATCTGAGCAACAAGATGAACCGTCAGTTGTCCATATTCGAACAATCCCCGGCAACGGCGCCAAAAACTTGGTGGACGAAATTGTGATTCCTTTGTTATTGTATTTTGTAAAATTCATTGCTTTTTCAACTATGTGTGGACACAACTCCGTTCAACTTAACCAGCAAGTGTACTGGGTCATCCAAGTAATACCTTACGTGAGTAAGGGTCGATCCCACAGAGATTGTTGGTATGAAGCAAGCTATGGTCACCTTGTAAATCTCAGTTAGGCAGATTAAATTGGTTTATGGTGAGTTCGAAAATTAATAAATAAATAGAAAATAAAAAGGGATAGAACTACTTATGTAAAGCAATAGTGGGAATTTCAGATAAGTGTGTGAAGATGTTGTGCTCCTCTCGTATCTCTATTTTCTTATTACATTCATCCAATCCTTCCTACTCCTTTACATGGCAAGTTGTATGTAGGGCATCACCGTTGTCAATGGCTACATCCCATCCTCTCAGTGAAAACGTTCCTATGCTCTGTCACAGCACGGCTAATCATCTGTCGGTTCTCAATCAGGTTGGAATAGAATCCCTTGATTCTTTTGCGCTTGTCATCACGCCCAGCCTTCAGGAGTTTGAAGCTCGTCACAGTCATTCAATCCCAGAATCCTACTCGGAATACCATAGACAAGGTTTAGACTTTCCGGCATGAATGCCGCCATCTATCTAGCTTATACCACGAAGATTCTGTTGGGGAATCTAAGAGATATGCGCCCGGCCTAGAGTAGAATGGAAGTGGTTGTCAGTCACGCGCGTTCATAGGTGAGAATGATGATGAGTGTCACGGATCATCACATTCATCAAGTTGAAGTGCAACGTATATCTTGGAATAAGAATAAAAGAGAATTGAATAGAAAGTAATAGTAATTGTATTGAAACTTGAGGTACAGCAGAGCTCCACACCCTTAATCTATGGTGTGCAGAAACTCCACCGTTGAAAATACATAAGTAAAAGGTTCAGGCATGGCCGAATGGCCAGCCCCCTAAAATGTGATCAATAGCCTCTTAAGATGAAGAATAATACAAAACTGAGACTAAAGATGAAACGTGGTCAAAAGACGACTAATACACTAGTAAAAAGTCTTATTTATATTAAACTAGCTACTCGGGTTTACATGAGTAAGTATTTGATGCATAAATCCACTTCCGGGGCCCACTTGGTGTATGTTTGGGCTGAGCTTGATCTATCCACGAGCTGAGGATTTTCTTGGAGTTGAACTCCAAGTTATAACGTGTTTTGGGCGTTCAACTCCGGATCATGACGTGTTTCTGGCGTTTGACTCCAGACAACAGCATGTACTTGGCGTTCAACGCCAAGTTACGTCGTCAATTTCCAAATAAAGTATAGACTATTATATATTTCTGGAAAGCTCTGGATGTCTACTTTCCAACGCCATTGAGAGTGCGCCATTTGGAGTTCTGTAACTCCGGAAAATCCATTTCGAGTGCAGGGAGGTCAGATTCCAACAGCATCAGCAGTCATTTTGTCAGCCTTTTTCAGAGTTTTGCTCAAATCCCTTGATTTCAGCCAGAAATTACCTGAAATCACAAAAAAACACACAAACTCATAGTAAAGTCTAGAAATGTGAATTTAACATAAAAACTAATGAAAATATCCCTAAAAGTAGCTTGAACTTACTAAAAACTACCTAAAAACAATGCCAAAAAGCGTATAAATTATCCGCTCATCACCCGCTCTAGAGAAAATTCCAAAATTGTTAAAATGTTACTTGAACTTGGATCTTCCTTGCTACTAAACTATGTTATTCCTTGTTACTTTATATGCTAATTATTAATTATATAGTAAAAATATACAATAATTTTGTTAATATTATTTTAAATTTATACTCACTTATATTTAAATTAATTATATTTTTATTATTCATAATTATTAATATAAATGTTATTAAACATATATAAATAAAAATATCAAATATTTTTATTAATTACAATATCATTATTCTTTTTATGATTATATGATATTTATTAAATATTATTTTCAATAAAAAGAATATAATAAATATAAATTAATTAGTTAATTATTGAAATAAAAAATAGTTACTTTAGTATGAAAATAAAATTAAAAAATTTTTATTATAAAAAAATACTAGAATTTTATATACTTATTCAATGATAACTGAATTATAACTTGTTGATTATAATTTGTTGAAACTTGATTGTTTTTAAAATATTAGTGAAGATATCTATTTTAAATTTTAATTTTAGACTTTTGACTATTTTATATTTTTTATTTACGTATGACTGATTTTATCGGTTCAACTAGTAATTTATCAGTTGAATCAATAAACCAATAAACTAATAGTCTGATCGGTTTTATCACCGGTTCAGTTTTTACAACTATGCTCTAGAGAAGTTCAAGAGGAATCTAATGCTGAAAACAATGGAAGATCAGGAACAAAAGATACTAAAACTGTGAAGGCAAATGCTCTAGCTATTGAAGTTATACCAATAACTAATGAGACTGCTATTGTCCCTAGCAGTGATGATAATGAATATCCCTGGCTGATTTATTGTGTCTGGAATAGTGCTAGACGGTGCTACCATATTAAGACCTACGAGCCTAAGCATACCTGTTCTAGGGAATTTGGAACAGGTATGCTTAGGCTCACGTGACTTATGGAAAAGCTTTTGATTATATTAAGATAGATTTTAATGTGGTGTGCAGTGACAAGATTATCTATAGAGCTTTAAAGGTTGCTAGAGAAAGGTATGTTAGGAATGAGAGAGTTCAGTATGAAAAGTTGAGAGATTATCTCACTAAGATTCACAGAAGCAATCCTGGCAGCACTGTATTGCTAGAAACAACCCCCACAATTCTGGTTCACCACCATTGTTTAGCAAACTGTATGTCTGGATGTATGGGTGTAGAGATTTAGGTTGGCAGATCACTAATTGGGTTGGACAAATGTCACTTGAAAGGATATTATGGGGGGTAACTGTTGTCTACTATAGTTCAGAATGCAAACAATCACTTCTATGTGATTACCTATGCAGTAGTTAACAGTTAAACAAAGTAAAGTTGGAAGTGGTTTCTACAACTTCTTCAAGAGGACATTGGTAATTGCTCAACGGAAGGATGAAATTTTATCTCTGATCAGCAGAAGGTAAATGACAGTTACATTATTTATGTTTATATTGTTGTGAATATGTCTAACTGTATTTGAATTGAATTGAGTTGATGTGATGACAGCACCATTATTTTAACTTCACTTGGTGTTACTATATTTGAAGTGGCCTTATTGTATTTGTATTTGAATGGAATTGAATTGGCCTGATTGTATTTGAATTGAACTGCTGTAATCCTAAGCTACTTGTTTATGTGTATTTGATGTGATTTTATTGTAATTGATGTCATTCTATTTGAATTGAATTGAGGTGATCCTGAGTTGCATTGTTCATTCTTTAAGGACCTATATGTCTGATGTGTTCATTCTTTGAGGACCTATCTGCTTGATAAATGATTTTTTGGAGGACTTATCTGCCTAATGAATGGTTTAACTCAAGATCTATGTGTTTGTTAAATGGTTTCTTCAAGATTCAAATGCACATCTTAAGCTTGTTTATTTGGATGTATTCTGCAGGGTTTGCTGCCTGCTTTGCATGAGGTAATGCCGAATGCACACCACAAAAGTTGTATAAGGCACATTTTGAAGAATTTTATTGGGAGGTTCAAGGACAAACAGTTGAAAAATATGGTATGGGCGTGTGCAAAGAGTAGTATAGATGCAGAGTTCCAGCATCATATCCAGAGGCTGAAGAGGGTGAACGAAGAAACATCGGCATATATTGCTAAGTTTTAACCCTTTTGCTGGACCGAATTCTATTTTAGCCAATGGCCCAAACTTGACAATGTGACCAACAACATGAGTGAGGTATGTAATGCCAAAATTAATCACTATAGGGGAAAGCCTATTCTCACCATGTTGGAGGAGCTTCCTTGCTACTTGATGAGGAGAATGACAAAATACAAGAAGGTTCTAAGTACCTACACTGGAGTATTGACACCAGTTCAGCAAAGAAAATCGGAGGGCCTTATGAAGGATACTAAGTCCTGGACAGCTCAATGGACTGGTAACAACGATCGTAATGTGTTCGAAGTGCAAACACATTTAAAGAAGGTTGGTGTATATCTTAGAAGGTAAACTTGTACTGCAATATCTGGCAGCTGACAGGTAGTAATAACATGTTGTATTTGACTTATATGTATTAAAGATATGCATTTTGTTGCACTTATGTCAATTCTACTTAATTATATGTAGGAATACCATGTGTTCACACATTAATAACTATTTTTATAAGACTTTTTATAAAAATATACAATAAAGACCGAGTTATAACTTATAACATAACGCATTATAAGTGTTGTTAAAATTAAAATCAGAATTTTTTTATATTTTGTGAATGTTTTTTAGCAATATTTTAGAAAAAGTGTTGCTAAATAATAAAAAATATTATTTTAATTTTAACAACACTTTTTGAAACACCATAATTATTATATTTACAGTGACATAGATATATTAAAATAATCTTTATATATAATAAAAAAAACTCAGGGATAAGGAGAATTTATTTTTTTAGTAAATATTTTTAATTTTTAGTCATCATTCTAATTGTTTTATTCTAATAATACAACAATATACTTTTAACTCATGGTTCGTTAAAGACGAGTTTTTTGAGGCTCTTCTCTGTTTCAAACCAAATAGGATCTGTCATAGGGGACTGTGAATTTTGGGACGGGTTAGAGTGGATTTGGAACTTCCAGTAGAGGCGAGATTTATTCCAATGGGAGTTGGAATTAGTGGATCAATTGCATGAGACTTTAAGGCCTGTAAAGATAGCATGTGTTATGCAAGAGAGAGTTATATGGAAGTTTGACAAAAAATGTATTTTTTCAATTAACTCTTTTGTGCAGGTGTTGCAGTCAGAAACACTTTCGGAGAACATCACCAGCTATAATTTCACCAAAATATTATGGAAAGGTTTGGTTCCACCATGTGTGGAGTTATTTGTCTGGTTTGTTTTGATAGGAAGAGTGAATACCAAAGAAATATTGCATATGTTAGGAATTATTAGCCACGGTGATAACATGTGTGTATTGTGTAAAAAAGATGTCGAACATATCTATCACTTGTTTCTTGGTTGTGAATTTACTTGACAGGTGTGGTGTGAATGACTATTTGACTTTGGGAGGCTGTGTCTATTCCGGGTTCACTGAAAGAACATTTTGAGAGTTAGACAGGAGTCGTTAACAGAAAAAAAGAGTGTAACAAGTGGCTCATATTGTCATGGCCCGAACCAAGCCATGATTGGCGCTTAAGGGGCAAGTCCCTCAACAAGCCAAACAACCAAATTTTCAGAAAAACGGACAGAATCTCCTCTGTTTCTAGGACCTTACCAACATAAATATTAACTCCATGTATCAATAATAAATATCCATTTCCAAAGACAACAAAAACAGTATATTCCAACTATATCCACAACCACATATATCCAAAATACGCATTATATTCCAACTATATCCACAACCGCATTATACGCATTAAATTCATAAGTCTTACATAACCAACTTACAATTACTATCTAAACAGTTCAAGATTCAAAATAACATAACCCACACGAGGATCCTGCCTGTGACATATGGAGCATTGACATAACCTAAATTTTGAGCAAAGGTTCCATTACATAGTTACTTAGCCCTTGGAAAGAAGAAGGACTCACCAAAATGACTAAGATCTACTGAGAGGCGGGTGGAATGGAACCTGAAATGACTCCTGTATCTGAAAAATATGGGAATATAATAGGGTGAGTTTTGCAACTCAGTGAGCAAACATTACATCTATAACCCACACGAGACAATATAAAGTTTATTTTGAAAATTATATTTCTTTCCAGAGATGAGAAATTCATATTAATTAATTATGCAAATAAATAAATGAGTAGTTAAGCAGATGAATTGAAATGGAAGTTCTCATTCCAGAAGTCAAATCAAATCAAATCAAATATTACACACTTAGGGCGGCTCCACCTCTAAGGGTAGCCCCTTTTCCTCTAGTGTGCCCGTACGGTATAACAGATCCAACGTGTGGCCTACACGTTAGGCTAGCAACACCCCTGTTAGCTGAGGTCTGAGCCAGATGCATCTAGGTTAACGTCATAACCGCCGTTAACTACGGTTTTCTAGTCAGTGTCTTCCAAACCAATCCAAACCAAAGCACTTATAAAAATCTCTAATGCTTATAACATACTACTAAATTCCATAGCAAATTCAATATATATAAGATTGCATACTAAAATTTTAATTAAAATTCAATGAAGTCAAATGAGAAAACATGTATGCTTTACAAAATATATAAATATCGTCTCATGTGTATTTTTATAAAATTATAAGTTTCACAAATCAATATTTATTTTCAAAAATTCAAAAATCACAATAATCAAATATTTTCAAACTACAAAAATAATTATTCAACATAAATATTGATAATAATATATTTAAAAACAATTATAGACATAATATCTACTCACAACTTAATTCCAAAGAACCGAAAGCAACTCTAAGCGCATCAACGAGCTACCAAATGATGTCCAATAATTCTACAACTCTAAAAATATGACAATAATGATATTTGTGAGCTACTAATATTGTCAATTAACATAATCTTACTCACCTTGACAAAAGCCCAAAATTTCCTAATCCTAATAACCCTAATTCGGATTTATACATACCCATAAAAATAGAGATGACAAAAATTGGGGATATGGCTAATTATTGAGTCAAAGAGTTACCTTGAAACCTCAATAATAATTGGAACTCAAATTTGAATGCTTCCTTCACTCATTAAATTAAAACTGCATGATTTGGAGATTTTGAGAAAATGAGATTTTGAATAAATAGATATAGAATAGAAAAAGAAAAGGAAGTAAGATAATGAAGATGAGTTTGATAATGGTATATAATTACAAGATGAAGAAATGAGAAGATGGAAGAGATTAAGAAGATAAGAGGGATGAGAAAGGAGAGAGATGAGATTGAGAAAGGAAGGAGAAAGAGTGGGGTTCGGGAGCCTTCCTCCAGGAAATAAAGGGGATTAATGGGGTCACGTGCTTTTCACGTGCCCTTCCTCTTTTCTTTTCTTTTTTTTTTAGTTGTAACATTCTCTCCCCTTAAAAAAAATCGGTCTCCGAATTTTGAACTCATATACTATGATAGTTGTGATAGTTACCTTCAGATTCAAACAAATACAGATATTTGTTGCGCATTGCATCCTCCACTTCCAAACAACTTTCACAGATGCTATCTATTTAGAGTGTAGTTTCTTTACTTGACGATCAACTATAGCTACGGGTTCCTCTTCAAATGATAAATCATCTTTTAGCTCTATGGCTTGTGGTGTAAGCACATGAGATGGGTCAGAAAGGTATTTGCGCAACATTGATACGTGAAAAACTGGATGAATCATAGACAACTCAGACGGTAGTGCCAAGCGATAAGCGATTGCACCTATTCTGTCCAATATCTCAAATGGAACAATATAACGAGGACTTAGCTTCCCTCTTTTTCCAAACCTCATCACTCCCTTCATAGGCGACACCTTAAGAAACACTTGATCACCCACTGAAAAATCTAAGTTATGCCTCCTATTATCAACATAAGCCTTCTGCCTACTCTGAGCTACAAATAAACGTTCTCTTATTATGTGAACCTTCTCAACTGCATCTTGTACCAAATTTGGCCCCAAAAGCTTAACTTCACCAACCTCAAACCACCCAATAGGTGACCTACATCTTCTCCCATAAAGAGCCTCAAATGGTGCCATTTGAATGTGGGCTTGATAACTATTATTATAAGAGAACTCGATCAAAGGTAGATAGCTGTCCCAATTCCCACCAAAATCTAAAACACAACACCTTAACATGTCTTCCAATGTCTGGATTGTCCATCAGTTTGAGGGTGAAAAGCTGTGCTAAGATCCAGACGAGTTCCTAACGCTTTCTGAAAAGATTTCCAAAAATGAGAGGTAAACTGAGGTCCGCGATCTGAAATAATGGACATTGAAATTCCATGTAGTTTAACTATCTCGTCAACATAAAGTTGAGCATACCGAGCTGCACTAAAAGTTGTTTTCACCGGAAGAAAGTGGGCTAACTTTGTTATTCTATCCACAATTACCCAGATTGAATCAAAACTTTTAAAACTACGAGGTAAACCTGTTACAAAATCCATCTTAATCCTTTCCCACTTCTATTCAGGTATCTCAATTTGTTGCAATAACCTAGCAGGTCTTTGATGTTCAGCTTTAACCTGTTGGCAGGTTAAGCAATGAGGAACAAAAACTCCTATGTCTTTCTTCATGTCTTCCCACCAAAATAATTATTTCAAATCTTGATACATCTTATTGGAGCCTGGATGAACTGTGTGCTTAGAATTGTGAGCCTCCTCCAAATTAGCTTTCTTCAAGTTGGGGTTATTTGGCACACATAAGCGTTGACCACAACGCAAAACATCTTGATCAAGAGAAAAGTCTGAGCTCCTCCCATTGCGAACATCTTCCATAAGTTTTCTTAGTTTTGGATCATCACTTTGTGCAACCTTGATCTATTCTATCAGGGAAGATTGAGTTCGAATATGTGCTAAGAAAACTCCTGATTCTCCAAGGTCAAATTGAATTCCACTGGCCTCCAATTGATGGACTTCTTCAACAATTAGTCTCCTTGCAAGAATGATACGGGCCAAGCTACCCATAGATTCCCTACTGAGGGCATCTGCTACAACATTTGCCTTTTCAGGATGATACAAAATGGTACAATAATAATCTTTTAGCAACTCCATCCATCTCCGTTGCCTCAAATTTAAACCCTTCTATTGAAATATATACTTCAAACTCTTGTGATCCATATAGATCTCACAGGTCTCACCATAAAGGTAGTGTCTCCAAATCTTCAAAGCAAAAATGACCGCTGCT
Organism: Arachis hypogaea; assembly: GCF_003086295.3. Taxonomy (NCBI): domain Eukaryota; kingdom Viridiplantae; phylum Streptophyta; class Magnoliopsida; order Fabales; family Fabaceae; genus Arachis; species Arachis hypogaea. The sequence goes on from NC_092040.1 coordinate 11,447,359, forward strand.
ATTTCCAGGTCATGAGTTGGGTAATTCTGCTCATGCTTCTTGAGTTGTCGCGTGGTATAGGCAATAACGCGGCCATGCTGTATCAATATGCAACCAAGTCCTATCCGAGATGCATCACAAAAGACTGAGAATCCCCCAGACCCAGAAGGTAAAACAAGAATAGGCGCTGAGGTTAAACAAGCCTTAAGCATATGGAAACTTTCCTCACAAGCTTTTGACCATTGAAACTTTATATTCTTCTCAGTTAACTTGGTTAATGGTGCAAAAATTCTCGAGAAGTCCTTGATGAATCGCCGATAGTAGCCGGCCAACCCTAGAAAGCTACGAATTTTCGTCACTGTAGTAAGCTTTGGCCACTTCTGAATGGCTTCAACCTTCTTTGGATCCACCATGATTCTATCTTTTGATACAACGTGCCCTAAAAATGTCACTTGATCTATCCAAAACTCACATTTAGAAAACTTAGCATAAAGCTTGTGGTCCCTCAAGGTTTGCAACACAATCCTCAAATGATACTCATGCTCTGTAGCACTTTTCGAATACACCAAGATATCATCGATGAAGACGATAACAAAACGATCTAAGAAAGGTTTGAAGACTCGATTCATCAGATCCATGAAAGCTGCAGGCGCATTCGTCAGACCAAAGGACATTACTAAGAACTCATAGTGCCCATAGCGAGTATGAAAAGCAGTTTTTGGAATGTCTTCCTCTTTTATCTTCAATTGATGGTACCTTGAACACAGGTCGATTTTTGAGAAACAGCTACCTCCTTGAAGCTGATCAAACAAATCATCAATCCTTGGCAATGGATACTTGTTGCGAACAGTTATCTTATTGAGTTGACGATAATCCACACATAGTCGCATCGTTCCATCCTTCTTCTTTATGAATAGAACAGGAGATCCCCACGGAGAAGTGCTAGGACCAATGAATCCTTTATCTAGCATATCTTCCAATTGAAATTTTAATTCTCGTAACCCAGTTGGAGCCATACAATAGGGAGGAATGGACACAGGTTGGACTCCCGGAGCTAATTCTATGGAAAACTCAACTTAACGGTTGAGCGGCATCCCCGGTAGCTCATCAGGGAACACGTCAGGGAATTCTCTAACAATAGAAACCTGATCAAGACTAGGCATTTTGGCATCAACATCTCTAACAACTGCCAAAAATTCTTGATTTCCCTTATCCATCAATTGCATAGCACTCATAGATGAGATGATGCTAGCTAAAGTGGGACAATCATCACCCTTAAAAACAAAAGGTGAGATACCCGATATGTCAAACTTCACAGTTTTGGAGTAACAGCCCACATTAGCATGACAAGCTGCTAACCAATCCATGCCTAGGATAACATCAATATCTTTCATTGGTTCTAGAAGAATCAAGTCAGCTAAGGTTTCAACCGTATTAATTCTAACAACACAAGACCAAAACACGACTCGAACCATCGTGGATACTCCAAGTGGAGTGCCAACATAAAATAGGTGGGATAATAGTTAAGGTTGTTTATCAAAATGAGATGCAAGATGTGGAGATACATATGAATAATGAGAACCCATATCAAATAACACCCAAGCATCTAAAGAACAAACTTGTAAGGTACTTGCCACCACAGCATTAAAAGCTTGAGCATATTGACGTGTTAAAGGATACACACGTGCCTGACCTCTTCTTCTTTGGCTCCCTCCTCTGTTATAAGTCTGACCACTGCCACCTGCTCTTCTGCCACTGGGACCAGAAGAATTCCCAATAGACATAGCTGAAGATGATGGCATTGGTGTTGTCGGACGTGCAATACCTGGAGCAAAGCCTCCTCTAGAATTAGGACAATCTCTCCTGAGATGACCAGATTGGCCACAACCAAAACATGCTCCAGTGGCCTTGAAACATATACCAGAATGGTAACTCCCACACTGATGGCAGTACGGCTGAGCTGACCTTGTCTGATTTGAACCTTGTGCACTAGATTGAGAGGTGCCCTTAACAAAGGGTCTGGGACTCGAAACACTCATAGGAGTAGATCCAGAAGAAGCAACTCCACCAAAAGATGTTTGAGGACGAGTTCGATAACCCGAATAACCTTGCTGATTAGTCTGACCATGATGAGACTGAAATCCTCCTGCACTAGATCCACCAAAAAATTGTCCCTTCATCTTGGGCTTCTTACCAACATCCTTATAAGCATTTCTCTCCGCTATCCCAGCTTCAATTCCATAGGCAGAATTTAGAATATCCTTAAAAGACATGCGTCTGACTTCAGGCATAAGAGTAGTGAGCATAGGTTCTGCCAACCCACGGACGAATCAACGTACTTTCATCTCTTCTAAATTTACCAAGTATGGAGAACTCTTAGAAAGTCTAGTAGACTCCTTAGCATACTCGGTCACGGTCATATTCTCTTGCCTTAATCTTTCAAAGGCAATTGCATCCTCTACTTGCTTGTTAGCTGGATAAAATCGAGCGAGAAACTCTTCAGTGAACTCTTCCCATGAAGGATGAGGTAATTCAGCTGCTTCCTTACTCTCATGAAGAGACTCATACCAATATCTTGCCGAACCACGCAAGTTGTAGGATACTAACTCAACAACCCATTCTTTGGTGCACTTGAGAGCCCGAATAGCTTTTTTGCATCTTCTAGATATTGTTGTGGATCTTCATCCAATGAATCTCCATTAAAAGTGGACGAATTCAACTTCAAATACTTCTCAATTGGCGGCTCTTGATCCCCAAACAATTGATGAACCCTATGAGACTGAGGAGTTGGCATATTAGGAATTCCTGCTCCGCTCCTATTTTGATTTGTTAGGACCTATAATACCGCATTCAGGGTTTGATTCATTCCCCTTAATTCAGCTGCTAAGTCCGGTTGAGCCTTTCTTACTGCGGGGTTCTCTTGAACTCTCTTGCGGGGTATCTCTCCTTTGCGCCTATCAGCTATCCTTTGGCTCCTTGGCCTTTGTCGAAGCGCTCCAAGTGGCAGAGAAACTGCCCTATTGGATTCAACAGTATCAGGAACACCAACGGCTCCGCCACGTCTTTTCTTAGGTGGCATCTTCCACCTATCGAGTAAGTAAAGCGATTGAATCACCAACGACATATGTATATGGAGTTCAAAGAGAATAGGACAGGGAGAAAGAATCATGAGAACAAAGGATTGAAGACAACTTCCTATAGGCTTCTAGTAACATCACACTTTGTAAAAATGGGCCGACTTCTATTTGTACAATTGTGATCTTACTAAAGAACACTTGCTCCATATTACACAGAAAAATATGAGGCTCTGATACCACTTTGTCATGGCCCGAACTAAGCCATGACTGGCGTTCAAAGGACAAGTCCCTCAGCAAGCCAAACAACCAAATTTTCAGAAGAACGGACAGAATCTCTTCTGTTTCTAGGACCTTACCATTATAAATATTAACTCCCTGTATCAATAATAAACATCTATTTCCAAAGACAACAACAACAGCATATTCCAACTATATCCACAACCACATATACCCAAAATACACATCATATATATATATATATATATATATATATATATATATATATAAAGTTGATAATCAGAGTATATAGTTAAATCCATAAGTCTTACATAACCAACTTATAATTACTATCTAAACAATTCAAGATTCAAAATAACATAACCTACACGAGAATCTTGCCTGTGACATATGGAGCATTGACATAATCTAAATTTTAAGCAAAGGTTCCATTACATATTTACTTAGCCCTTGGAAAGAAGAAGGGCTCACCAAAATGACTAAGGCAGGTGGAATGGAACTTGGAATGACTCATGTATCTGAAAAATATGGGAATATAATAGGGTGAGTTTTGCAACTCAGTGAGCAAACATTACATCTATAACCCACACGAGACAATACAAAATTTACCTTGAAAATTATATTTTTTTCAGAGAGGAGAAATTCATATTAATTAATTATGCAAATAAATAAATAAGTAGTTAAGCGGATAAACTGAAATGGGAGTTCTCAATCCAGAAGTCAAATCAAATCAAATATTACACACTTAGGGCGGCTCCACTTCTAAGGGTAGCCCTTTCCTCTAGTGTGCCCATACGGTATAACAAATTCAACGTGTGGCCTACACGTTAGGCTAACAACCCCCTGCTAGCTGAGATCTGATCCAGATGCATCTAGGTTAACGTCATAACCGCCGTTAACTACGGTTTTCTAGTCAAAGTTCCCAAATCAATCCAAACCAAAGCACTTATAAAAATCTCTAATGCTTATAACATACTACTAAATTCCTAAAAAATCCAATATATATAAGATTGCATACTAAAAATTTTAATTAAAATTTAATGAAGTCAAATGAAAAAACATGTATGCTTTACAAAATATATAAATATCGTCTCATGTGTATTTTTATAAAATTATAAGTTTCACAAATCAATATTTATTTTCAAAAATTCAAAAATCACAATAATCAAATATTTTCAAACTACAAAAATAATGATTCAACATAAATATTGATAATAATATATTTAAAAACAATTATAGATATAATATCTAGTCACAATTTGATTCCAAAGAACCGGAAGCAACTCTAAGCGCGTCATCGAGCTACCAAATGATGTCCAATAATTCTACAACTCTAAAAATATGATAATAATGATATTTGTGAGGTACTAATATTGTCAATTAACATAATCTTACTCATCTTGACAAAAGCCCCAAATTTCCTAATCCTAATAACCCTAATTCGGATTTATACATACCCATAAATATAGAGATGACAAAAATTGGGAATATGATTAATTATTGAGTCAAAAAGTTACCTTGAAACCTCAATAATAATTAGAACTCAAAGTTGAATGCTTCCTTCACTCATTAAGTTGAAACTCTATGATTTAGAGATTTTGAATAAATAGAGATAGAATAGAAAAAAAAAGGAAGTAAGATAATGAAGATGAGTTTGATAATGGTATGTAATTACAAGAAGAAGAGATGAGAAGATGGAGGAGATTAAGAAAATAAGAGGGATGAAAAAGGAGAGAGATGAGATTGGGAAAGGAAGGAGAAAGGGTGGGGTTCGGGAGCCTTCCTCCAGTAAATAAAGGAGATTAATGGGGTCACGTGCTTTTCACGTGTCCCTCCTCTTTTCTTTTCTTTTTTTTTTTAGTTGTAACATATATATTTTTTTGCAGTTATTTGGAATGTGTGATTAAAGAGAAACGGACGGATCTTTAATAACAAAGCAGCCAAAATAGAAGAGGTGTTTCACAAATTTTTGACTAGTTATAGAAAATGGTGTAGTTTAGATTTTTTTGTTGTTGATAATAATGTCAAAAATTATATTAAGAATTGTTTTTAGGTTTTAATTTGTTAGATTTTAATATTTGAAACATTGTTTGATATTTTATTACTCCATTTTATTATATTGAACTCGCTTGTTCCAAAAAAAAGTCACACTTCTAAATATTATTAACGAACTTCGAACAAAAATCAATAAATTTTACTTATTCTTTAATACTTTTTATATAATATTAGTATGGTAAAATATAAATAATAATAAAATTTAATTTTAATGCAATACTCGTAATGTATCAAAATTATATTCATAATAATAATTTTCCTTATAAATGATGTCCGTACGGTGACCTGAAAAGGTTAATTCAGTTTTAACAATAGAACGGAAAAATTCTAAATTTCAGAGAGGGTTAGGGTTGGGGTTATTGGGGAAGCGAAACGTGAATCGATTGACGACTAGTATCAAGTATTCAATTAATCAATTGGCTCTGGATTCGGAAGAAAAAGGTGCGATTGTGGGTTTGAGGATTGAGGAATAAGCGAAAGAAGCTAAGAGGAAAGACGATGAGGAGGTCGGGGATGAGGGTGGTTGCGACGGTGTCTGTGTTGTCCTTAATCTTTCTATATTGGAACTGGAGGGGGGTGAGGGTGGGACCCACTGGAGTGGAAGCGTCGAATTCCGTGTCTGCCTTTGTTCAGAACGCTATCTACTCCAACCGCATCACCATCTTCTCCAAATCCTATTGCCCGTCCGTCATCTTCTCACTTCGATCTCTTTATTATTAGGGATTAGGGATTCCGCCGACTCAATTTTCAATTTTCAATTTTCATGTTGCTAGGTATTGTTTGCGTGCCAAACGCACCTTTGCTGATCTGAACGAACACCCTTTTGTGGTCGAGCTTGATCTCCGAGGTATTCTACTATTCATTCATTCATTCATTCCGTCTCTATCATGTTACAATCAGTTTTTTTTTTTTTAATGTAGATGATGGGTATCAAATTCAGAGTGTGCTTCTTGATTTGGTTGGTAGAAGCACTGTCCCACAAGTATTTGTCAATGGAAAACATATTGGTGGATCAGATGGTTAGTTATTACCAATAACTTGCTGCTTTTGTTATGTCAATCATATCTAGCTATTCAATTTTGAATTATTATCCTTCTTTCCTTCTTTCTTTGTGTTTCGTTACTCACTACTACTTTTTCGCTGTTTATGGCATAACAGATCTCAGAGCTGCAGCACAGAGCGGTGAATTGCAGAAACTTCTCAGTTCAACTTGACATATTGTTGATGCCAAAATTATAGTTAGATTCTCTGTCTTGTTATTTCGAGGGGTCATTCTATAATATCTATAGGAAAAGTTGAGGAGCTCGAATTGATTTCCTTGGTTTAATTGCTTATTATAAAGATACAAAATATCGATATACTCCTTGTGGAGCTGGAAAATGGAAATTATAGATATGGATCATTGAAGTCTGTGAACAACTAGTAAACCACATTCTATTATTTTTTGTATCCATATCTTGACAAGATTGTTTCCAACCGGGGAAAAAAAAAGTAGAATCCTCAGAAAGAGGCAAAGGTCAAACAGTGAATTGTCATATGAACCCTCCTTTCTATTAAAAGTTTAAAACAGAAAAGGCTTTCAGATTCAAATATGGCACACGCATTGGACGAATGGTTCTGCTACAAAATAATCTAACATAGTTGGAATTAACTGTATCGGATGTTTGCATAGAACAGAATTACAAGACAGTCTATATTGACCTAAAGAAGTCTAAATTTGCCTATAGGTGTATGTCACAACACTGTCGTATGTTATGTGCTACCATGAGCAATTATACTTTTTGTGGACACTTAAGAATATGAGATTCCAAACACATGACAATGCCATGGTACAGCTTTGTCTACCAACAAATCTTAAAATTAAACTGTATTTGAATTCTCTCCTCTCATCAGGACGAAGCTATACTGTCGGGTCTCCAATGGCCTTTCTTTGCACAGAGAAAACCCTCTTGTTTTTTGGAGACGGTTATTTCCCACTGCAGGGATTTTAACAAAGCCTCTATTTCTCCAATGGTGCTAGCTTCATCACGAACAATCAATTTACCCTCCGGTCTGAGTATTCTATCAACCTCTGCCATGACAGGAACAAGTTTGCACCTGTGGATCCAAAATAAACAAAATTGGATCAATGTACTGCAATTCCTCTAGTGTGGATGAAGAAGGATCACTACTACCATCCATACCTCTCCTTAAGCTTTGAGAAAAGATGATCTGCATGCAAAATATCATAAGTTCGTGGATAGGTGCTAAAGGATTCACACCAGTCATGGTATATCCCAAACAGACCCCTCTCATAGATGATAGGAAGTGTGTCTGGTGCATCTACGTTCACCACATTGAATACCCAAACAGGGAGATCTTTCAAAGCTGCTGCAAATCTGCACACACACACACACAAACACACACGGTGTTTAGATTATGTATCTCACATAAATGAAAATGTATATAGTAGTAAGAATCTTAGTTGGAAAACTACCCCCCATAAACAGCTCGCATGTCCATGATGTTTCTCACGCCAGACCAAGTTATACCAGCATTACTCAGCTCATCCACAACATTCTTCCAGCGATCATTGTCCGCTGCAAAATCTTGAGAAGCCGGTTTTCCATAGATCCCCGTCTGTGAATCGTTTAGCCAATATGGGGTTTTGTGCAACCGAGCAGGCCAAGCTTCTGGCCATTTGGCTCCTCTCTCAGCCTTGTTAACAGGCACCTTGTGCATACAAGCCTGTAGAGTTACATACCTGGTAATATAACAACTCATTCAGGAAATTATGATCAGAAAAAAAGAACTAAAACTTATGGTAAAACTATATTATAGTCCATTGATGCATGTACCAAGCAGCATTCGGATCATCATCATCCTTGCACAAGGGAGGTTGGTTCTGTTCTCTTTGCTCGTAGCATTGATTTGAAGTTGGTTTGCGAAAAAAGGCAGCACCAACACGGTTTAGTTCATCCTTGTTGATAGTGACAAGTTCCCAGCACATGGTCTTTGTGAGTGCAGTCATTTCTAGAAGAGATTTTATAACAAGTAAGTTGCTATAAAATGAACAGCAATTTGTTGACACACAAGATATATAGCTTACCCTCCCATATGTGAACATCTTCTGGTAGCTTCTGGTATACAGGAGTAGCAGACCACACGAAATAACCCCCTGGGCGCAGAAGTCGATTCAATTCCAAGAGCAACATACCACCTAGAAAAGAGAGTTTGCAAGTGAGGCATGCATGCATGAAGAAAGAAAGAAAATGATTGAACATACCGTCAGCATGCCAAGGTACACGACAACGCGCACAATGCAGGAGATCAAAGGCACGGCTAGGGAATGGGAGCCTCTGAGAACCCATGACAGCAGATATGGCGGGTATCCCTCGCTCGAGGGCGAACTGAACTTGCGCTTCATGTTCGTCTTTTGGCGCCAAAGACATGGCAATAACATCTCTTTCGAACAAGTATCCTCCAAAACTTCCAACCCCACATCCAACGTCCAATATCACCCGAGTATGTTTCCCCCATCCAATCCCAGCTTCAGCCTGACACACACAACCACATTCACATTGGCTCAACATACCATTAACAAATCAAAGTGTAATTCACCTACCTGCTGAAGAAAATCAATGTAGTGGAGGGCTCCATGAATGAACTGGGTTCCACCTCCAGGGAATGTTAAGTATTCACCCGACACCTTCACCCAATTCTGGTGCCCCTTCACCTGTGCTAGCTTTACGTGTGGCACGTTGTGGTACCATATCTGTTCCAACACAAGACAGTAATGATTACTTGTGCTGAGCATGAATGAATGAAATAAAGCGTGAAAGAAAGTAAGTAACCTTTTCCCTGCTGTGAGGCCATTCCACGGGTTTCTTGTAACCCTGGGGAAGAGGAACAAGGCAAGTTGGTGCATCCTCAGGGCAATGCCTTTCCCTGTGCTCAAAGTGCTTGGTGCTGCGCAGTCTCTTTATGGCCTTCTCGTTATCCAAACACGGTATGTAGTCCGCACCTGCCGTCGTGTTGCACACTTGCCACGTCAGCTGATCTTCGCTACCCTCTCCGCCCTTTGACTCTCCCTTCTGCCTCTTCGACTCATCTGCCTGCGTCGACCATGCTTTCTCTTTCTCCTTTTTCTTCTTCTTTTTCTTCTTCTTCTTTGATCCCTCGCCTCCATCTGTCTCTCTCGTCTTTCCCATCTCTCCCTTCTCTTCCTTCAACTGCTCTCGATTTGCTTCCTCCTCCTCCATTTTAACATCTAGGGCCTTGCTAGTTACCTCTTCCACATTCGTGGTAGCATGTTCTGAAGCTACCTCACTTACTACAGATGCAGCTTGTTCCTTTTGCGTTACGGAGCTTTCCTCGGATATCTGAGCGTCAGTAATGGCAGCAGTGTGCTGTTGGCTTTGTCCATCGTGTTTGTGGTCGCCGGACTTGATGGCATCCTCAGGGAGATGGCCGGGGTTGTCACCGAAAACCGGAGTTACAGTATCTCTCTTGTCCTTTTTGTCTTCTGTTATTGTGTCATCAGCGATGTCATCGGCGACAGTTTCGGTGTCGGTAGTATCAATGGCGGTGCGGGTGGAAGTTTCGTCATCAGGGGAGACGACGGAGTTGGAGCTGAGCATCCAAACGCCAAAGATGCATAGTCCAATGAAAACCAATATTGTTAAGGTGGATACGTAAGATGGAGATGAAGATGATCTCCTACTGTTCCGTGACTTGAACAGTGCCATACCATGAGAATGCTTGTCTTTTCGTGTGTGCATGGACACAGAAATGTATGCTAATGGCAACAGACAAAAACTTAGAACTGTTCAAACGTGAAACTTGGAATGCATTGATGATCCAAAAGAGTCGGAGTAGGAAAATTTGACGACACAAAGAAATCTCACTCTACCCCCTTCCTGTTAGGACCTTTTCTTTTCCTTCATTATTCTATTAAATCATTTAATTAATTTGTTGAAGAAGAAGACTAAGAAGAGTTTTTTTTTTCTGTTGAAGGAGACCATTGTTATAGGCCCGCTTTTCGGTTCAATACGAAATGTATTTAGATATTCGGACTTGGGTTATGATTATTCTGAAGGCCCAAATATTCTTTCTCCTAGGCCTTGGATCATTTTTGTTTTCATAAGACGATGAAACAGTCCAAAAAAAAAAGAGGATGGAATAATTATTATCAATTAATGAAGGCACATGAGGAAAAATACAAAACTAAAGACGAGGGAAGATGGTTTCCAAGTCCCCTGACCAAAAACAATACGGAAGATGGATTCCGAGGAAAGTTATTATTTATTTATTTATATCTTTATTTATTATTATTAGTATGTGTAGGGTATGGTTGGAACAAGAGCAACTTTGGTTTCTTTAAGGGAGGGATTGTAGGGTTGTCAATAATCAAGGACCTGAAACAGAAGAATTGTTACTCTCACTATAACAACCAAAATAATAGGTGTCTTTTTTCCTTTTACGGTTTTGTTAACAAAAGTCATTCTTATTAGAAGTTTTTAAGGGTTTTTTAATCAAATACACAATAGATGCATTAACAGCTTCAAATATTTAACTATTCAATACAAACTCACTATATCGAAACATATGTTAACACTTGTTAATTAACTTCTTTTTTTATACTTAACTTGCATATTGAATTGATATATATACTTTAATTTATTATTAAATGAAATATGGAATTTATTTCATGTGAGTTCTACAATATCGTAATTAATAAATGAAAAATTGTAATGCTACTAATCAGCTAAGCATAAAAAATATTTGCTCTCGCTCTCTCCGAAAAAGTTTTAAATCCTAGAAGGCTAATGTTTCCATCTCAGCTAACAAGACAATGACGACATTTTCCTTATTTTTCTGTAATAGAAATTTGTAGTCACTCTCAACTAATTGTTGAACATAGAGAATGTATGTTTTTTTTTTAAGAGTTAAGTCAAATATTTCTTCTTCTTAATGGAAGCTTCGTTTAACTTTTTTTATAAATAAAATTTGGAGTAAATATCTTTTCTAATCTCTAACTATTGTTTGAAGGACAAAACGTCTTTTTCAATTCAAAAATTCATAATCAATTTCTAATCACTTAAATAATTAGTCTAAACATTCTTTTATAAACAGTCTGTTGATGTGTTAAGATCTATTTAAACTAATTACTTAAATGATTAAGGACCAAAAATTTTTAATTGTGCATAGATATTATGTTCTCCTGGTAAATAGTTAGAAACTGAAAAGAATATTTATTTTAAATTTTTTTTCTGTAAAAAAAAAATATATATGTTGGTTCTACTTAGTTCATACTAAGAAGTCAACATTTTCTCCAAAATTAAAGCGGCGGGGAGAAAAGGAGTGTAATTTGCTGGGGAAGCTAAGCGGAGATGATGGACAACTAACTAACTATATATCCATGTCAACTACTTTTTTTTATGTTTGAAAAACATGTGAACCACTTATGCATGTGTGTCTTAAATCTTAATCGTGCTTTTCGGGTTCCGAGTGAACACTGAAATTCAATACCAACCATTGTTTAATTCTTTTCCTTCTTGTATACCTTTCTCTTTCGATGGCACATTATATTAGTTCAGTGATGGGTGGGTTGGCCGTCTTTTCATTCAATCCAAACCAAAAAGCGAAAAACGCACACATGCACAACTTGCTCTACCCACGTGATCAAATCTTCATTAAATGCAACAATAATAATAATTAGTGCTTTTAATATTGCATCCAAACGCAATATATCCATTATATTAATTGATGTGATCCTCCTCCCACCCCAAACATGCAAGAACAAATGTTTTTTTAGTAATTCACATATTATCGTATGATTTATTTTTTTTTTTTTCAGATGAGTCGAACGGTCTTCACATTATATAACACAACACTTTTAAGAATTTTCTATTTATCATTTGGTCTCAACCAAATTTCGAACTCAAGTGTGATTACTCAAGAGGCAAATAAATTATCATTATACCAAGACTAGGGGTGTCAAAAATTCTCAGAAGGTGGGGATTCCAGCGGAGACCACCTCGAATGGGGCCACAATGGTGGGGAATTTTTTCCATAAAAATGGGAATGGGGATGAGGAGCAAAATTTTTCCGAAACAGGTGCGGGGACCCGAGCAGGGATTCTCACCCCATCTCCGATAATTTCTCGAATTTTGGAGCTTACTTAAATACCCTTACTTTATTACTAACATAAGGGGTGTTTTAGTAATCTTACTATATAGGATGGATAGTTTTAGCTCGACTCCTATTGAAAATAACAGAACCAACTCAAGATGATGAGGATCAAACAATTGAAGCACGTCTTCAACAAACACAAGAGGAAGGAACACATATTTTAAGATTTTATTTTATGGACTATAATTTGCTATATTGTGTTTTTGGACTTATAATCTTGGATAAGATATATTTCTATATTTGTAATAGTATTTTGTAGTTTGTTTTTTGATTTTTTGATATTTTTTATTATAATGTTCATATAAATATTAAACATAGGAAGATGGAAAATGAGCCCCGCAAGAAATACGAGGAATGCGAAAAACAGGGATGAGGACAATTATCCCCCATGACCGGAATCGGGGCGAGGATGGGGATTAGTTCTGGGGACGGGGATGAGAGCAGGAGTAGAGAGACATCCCCTGCCCCTGCCCCGCCCCATTGACATCCCTAGTCAAGACCTCAGCTACACATGTTTATTCATTTCAATTTCATACCTTCTTCACACAAACTAGAGTTGGTACTTGGAAAAATATTCCAATGGCTAAATGAGTGAATAGTTTTTGATAGTGTTACATGCATAAAAAACTGTGTACCTCCCTTGTTAGATTCTAACTTGTTTTATAAGGTTGATTCCCAGGCTAACGACTTTATGCCTTTATTAGTCTTAATAGGTTTTTACTATTCCATGCGGTTTCCCGTGTAACTATTAAACGGTTTGTATTTTGTATATTGATTGTTTTGATTAAACTTATAAGTCGGATACTCAAACTTTTACTCTTTTTGCCTTTTACTTTTAAATTTGAAAGAGTTAAAAAAACTTTGCAGGATTCCATGAGTCGTAGAGTAGTGGGCATATATAAAAAAGAGGTGGTGAGTGAGAGGGCAGTATTGATTTCAAGGGTCATATGGCCCACGCCATCTATATAAAATAATGTTATATGTTTTATTTGATGTATAAGAAACAAAAAAGATTAAGGTTTTTTAATTGCAAAAATAATATATACAAAAAAATTATTATTGTATTTTTAAGAACTAATTTGAAGTATTTAATCTTTTCAATAATCAAATTGACAAACATTTAATTTTTAAACCATGTTGACTATATATAACAAGAAGGAATGCTGTTTCTTGAATTGTGACAACCTAATTGATGATGAACTGGTTTCCAACTAAAAGGAGCTGCAGATTCTTCGTGCCTCTTTATTAATTGATTAATTAATTATCTTTCTTTAATTTTCTAAACTTTAATAATTAATAAAGAATATGCGCTTAGCTTGTGACCTAGTGTTAATAATCAACCAGACCTATGTAAGACTATAGTGTTGGGGTCATACTCATCACTCATCAGAGGTTACTGTGAATAATGTTTTTACTTAATTAGTGTAATGCAGCTAGATATAGATCATGGACACACTGATAGCAACTTTCTTGGAAACCCGAAATCATAGGTCAAACTTTGAAAGTTGCAAGTTAATCACAGGAAAAGACCAATAATTGGATCATATTGTTCATCAGTTCCATATCATAATATCATTGAGATTAGACAGTCATTAACTTATTATTAGCCAGATTCTTCGAGTTAGCCCTATATGTATATATGTATAATATAATATCCTCCATGCAGTCCCATCAAGCAATTAGCGAGCTTAAATAATCTGTTTACTGTTCCATATTTGAACATTGATTTATCCTTAAAATAATTATTCGTGTGAATTGTTCTCGATCATCAAGTAGTTAAGCAGCAGGGCCTGTAAAAGAATGAAAGCGAAAAGAGATAAAGAAGTTTCATATTGCCATTATGACGAGTGAGCACAAATCTTATTAAATAATAATAATCATGCAAAAGATATAGAGATGTTGTAATGTTACTTACTATTTTGGGCGGTGCATCACTTTCACCATTGTAGATATGGATGGTACTAATTACCTCATTGTCCAATCAAAGCCCACTACAAAAATTGATGATGAAAATTCCATAGGGCCGGTCACAGCAATTTAAATTAATAAATATAGATATCTAATGTGTTCTTTTCATTTAATCAAGTCATTTGAACAGACATATAATATAACCATACTTTTATGATTGGAGGGGTCGGAAATTAACAACCAGTGTGGTGACACGTTGTGGATTCTAGTTAACAAAGACCCTAGAGGGAAATTAATTAAATCATTTGAGACATTATTTGATAACGAAAATGATAAGTACTATCTATACACACTTTTGGAACAATATATACCAATCAAATTGTTGATCTAAAAGGATCAGATTCTGTCCCTTTAAATTGCAGTAACATATATGTAAATGTATGTGTGTGATGTATGCGTACGTACGCGTGCAAGGTGCAACCAAATCTGAATTCAGTGTGAGTGTGGACACTGAACAGGGACTTTGAAACACTGAACAAGCACTACACACACACACATATATACATATACCATGATTGATGACCTGGGTTTCATAACTCTGTAGGTCGTGGGGCATAGGACAATGAAACTGGAACACACAAGAAAAGAATGGGACACAAAGTCCTTAAGTCATGTGTTGTATGTTCTTTTTGGAAACCAAACCACTTTATGTATGGGTTGGTCTCATTTTTCATTTTACCTCTAAACAACACATTGGGCCAGGTTATCGTCACTCTCTACTTGTTTATTTCGTTGACCCAAATATTTATTTTCTAAATTAACAAAATAATTTTATTATTCATTTGGCTCGTTAATGCAAGGACCTCTTGGGACAAGGAGCTAGCAACAGTGTTCGAAAGTGAGGAGAATGATGGAAATTAAAGGGTTGTTTTTGGTCTTTTGACTAAAGGCATGGTTCTTGAAGTGACATTGGCATCGACTTTCTTTGCTCCCCACATGATCAGTCTTCATAAAGTGGTCTGCCAAAAGAAGAGCTAAAAAAATTAACTCTTCCACTCCGCAAAACCATAATAATTATTGGTCATCAAGTAGTACATACAAGTAGTACTCATCAATTATATTAGGCACAAAACAGTGCAAGTCAATGATACCATTAAAAAGCCTCTAAGCTTGATTAGTAGTGTGGGGATTTCTAAGCCCCCCACATAAATAGTTACGTACTTACGTCCACAACAAGCCTTGCATGTGTTGTAATTTACTGCAATTTTCAAAATCGTTGAATTTTAGGTAAGCTTTGCATACAGGGCATTAAATAATTGATGGAACGTTTATGAAACTTAACATTGTGAACCAAATAGTACTACTATACACAGTTGGAATTCGAAAACGATTTAACTATTTTCTTTTTTAGAAAATCAATTAATTCTCCTAAGTCTTTTTTTTGAAGGGCATAGTATGTTGAGAAAGAGTGAGTGTGAAAAACCCTAATTATTTAATGTGTGAAGAAGTGATCAGAAATGAAATTGTCTGTAGTTGCTATAGCTTGATGGCTAGGTAGAGAAGACAAATAAGAAGAAAGGCCACTTTCTCGGTTATAAGACTCGCAGAGATGGAAAGCCTTTGCTCTATTTGTCTTCTTTTAGATAGCAACCCTACGGTCAAGAAAAATTCCTTCATCACACTCTCTTGACTTGTCAATTTCTCTTTCCAGACTTGTGATTCAATTCACCTCATTTCGTACAAGTTTTGAGAGAATGGAATTTATGATCTTCAATTTCTGCAAATACTTCATATTAAATTCAATTTCTCTTAAGTCTTTCGCTTTTATTTCAATTTTGAATGCGTGCATCGGTAACAAGTATGCGGTTAACTTATTACTACTATATCTTCTTATGACATGCATTAATCAATTGTTGTGTACAACTATTTTTCTTAAAACAAAAACATTTCCCACTAACTATATATATATATATATATATATATATATATATATATATATATATATATATATATATATATATATATATATATATATATATATACTGCATCCCTAGCTATCTATTAAGGACAATTATGTGCATACCACTGTATATACGTGGACCAGTAGTCTAATAAGCTATCAATTAATTTAGTCACATCTATATATATACCTAGCTAATGAATGGTGCATCACATGCATCCAAGCAACAGTAGATTTGAAAGAATTTCGTGTTAAAAATATAATTATTTATATTTTTTATTTATTTAAATTTTTTAATAGAAAATTAATTTTATAATATATTATCAGAATTTTTATATAAATGAATGAAAATTTAAACAAATTAAAAAAATTGTGCTAGAGATATAATCAATTAATTATTTGTGTTTTTTTATTAATTTAAGATAAAAAAAAAGTAGTTTCATACAATTTTTAAAACACATGCTACAATAAAGTATATATGTTAGAATTTCATACATCACAATTAACGCTATGCATTATTGGTTAGAAATTGACTAATAATTTGAAAATTTTGAGTTAAAATTTATATGGGTGATGTTAGGCATACTTTAATTTTTTCATTTAACCACTAGTCTATCTTGTTAAGAAATTATTTAATTTTTTTAATTTATTTGTGGACAATACATATATTAATTATAGGGTATTACTATATATTTAAGTATTTTTTTTTATCTATGTTTATTCAAGTAGGTCCAACGTAACATCAACAAAAACCACTCATTAAAAGAGCGTCGTTACACGCATTTTTTCTTCTTCTTCTTTCCTGCGCTTCTTTTTCAAATACACGCATACGTCCTCTCCTTCTTCTTTCAAGTTCAGCATACCTTCTCCTCCCCCTCTTCCTCCTCCTCCTCCTCCTCCTCCTCCTCCTCCTCCTCCTTCTTCTTCGCGCACGCAGATTCTTCTTCTGCTTCTCCTCTTCCTCCTCCTCTTCTTCTTCTCCTCTTTTGTTATTGTCATCACTAACAACACCAACATTTTGCTAATGGATTATTTTTTTCAATCGAATTGAATAGAATGCAATTGTTAAATTGAATTGAATGGACGCAAGTGTTCTGAATTGAATTGATAATCTCTAAATTGTAGACACAAGTGTTTTGAATTTGATTTTATATAATGGATAGTGTTCCATTCATTTAGTACTATACAATTATTTCACCTTAATGACGTATTCGGTTCATTATGCAGAAAGCTGTTTTGAATTGTTTCACCTGAATGACGTATTCGGTTCATTATGCAGAAAGCTGTTTTGAATTTGATTTTATATAATGGATAATATTTCGTTCATTTAGTACTATACAATTGTTTCACCTTAATAACATGTTCGGTTCATTATGCAAAAAGCTATGTTGAATTTGATTTTATATAATAGATAATATTTCGTTCATTTAGTATTATACAATTGTTTCACCTTAATAACATGTTCAATTCATTATGAATTGAATTGAATTATTTTGAATTGAATGGATACAAGTGTTCTGAATTATATTGAATTGAATTGATAATCTCTAAAAGGAGTAGAACAAGAAGGAAAGAAGAAAAACCTGTGTGTGCAACTTTAGGAGGAGGAGGAGGAGGAAGAAGAGGAGGAGGAGGAGGAGAGAGCGTGTAATTTGAAAAGTTGTTACAACAACTTGGATAGACTTGGATAAGAATTTTGCTTGGATGTAGAGTTTAATTCTTAATTATAATCACAAATTATGCTATTTCAAATTAAATGACTTATATAATAATGATCTTATTTATTGTTATAAATGCTAAATTAAATAAGACAAAATTACTTTTGATTTGGAATTAAATGAAAATAAAATCATATATTATCTTTATGGGCTTTAAATACTAATTTTATTTAGACTTTAGGATTTAATGGGTGCCATACTCAAATATAAACAGTAACTTCAGGATTTCGGTCCCCAACATACCAAAGTCGCTTCAACAACTATTTTTCCATCAGAGAACTTGCAATTCATCAACCACCCTATTAAGGATACAAAAGGTTTTGGTTGAGGAAGACTGAGACAACTCTTCCATTAATTTCTAATCTTTAATTTCTATGAGTAAAGGTACGCTTCCGTATTATGATATATATAATATCAGTGATTCAATATGAATGATTTGAATTATAAAATAATTTATTACAACAAGTGGTATCATAATCATTCATAATTTAGTCAACGAAAATATTCAGTTTTAATTTTTACTATACGTTAATATGTGTGCATATATATATTATATATGAAACGTAACTATGATTGGATCATAACAATAACAAAGTAACTACTCTAGTATGCAAAGAAGAAACTAAAAAATTAAGAAATTATTTCTAAAGCTACTCCTTTTTTTTTTGAATGAACCCATTAGCCATTATCATTGAAATTGATAAACAATCACTAGAAGAGGAAGATCTAGTTACGAAGAGCATAAAAAAAGTCAAGATGGATGGAGAAGATCAAGTAGAAGAACATATAACGATCATACAGAAAGGAAAAAAATCAGAGAATATTAAAGAGTCAAAAAACTCGCTGGAGAATGTTGTTACCCTTATCAATAGTGCATCCGTAGGTTCCAAGCTTTCCTACAAGGATAGGCTGATGAATGACAGGCTTGGAAAGCTGAATCTATATGAAATCGTCGAGATAGTCACAGAAGACTACATCTTCGATGAGGATCTGATGGAACATATGGAGAAATCACAAACTCTTTTCAATCTAAATCTTGTTTTAGAGGTGTCTTTGAAAGAATATGATGAATGGTGCAGGCCGTGGAAGCAAGAACTCATCGTTAAGCCCTTAGAGAAGAGTCTGAATTTACAGACTATGGAACGGTGGATAAACCCGAGATGGACAAAGAAGGAAGCAGTTCGTGTGATGGACCTTGTTGGAGGGTACTTCCTAGTGTGATTCTCTAGCCAAGAGGATGATTCACATACTTTGTTTGAGGGTCCTTGGATGATTGCTTATCATTACCTCTTCGTTCAAAGGTGGCGGCATTTATTCATACTCCAAGAGAATGAGGTTAAAAAGGTTGCTATTTGGATCAAGATTCTCAATCTCCCAGTCGAATTATATAATAGATATTTCTTATGGAAGGTTGAAAAATCTATTGGAACCATGCTCAAAGTGGATGAACACACGTCTATTTACTCAAGAGATAAATTTGCATGCATTTTTGTAAAAATTGACTTAAAGAAAAAGCTGGTGTCATCTTTCTCAGCCTTGGAAAAAGAATTCAGGCTAGAATACGATGGTCCTCATCTAATATGTTTCAACTATGGTAGATACGGATATAAATATTATGGATGTCCAAAGAAGATGAAGGAAGTAAATGATAGACAATAATCTCAAGTAGCTACTGAAGAATAGAACCACCGTAAAGGAAAAAACGCCGCCGCAGTCCAAGGCCAGCCAGCATCAGTGAATAAAGGAAATCATGTTAGGAAAGATCTGATTGCAACAGAAAATCTGGGGGTAATGGAAATGAGAAAATTTTATATGATTGTCAAAAAGTCCCAGAGAAAAAATTTTGTCCCTGCACCCCTTTTTACTTGGCAAAGGAAGACTACAAAGAGAAAACTATATTGTTTCATTAACAATTTTGACTTTTCTGATATTTTCTCATATGTTTATGTCAAACATTTATCCAAACTAAAGTCCGATCATCTTCCCATTTTGCTAGATTTTCAATTAACTCAAAGGGAAGGACTTAAGCCTTTCATATTTCCTGCCCCTTGGGTTATGCATGAGAATTATAATAATATGGTTAAAAGTAGCTGGCTGGAACAAAATAGCTTGTTACAGAATATTAGCAACTTTGTCAACACAGCTAAGACTTGAAACAAAGAAGTTTTTAGGCATATTTTCAAGAAAAAAATAACGTATTTTTCTAAGGTTTGAAGGGATCAACAAAAAGAACTCTTTCAACAATAATCCCTTCTTGGATAAACTCTAAAAAGATTTGTGAAAAGAATATGAGATAATAGCAATTTAAGAGAAGACTTATTGGCAACAGATGTCTAGATATGATACCGTTAAATTCGGTGATAAAAATTCAAAACATTTTCACTCTAAGGCAAATAGAAGATGTAAGAAAAACAAAATCACAGTCTTAAAGAGTGAGGAAGGCGAATGGGTGGACAATGTGGACACTCATAAAGTTTGGGGTGTTAATTTTTTTAAGAATCTCTATTGTTTGGAATCTGATTATAATGACTTTGTTGTTTCTAATCAATTTCCTATGTTACAGGATATAGAGTATTTGGATATGGCTAAGGAGGAATCAAACAAAAAGATTAAGGATGCGATTTTTTCTATGGGAAGCTGGAAGGCTCCGGAAAGCGATGGTCTCGCAGCCAAATTCTATCAATAAGCTTGGGATGTGGTGGCAAATTCACTTACGACTTTGGTGAAAGAAGTTTTTAATCAGCCTCACAACATAATAGAAGTGAACAAGACTCTGATAGCTATTATTCCCAAAATTCCTTCACCGAAAAATTTTGGACGTTTTAGACCTATGAGTTTCTGTAATTTTTGCTATAAAATTGTGACTAAACTTATTGCATTTAGATTAAAATAATATATGCCTTCTCTTATCTCTAATACTCAGTCAAGTTTTGTGCCTGGCAGAGTTAATGTAGATAATATCTTAGTAGCACAAGAGGTGGTTCACACTATGAGGAATAAAAAATATGGAAAATGTTCGATGGCAATTAAAATAGATCTAGAAAAGGCCTATGACAAACTTAATTAGCTCTTTGTGATGGACTCCCTCAAAGATGCAGGGATCTTGGATCAAATTCGAAGTGTTATCGGCTTTTGAATATTGACAACATCCATGAATCTTGTATGGAATGGCTTTCCATCAGAAAGCTTCTCCCCAAATAGAGAAATCAAACAGGGAAATCCTCTTTTCTCGTACCTCTTTATTTTATGCATTGAACGTTTATCCCGTTTGATAAATAAATTAGTCCATGATAAGAAATGGGAACCTATAACTCTATCAAGAGGAGGGCCTAAAATTTCTCATCTCTATTTTTCAGATGACCTAGTTCTCTTTGCAAAAGTGGATAGGAAACAGGTTCAGATTATCAAGGAGGCTCTAAATCATTTTTGTGAGAGTTTGGGACAGAAAATTAACCTTGGCAAGTCTTGTGTGTATTTCTCTAATAATGTTAATCATACCATGAGACAAATATTGAGGAAAGACTTAGTAATCAACCTCACATCTAACTTGAAAAAATACTTGGAAGTCTCTCTCATTCATGAAAGATGCCATCAACAATATTTTTAATTTGTTATTGACAAGATGCAAAGCAAGTTATCTAGTTGGAAAAGAAAGACTCTCTCCTTAGTCGGGAGGTGCACACTTGTACAATCAGTGTTATTAACTATTCCTAGCTACTGCATGCAAACCATGAAGATTCTAGTAGTACTGTGCAACAAGATAGACAAAATTTGCAGAAATTTTTTATGAAAAAGCAGTGATGAGAAAAGAAAAATACATCTTCTTAGTTGGGATAACGTGTGTAATCCGAAAGAGAAGGGTGGGTTAGGCATTTGAAAGGCACAAGATTCTAATTTTCTATTTCTAATGAAACTTGCTTGGGGCCTCATCCACAATAGAGAAGCACTCTGGGTCAAGGATATGCGGGCAAAGTATGGTTGTGGCAAAAGTACCATGCCTAATATTCAACACAGATCAAGTAATTCTAATGCATGGCTCACGATTACTAAAGTCTGAGAAAAATTTAAAAGTAACCTTATTTGGAAACTAGGAAATGGAGTTATGGCTTCTTTTTGAAAAGAACAATGGGTTCCAGGTTTTACAGAGCTTTCGGAGGTATCTCTGATTAAGTTAGATGAAAACAAGCTAAATGAGAAAGTATCATATTATGTAACGGAAGATGGCAAGTGAGATTGGGAAGTGCTAAACCTGGTTCTACCTGAGGAAGTTAAAGATATTATTCATACTATTAAAGCGCCTAACCTCTATGTTGGAGATGATTTCATCAGCTGGCTAGCTAATCTGAATGGTAATTTTTCTATCAAATCAGCCTATGAAACATTTTACAGTGACGGGAGAGAGGACAACAGACTCTATAAACATATTTGGAAAATAAAACTCCTACAAGACTCAAGTCTTTTAGTTGGTTGATTACTCATGATGCTCTAATGACAAATTACAAGAGAAAGAAGAGAGGCCTTACCGAGGATGGAAGCTGCCCAAGATGCCGAAATGATGATGAGATTCTACTCCATATGTTGCGTGACTGTCCTTTCATCTGCACCGTCTGGAATAGCATTGTCAATAGTAACTTAAAGCCTGACTTCTTCAACCAAGTCCACCAAGATGGCTGGAGAACAATCTTTTAAAGTTTACTAAGGGTACCCTATAGACCATCATCTTTATTACTACCTACAACACAACCTAGAGATGCATAAATGAGCTTGTTTTCAATCATCAGAATAATCAACAAGTCCAAATTCAACATATGGTTACAGTTCTAACAGCAAACTACAATTACATTCTCAGCATCACTGAACAGAGTAGCAGAATTCTCAAACTTACCAGGACATTGGAAATCGGGTGGGAACCACCTGAAGAAGGCTCGACCAATTTAAATGTTGATGGCTCTGTCTTTCAACTGGGTAGCAGAGGAGCTAGTGGCGACATCATCCGTGACTCCAGAAGAAGGTTTCTCGCCGGATTTAGTATGAACATTGGGAAGTGTACAATCACAGTAGCAAAAGTTTAAGGATTCTTTGTGGGTATGAAATTAGCGGTGGAAATAAGCATCCTCTATCTTGTAATGGAGTTTGATTCTAGCTGCGTTGTTAATCTTCTCCAAAGTGTAGTGGTAGAAAAGCATGTGGGAGTTTCGTTGGTGCGTTCCATAAAAGAGCTTATGACTAGATCACACAGGGTGATAATTCGACATGTTTTCAAAGAGGCAAACTAATATGTTGACGTTTTGACTAAGCATGGACAAAATTTGAAAAAAGGGATTAGGTGGTTTGAAGAAATTCTGGCCATAGTAGTACCGTTTACTTGTGCGGATGAGAGATGGATGAAGTTTTCCAAAAAAATAAATTGTCGTTTTAGAACACACACACACACACAAAATACAAGCGTGTTTTATTTTCGTTGTGTACTTATATATATATTTATTTTTGTTGCATGCTTAAGGACATGGTGAGAAGTATGATTAGTCATTCTTTCTTACCTTAATCATTTGGAAAAAAGTCTTAAAGACCGTAATGTACATCCTTAATAGGGTGTCAAGCAAAGCAGTTAACAAAACTCCTTATGAAATTTGGATTGGAAAATGACCTAGTATAAAGTATTTGCATATTTGGGGATGTCCAGTTGAGGCGCGATCTTATAGGCCGCATGAAAGAAAATTAGACTCGAGAACAATTAGTTGCTACTTTGTTGGTTATGTTGAGCATTCACAAGGGTACAAATTTTATAATCTTATATTAAGGTCTATTTTTGAAACGAGAAATGTGAGATTTTTGGAGGATGTTGAGTTTGGGAGGGGGGGGAGAAAATTTTAGGAATGTTGTTTTTTATGAGGATTCTGTAACTAATAATGATCAGGTCTTTTTACCTATTATTGTTCAAGATGTAGTTATAGTACAAGAGTACAATTAGAATACTACTGTAGATCCAGTTACAGTACAAGAGAATAATGAGAATATTATTGTTGCTCAAAATACGGTTATAGTACAGGAGAATAATGAGAATTCTCCTCAATTTCAACCCATACAGCAAACTCAACAACCTCAATAAGTGCCATTAAAAAGATCCAACAGAGAAAGGAAAAATGCAATTTTGCATGAATATATAGTCTATCTCTAAGAACATGAAAATGACATTGGTTTGACAGAAAATGACCCAATCATTTTTTTTCAAGCCATGCAAAGTTCTAACTTTGAAAAGTGTATTGATGCCATGAAAGAAGAGAGGAAGTCTATGAAAAATAATGACGTTTGGGACCTCATAAAATTACCTGAAGGTGTAAAATCAATTGGTTGTAAATGGAGATTTAAATCCAAAAGGATTCTAAGGGTAATGTCAAGAGATATAAACATCGTCTAGTCGCTAAAGGCTTTACCCAAAAGGAAGGCATAGACTATAAAGAGACTTTTTCTCCGATATCATTGAAAGACTCTTTTAGAACTATAATGGCACTAGTAACTCATTTTGACTTAGAGCTATATCAGATGGATGTAAAGACAACATTTTTTAATGGTGACATTGATAAAACAATGTATATGGTACAATTAGAGAAATTTTGTATCAAGTGATTCAAAATATATTGTTTGTGAGTTAAAAAAATTCATCTATGGTTTCAAACAAACTTTCTGTCAATAGTAACACAAGTTTCATCAAGTCATTACCTCATATGATTTTGAGGTAAATATCATAGATAAATGTGTATACCACAAGTTAAATGGGAGAAAATACATATTTTGTCTTATATGTTGATGACATTCTACTTGCTTGTAACGATATATGCTTGTTGCATAAAATTAAGAAATTTCTATGGAACAAATTCGAAATGAAAGATCTTGATGATGTCACTTTTGTATTAGGAATCGAGATACTAAGAGATCACTCTCAAAGTATTCTTGGATTATCACAAAAGAACTATATCGAAAAAATTTTAAGTAGATATGGTATGAAAAGTTGTAGACTAATGGATACATCCGTAGCTAAAAGAGACAAGTTTAGTCTCAATCAATGCTCCAAAACTGATCTTGAGAGGATGATAATGCATGATAAATCTTATGCATAAGTACTAGGGAGCTTAATGTATACTCAAGTCTGCACACGTTCCGATATATCATTCATAGTGGGAGTGTTGGGTAGATATTTGAGCAATTCGAGTATGGATCATTGGATAACCGTTAAACGCGCAATGCGCTATCTGAAGAGAACAAAGGATTACATGCTTACTTAGCTGAGATAAAAAAATTTGGAGATCATTGGGTACTCTGATTCTGATTTTGCGGAATGCCAAAATAGTAGACGCTCTACTTCAAACTGTGTTTTCATGTTGGCTAGAGGAGCTATTGCATAAAAGTTTAACAAACAGACTCTTGTAGCTTCTTCAACAATGGAGACTGAGTATGTTGCTTACTTTGAGGCATCCAAACATCGCATATGATTGTGAAATTTTGTCACTAAATTTCATATAGTAGATGATATTGAAAGACCATTAAAAATATTTTGTAATAATAAGTCAGCATATATGCTCCAACAACAAGAGCTCGACAAAATCAAAGCATGTAGACATCAAGTTCTTAGTTGTCAAAGAGAAAATTCAAGAAAAACAGATTTTCATAAAACATATAAGAACTGAGTATATGCTAGTATACCCATTAATTAAGGGATTGATCCCTAAAGTCTTTCATGAGTACATTGTTCGGATAGGTGTCAATACATGTGATGCCTTGGTTTAGTGGGAGTTTATTTTATACTATATGTCCTATGCCAGATATTGAATTATCTTTCTGTAGAATCAAGTTGATGGTTTATTTCATATTATGTGAAATGTTTATTTTACAATATTTGTTTTATGTTTGATCTCAATAAAATTTTAAAGTTGGAGTAACTGAAAATAGACACACATGAGATCACTTGGCATGTAATTTTCATATTACTCATCCAAATTTGATCTATGTCGTTAAGTATATTAGGATGGTGATTATCGTGGTTCAGTCGCGACATTAATATGACAAAAGTTACGGTGATTCCATATCTAATATATGAGATGGATCAGATTGCTAAAGTAATAAGGGAAATAACATTTAGATATACGGATAAAGTTTACAAGTTGTGATTATTTCAAAAAAAGAATATATGTATAGTTCAAGTGGAAGATTGTTAGGAAATTATTTAATTTTCTAATTTGTTTGTGGGCAATACATATATTAATTATAATAACAAATTATGCTATTTCAAATTAAATGACTTATACAACGGTGATCTCATTTATTGTTATAAATGGTAAATTGAATAAATCATAGAATTTTGCTATTGTGTAGAAAGAAAATTCTTTCAACACATGTAAAAATCACGTGTCGAACAATGACATAGGTAGCAGAAATAACATACCAATGCATGATAGAGCAGCAGCGTCAATATGGGACCCACATATTTTTTACTTTATGTCTAATAATGTTTGTTAAATACTTAAATTTACTAGTAACTATAATTAAAAAGAGAATTTATATATGCATAAAAATACAAAAAAAATTAGAAAAATTATAAAATTTTAAATAAATTCCACTATTTTATTTATTGCTAATAAAAAGCTACAAATAATAATTAATAATTTTTTTATCCTTGCTAATGATAACGAAATATACATTTTTTTAAAATAATTATATTCCACATAAACGATATACTTATTATCAAATTCTTAATATATATATATATATATATATATTGTTTTAGAGAAATAAAAATATACTTATTTTCATATTTTATAAATAAAAATATATAACATTTTAATTAAGACTGATAATATGTACTCTATTTGTGGGTAGATAACCCTACCTAATTTGATTGAGTAGAGTTGTTTATCTAATTTGCTGCGAATAGAATAGAGTGCGAGTAGAATTTACTTGTGGATATGATCGAATGCGACTTTAGAGTATACCCTATTCTATTCTACTAGAATTCTTAATATATTATATAATATATATTTAAAATTTATAAATTATATATGTAGTGAATAAATATTAAAATCATAACTTTTTTCTTGTAAAAACTCAAGATAATCACTAAGTTAATAATTTAAATTATTAATTTAATATATTTATTATTTAAAGAGTAATGTTGTAAGAACTTAGAATTAGAAGAAGAGTGATGAAATATTTATCTTTATTTGTGTTATTTTAATTTTATTAAAAATTTGATGATTATGTTATTTGTAATTTTATTTTAGATTTTTTAAAATTTTATTATTTTTAATTTTAATTTAAACTTAATTTTTTATTTTCTATTTTGTTAATATGTATGAAATATAAAATGATTGATTTTTATATTTGCTTAAAAACTTTTTTATTTTTCTATAGGTAAGGTTAGATAAGGTAAGGTTGAAAACTTTAGGATGCAGGTAAGATTAAAGTTGAATTTTTAAAAAATTTTCAACTCGCAGATAGGGTTATGATAGAGTTTGGATAGGATTAGGGTAGAATTCAAACCCTACTCTATCTTATCCTTTGTCAGTCCTATAGGATTTGGACTCTACCCTAATCCTATCCAAACTCTACCCTAACTCTGTCTATAAGTTGAAAACTTTTTAAAAACTCAACTTTAACCTTATTCACTCGCATCTTAAAGTTTTCAACCCTACCTTATTTAACCCTACCTGTAGGAAAATAAAAAATTTTCAAATAAATATAAAATTCAATCATTCCATATTTCATACATATTAATAAAATAGAAAATAATAAATTAAGTTTAAATTAAAAATACTAAAATCTAAAATAAAATTATAAATAACATAATCATCAAATTTTTAATAAAATTAAAATAACACAAATAAAGATAAATGTCTCATCACTCTTCTTATAATTCCAAATTTTTACAATATTATTCTTTAAATAATAAATATATTAAATTAATAATTTAAATTATTAACTTAATAATTATCTTGAGCTTTTTTACAAGAAGAAAGTTGTGGTTTTAATATTTATTCACTACATATATAACTTTTAAATTTTAAATATATATTATATAATATATTAAAAATACTGGTAGAATAAGATATGATATATTTTAAACCCGTATTCGATCCTATCCACAAGCAAATTCTACTCGCACTCTATCTTATTCGTAGCAAATTGAATAAACAACTCTACTCGATCAAATTGGGTATGATTATATACCTGCAAATAGAGTATATATTATCAGCCTTAATTAAAAAACAATATATTTTTATTTATAAAATATAATAATAAATATATTTTTATTTTTGGTATATTTTTATTTCTCTAAAATAAATTTCTTAATATATATATATATATATATATATATATATATATATTAAGAATTTGATAATAAGTATATCGTTTAGGTAGAATATAATTGTTTTAAAGAACTTACATTTCGTTATCATTAGTAAGATAAAAAAAATTATTAATTTTTATTTGTAGCACTTTATTAGCAATAAATAAAATAGTGAAATTTATTTAAAACTGTATAATTTTTCTAAAAGTATTTTTGTATTTTTATGCGTATATAAATTCTTTTTTAATTGTAGTCACTAATGAAATTAAGTATTTAACGAACATTATTAAACATAAAGTAAAAAATATGTGAGGCCAAAAATATGTGGGGCCAATTGATTGCAGAACTCCAGTTTTATGGGTTCCATACTGATGTTGTTGTTCTCTCATGTATTGGTATGCTATTTCTGTTACTTGTATCATTGATCGACACGTAGTTTCTACATGTGTTAAAAGAATCTCCTTTCTATACAGTAGCAAAACCCTTATTTTTGATTTGGAATTAAATGTGAATAAAATCAGATATTATTTTTATGGGCTCTATATACTGTTTTTATCTGGACTTTAGAATTTAATGAGTGTCATATTCAAATATAAATAATGACTTTAGAGTTTCGGTCTCTAATATACTAAAAATATTTCAACAACTCTTTTTTCATTAGAAGAGTTATAATTCAATCTTTTTATTAAAAATACATAAGGTTTTAGTTAAAAAAAAAATTAAAATAATTTTTTTATTAATTTTTATAAATAAAAATATATTTTTGCATTATAATATATATAATTTTAGTGATTTAATATGAATGAAACAATTCATTCCAACCAAAATCTGTTACCAAAATTTTGGACTTTATATATATATATATATATATATATATATATATATATATATATATATATATATATATATATATATATATATATATATATATATATATACACGGAGCTTATTCCCGGTATGGGTATTAATTTGCTCTTAACCACTTTAAGTTTATTTGAGAAAGAACTCATGCAAAAGCACTTATCTATCTATCTAGTTATCTATAAATAAAAAGAGTAACATTAATCAGGAAATTAATTTTTTGGGTTAATATTTAAATTCGTTTTTGAAAGATTACTTATTTTTTAAATTAGTTCTCAAATAATTTTTTAGATAAAATGTAAGTCAAATTAGTCCTTCCGTCAGTTGGATGATGACGTGTCATGTTAAGTGTCACGTGTCACAAGATGATTAGTTGACGTATCACTTGATATGTCAAAAAGTTTTTTATAATCGAAATAGTCCTTAGAAGTCCATACGTAATTCATTTTCATCCCTAAAATTTTAAAAATTAATCAAACTAGCTAGTCCTTATATAAAATTTTTATTTTTTTCTTCATAATATTAAATTTGAAATATTATTTGATACTATTAATTTTAATAGAAATGTAATTGACAAACAAAAAATTAGTAATTATATATTTTCTTCTTAAAAATTTTTCAATAAAATTATCTCTCTCCTTTAATTCTTCTCAAAATCTCCCTTATTCTTTTCTATTTTAAAACATTTTTCTTACATTATTATATTTTGATGGAACATATATATATCTATATATACTTAAAATTGAAATGTATGTATTTATTAACCTAAACAAAGTTATATGCTCAAAATTAAAATTTATGTATGTTAACCTAAACAAAGTTATACCACTATTTTTTTTCTACTACATTTTTTTTTCATTACGATATTACTTACATATAGAATGTAATAGTAGTGATACTTAGAGTCAAAACTCAAAAAATCTAAAAATTTACTTCAATTTCAAACTTTACAAAATATTAAAAATTTGTTGCTTTATTATTATTATTATTATTATTATTATTATTATTATTATTATTATTATTATTATTATTATATGCTAACGAATTGCTTCTTAAGCGTAATACGTACAAATATCATAATAAATTTTTGTATGTTTCATATGTTTGAGATAGATTATATAATTTTTCTTTTAATTTCACAAATCAATGAGATAAAATGAAATAGAAAACATTATACTTATGCATAACGCAGGCTACTCCACACTAGTATATTATATAAATAGATATATTTTGTATTAAAATAAAATTCCTTGTGTTTTAAATGAAATATTTTAAAAATTATATTAGAATATTGAGATTCAAAAAGTGATTCCACAAATCATTTTTTTAATTATTGAGTTTTACTATATAAATTAAACAATAATAAAAATTATAATTTTAAAAAATTTAAAAGATTTAAAATTTAAAATAATTACTATATTATTTAGTAAAATTTAAAATATTAAATTTTTTAAATATATAATTAATAATAATTTGATAAACTCATTTAAATAAAAAAAACTCACATAAAAAAATTACAATTTGAAATATAAAATTTTAAAATATGAATGACAAAATAACTTTATAAAAATTTAATTATTTTTATTATTTTATGTAAAGAGAATTTTGTTTATTAAGGTTTAAAAAATAATATTAAAATTAGTAGTATCAAAAAATATTTTAAATTTAATATTATAAAAAAATTATATAAGAACTAGTTTGGTTAATTTTTAAAATTTTAGGGATGAAAATGACTTACGTCTGGATTTTCAAGGACTATTTTGATTATAAAAATATTTTTATATGTCAAGTGACACGTGGCACACGTGTCACTAACCTGACACATCAACCAATCATCTTGTGACACGTGGCACTTAACATGACATGTCATCATGCCATGTGGCACTTAACGTGACACGTCATCATTTAACTTACGGAATGACTAATTTGACTTACATTTTATCTTTCAGGGACTAATATGACTACAAAAATCGTTTGAGAACTAATTTAAAAAATAAGTAATTTTTCAGGAATGAATTTGAGTATTATTAACCCTTAATTTTTTAATTAATATTAGTTACTTTTTAAATTATTTTATTTATTTTAAATTTTAGATTCTAAATCATAAGTTCGTAATTTTATATTTTAATTATAAATAATCAATTCTAAATTCTTCAAAATTTAAAAACTTTTAAAATTAAAAAAAATAATTAACTAATATTAATTAACTATAAAAGTTAATTTTTTATACTTATTTAGAACACATGGTTGTCTAACTCTATGAGATTTAGCATTGTATGTAGGTGTAGTTTATGATGGCCACAAGTTTTGGTGTCTATAGTGGTTATGAACTTCACAAAATGATATTTTCAACCAAATAAAATGAAAAATTGAAGCACGTTTCAGTTTTATTAATAAATAATGATATGTTTATGAGTGTAAATAAAAGAAAAAATTAGACCATTTATCATATTTTTTGACAAAAAAATGATCTATCGTTTTCTCTCGTCGTCGGAAATGGAGTCGCTACCAATGCCCAAAATTTAAAAATGATAGTATCTAAAAATACTTACATTACATTAATTTTTTTCTCACGTTAATAAATAATTATTTATATCTTTTATTTTTAATTAAAATAATCATTTTATTCTGCAATAAAAATTTTGAAGTCTAAAGTTATTGTTATTAATTAAATTTTAATATTAGTAAAGTGAAATTTAAAATTATTAATTACAAAAAAGAAAAGTAGAAGTAGATAATGAAAATATTAATGTAATGTAAGTATTTTTAGATACTATCATTTTTTAAATTTTGAGCATTGGTAGCGACTTCATTTCCGACGACGAGAAAAAACGATAGATCATTTTTTTGTCAAGAAATATGATAAATGGTCTAATTTTTTTCTTTTATTTACACTCATCAACATGTTACTATTTATTAATAGAACTTAAACGTACTTCAATTTTTTATTTTATTTGATTAAAAATATCATTTTATAAAATTTATAGTCATCATAGGCACCAAAACTTATGGCGATCATAGACTATACCTTCTATGTATGCTTCTCTATTTTAGTTTGAGAAATCACTGGTATCAAATTAAGAGGCTTTCAAAACCTAAATCTGTTCTGGTCTTGAAAAAGCGCAGCTTCCTCTAGATTATATAATAATATAGATAGCTTATTGTATCGACTATTGATAGACAAATAAAGTTGTCTAAATAGAGAGGGTTACCACTTGCCACCAAAATAACGTTGACAGAAGAGTAAAATCGTCATCGACGTTGACCCTTAGCTTAAAGCAAGAATTATATTTTTCCATTCCTATTATTTAAGCTCTGGACCATCATTGACTATATATACGAGACTAAAGAATGTTATCTCAACTAATCTTGCATAATTACTCTTTTATGCATTAATAATAACGTAAAAAAGAGTAAATTAATATACATTTTCGATCCTATTAATACACGCTATTAGTTACTCTATTAAAAACTTGGTTTAATTATTCTGTAGGTTTCTATAATTTCATAAAATTTTTAATTAGATTCCTATACTTTTTTTAATTGAGTCCCTACATTAATTTTTTTTTCAATTAAGTATTTCTTAATAGTAATTGGCTTAATTTTATAGGGACAACTAAAAAAAAAGAATTGGTATAGGGACCTAAATAAAAAGAAAAAAAGTATAGGAATTCAATTAAAAAAAAATTTTGGTACAAAAACTCAATTAAAAAGAAAAAAAATATAAGGACCTAATTAAAAATTTCATAAAACTATAAGACCAATAGAATAATTAAATCTAAAAACTTTTGTTCCATTGTTAATATGCTCTCGACCACCAAAAGGTAAAAGAAAAAGGTTCAATAAAAATCAAAATTATATCCAAAAACACCATATAACATATAGTCACACCTATATCTTGTTAAGTTAGTACCTTTTTTTTTATATTGTCATCAAAGAGCTACTAATATAGCATCACAAAATAAAAAAATAATCTAATTAAACACCACACTTAAAACCAGATAACTCTATTACAATATTTATTATTTGCTATTTTTCTCTAATTATTAAAGTGGAAAAACTCCTTTATTTTAGCATATTAAACACTATGTAACCACTTTATCAAGTATAGTTCATATGTTTTGAAAACAAATTGATCCAAAGTTGTATTATATTCTTCCATTATAAATTGGACAGCAATCTCAAATGCTTCCACAATACCTTTATGTTTGAAATTGTTGGCAAAAGCTCACATACAAACACAATCAGTTTATATATATTGGTTTTGTTACCAAATATGTATCCTATTTTAAAACATTACTATAAGGATCCCGTTAGGCAGATAATGTATTATTTGTACAATGTGTATAATAGGTTATTGAGTTACAAAATGAACATTTCCCATACTATTTAGAATAACCATCCGAGTACTGGGGATAATAAACATCTTTTCGAAAAATTAAACTGATTTTGGAGTTCACCAAAAATCGAACTCTTAACCTTTCGAATCTAGCGCTCTAATACCATGTCATGATACCACTTATTCCAAAAGCTTCAGCTGATGGAAAAAGGTAACACTAATGGTTATATCTCTAATACTCCATAAACCTCTATTGTACACATTGTATAAATATTCAAAGATTAAATACTAAAAAAATATTTTATATACTGGATATTTTAAATCCCATTGAGATAACATATATACTTCTTTTGCTATTTTAAAGTTGAAACTACAAATTATAAGTTTTTGTCATGTCAAAAAAAATGGAAGTATGGATAGAAATATAAGTTGTCCAATCATACATGTCAAGTTAGAAAAAGTTCAAAAAATCTAAAGTGTTTCAATGTTTTTTTTTTAGAATTATATAAAAAAGGAGTAAAAATATATTTTCTTTTTTCAGCTCTCTCTTTTTTTTTCTTCATAAATTTCTAAAAATTGAAAATACTAGAAATAAAAGAAATGGAAGCAGGCAAACTAATTAGCATTTTGATTGAGGAAGAATTATTCATTTGAAAGGGGTTTTGTTTTGAGAGATGGTCCCTACAATAGAATAGATTGCAAGGTAAGGGAAGAGGAGGAGGAGTAGTTCTTGGTGGGACCCAAAAGCAGATTGCATGTGATCTACTACTACTAGTTAGTCTCACTCCCTAGTTCAGTTAGATTATGGCACACCCTCAGCCACTCCAAAAAGGTGACTCTGATCTGAAACCGAATCAAACTGGAAGGAATGTGCAAGATTTTCTTCCTTTTTATTTGAATACTTTTTTATGAGGGATTGGGGGAATGAAACAAACATGGTTACGTTTTTCATTTGGGTAAGAGAAAGTGAGAAAGACAATCTAGTAAGGAATGCATGGAAAGAAACCAAATCTTTTGAGTATATATTTTTACATCACATGCCTCTTCAAAAGCAAATCCCTCCCTTCATTTATGGCTCTGATTGTGACCTCTTTCGTCTCTTTACCACACTTGCCATTTAATTTTAACTCGCCGTCTATAAATAAAACTTTAGAAATGTATCCCACTAATTAAAATATTTTAATTTCATCGTAAGAACTACGGCATACACAGAAACTAATAACACAATGAATAATGGGGTGCTAGGTGTCTCAGTTGGGATAGTTTGCCAAAAATGGAACTTTTTGTAATACAAACAAAGGAGAATGCACGACTCTTCCTGTTTTATTATTTGCTGCAAATGGCTTCATGACCCCATATGCTTCATCGAAAGTTAGTTAACTTTGGGATCGGTGGCATCTTTATTTGGGACCCATTCAATGCCTTCATACACCACAACAACACACATATTACTACTACTACACATACTCTTCTCAATTCTTACAAACGATCAAATTTAGAGACGGGACAAAATTTATTTTTTTTAATATAAAAAAACTAAAATTTAATTTTTTAAAAGAAAAAGGACCTAAAGCAAAGTTTACACATCACTTATAAAAAAATTGAAGTTTAGGATCCCCCTCTTATGTATGAGAGGCTCCGCCCCTAAATTCTTAATCATTGTAATCTTCAAATTTTAGAAACTTCACAAAAATAATAGAGTAATTCATTTATACATTATTTTAAATATTCTATTGCTATATAGTATGCTTCATCTAGTATTAATTATAATTAATAATGAAAAACATAATTAATTATCTTAAATTTCAATTTATGTGTAGTTATCTTTATAAAGTTTTAAAATGTGTAATACACTTTTAGAATTTTCAAATAATTTACGAGGGATGAGATGGTACCCCAAAAAAAAAACAAAATATAACTTTGTATGAGACCTTTTATTGACAAATTTTCTATTTAATACAATAATTTATTTATTTATTTTAAAAAACAGGAGGCAAATTTCAATGAGTTAACTACTTTAGAAAAATATTAAGGTAGTTTTTGCCTCAATTTTATTTTTCTCCCTTCTCATAATAGTTGCCTTTGTTTGTTTGACTATTTCACTTTTTATATAAATCTAAAAAATAAAACGGGAAGTTACTATAAAAAGAAGAGTGTGTTTAATTTTAGTGATTAATCCTCTTTTTTGTATCATTTTACACTTAAAAGATTATTTTCTTGATAAAATAATTCTTTAAACAGTAACAATCCAATTGTATAGCACTTAATTAAAATTTTAGCTTTAGTTGATAATTTTCTTAACTTCTGAATTGATGTGTAAACAAACGAATATTACAGAAGAGTAATAGGTCAGCAAATTTTGTAATTTGTAACTATTAATTAGTCATTATTCATGTTTTTAATTGTGTGAGATTTTATCAAATGATGTGAGATTATTTACTTTTCTTTTAATAGTTAGGTATTGGTTAAATTTTAATAAAAATGCTGCCTCTAAACTTTCTCAATATTATATATATTAAATATCAATAAAAAATCTATTTTGTCCAAAGAATTATCAATCTTTAAAGAATCATTCTTGACAATGAAATTAACTTTTTTAATTAGTCTAGACAACACATACAGGTAGTTTAGTGACGAAGAATTTAAACAATGGGTTTAACTATTGCGTTTTTACGATATAGTGTTTGTAGAATGTGAAGTTAAAATTATTAACTGAAAATTTTGTTATAAAATTTAGTTTTTTTAAATGTATTTATTAATTACCTATATAAAATTCTTTTACATAACACTACATGAAAATTAAATTCATTAACTAAAGCTAATCCATTATTATTAACTCTTTTACTTTACTTTTTTAACAAATTGATGATTGAAAAATATGGTTATTGTTGTTATAGCGTTTGCTAATTGTGAATGCAGAAGAAAGAAGAGGTGGACAACAACGGAACGGGAACAAACGCAGGGCTCGAGAAGACAGAAGCACAATCAATTATTTTTGGGACTCCAACTTCCATTACTCTATGCTCTAAATTGCCTTGTTTTTTTTTTTTTTAAGTGTCTGTACTATAAAGATATCCGTGTAACTAAAAAATTAATAAAATTGGCTGAATATTAATAAAAAATTAATTTTAAATAATTTAAATTAATAACTTTTTAATGATTAAAATCTTGACAATTATATATATATTATATATAAAAAATGTAGAATTGAATTTTATAA
The DNA here is from genome assembly GCF_003086295.3 of Arachis hypogaea. Classification (NCBI taxonomy): domain Eukaryota; kingdom Viridiplantae; phylum Streptophyta; class Magnoliopsida; order Fabales; family Fabaceae; genus Arachis; species Arachis hypogaea. Next base: position 11,484,228 of record NC_092040.1, read on the forward strand.
ATTTTAAAATTTATTAAACATCACTAAAAAATAATATAATTTTTTAATAATTATTTTTTTCTGAGTGATTTTAATATATAAAAAATGGAAAGCGTCGTTTTTATTTCCAAAGATTTCATGGATTCCTCTCCATTATGAAGTTGAAAAACTGTTTCGCTGCTTTAGCTAGACAGCTGTGATTTAAAAGTTGACAGCGACAAATTACACTGGTTTTCCTTTTAGATTTTTTAATAAAAAATATTGCGGCAAAGATGCCTGCTCCTTAACTTGATGCATCCCTGGATACACAATACAAGCTCTGTTTACTTGCAGAATTAAACTAGGAAATCAAACTCAATATCTTATCCACTTATATTGTTTTATTTTATAAATGTTGACCCAATTATAATGTGTTTCACTAAAGGAACCTTATATAGATTAATCTATCAAATTATCCTTAAAAGAATTAAACGGATAAAATATTTTTGAAAGATCAAAACAATACTATTTTCAGAATATATGAAAACGTGATAATAATAAACAAATTAAATGATATATAACACCAACTTAGGTTGGATGAGTAATCAGCTCACTTGTCCATCTAAGTAAGCGTCGGAAATTTGAATTTTACTTTGTACATGCAGTAAATAAACTCAGCAACAGACCTTTAAATAGATCTTAGATCCGTGACGGATTAGTATATAAAATTAATTATTATGATAAATTTTTAACAAATATGATTAGAAATAAGATTTCTTAATCCTTAAAATTTGATAATCTTATAAAGTAATTATTTTTACAAGTTGTTTAGAATGATAAATTAAAAAAAAGAGATTTATAGATCAAATTTTATTATGGTATATTTTTAAATATTCTCTCATAAAATTTGAATAAAATTTATAATAAGTATTTGTTGAATACAAAAGTTGTTTATCGTTTATAAAATCAAAATGTTTTTGGTTATTTTTATTACATTTTAAATCTTGTAAGTATTTTTATAAATATAATCTTTCAAAAAAACACATTTTTTCAGCACCTTAACCTTTTGAAAGCATTTTTAGTTATTTACTTACACATATAATTATCTTTGGTTAAAAATAAAAATAAAATTTGATCAAGTTGGGAAGCTACCACCCCTAACAAAGACCTATATCATACCATTAACACGGCACTCACATCTGTACTGTCTCCTTTTAAGTTTTGGATAGCTGGGGGAAGAAAATATAATAACAGATGTGCCTAACGATTTGAACGGTTCAAAGTTTTGGGTAAACAAGAAATGGTGTAAAATGAGATTATAAAATACAAAAAATATTAAACACTAAATTGGGGATCAGTTTTTATTCTTATTTTTAGTAACAAGTATTGTAATAGGCAGAGTTGAAAATTTTCAAAAATTAAAATTAGAGGTTGGGGTTCATTTCAACAAATTATGAGTACTTCATTTCACAAGTTTCACAAAAGAAAATAAAAATAAAATATTGGTGCACTTGTAAATTATGTTATTTATTAGGTAAATATGGTATTCTTTAATTTGGTGATAGAGAGTGATGAATAACAAATGAGCAAATCAGCGGTGGTTTGTCCCTATTATCTGATTGAACAAATTGAAGGGCCGTTGATGTCTGACCTCTGACAGCCACACAAATAGCAATCAAAGTTGAGATTTGATGAGAATTTGGAGCTTCCAATCCATATTTAGAAGCATTGTCTCATGTGAAATTAATCAAAGAATTAGGCAATAATGGCCATGCATGCATAATATATAACCACCACTAACAAAATTCACTTTTATTATTTTTACTATACACATCAATATATATATATATATATAGCATAACTTCAATAAAGATGTGACCTCAATCTGTTTATTTGCAACATCATATATATGAATACGATATTTGAGACCGAATGGTTAATTTATGAAGTACATTCCATTCTTGGTCTCGGCAAATTATGAGGTATAGGAAATACTGAAATAGGACCATGCTAGTTAAAGCTAGAGCTGCTAGCTACTTCGTGATACCTATTCTTCATAATTTTATATATGAATATGAACGCTAACTTTATACGTTATCAACTGGATTGGATTATCTTTCTCTTCGGTTATTGGTTGCCAACATCACATGTAAGTGTAACACTTCAACTACTGCCATTGCAAGCTCATCATGTATGTAGTCCTCTTTAAGAGTACAAATCACACAAACACTTTCATTTTCATGTTCCAACATATATATATTTCACAACATATGTATACACAGTGGTCCCTATATATATATATGAAGTTTTTTAATTTTTCTTTTATAAATGGATAACAAATGTACATTGAAAAAAAAATGTATATTTTGGTGTATATTGGGGATTTCTTTTTGAAAATAAAATAATTTTAATGATGTTTCCTTTGTCTAAAATACCTAGGCATTAGGTATAGATAGCGCGTAGTTTCTTTATAGAAATATTTTTTCTGAAAATAAATTAAAAGCAACAAAAATTATTTATCAAAATTAGCACGTTAGCAAATTAAAGATAAGTAGAAGACTAAAAGCAAAGAAAACACTTGCAAGTGTTTTTGGAAATAAAATTCTCGACACTTGTTGAAGTAAATTAATGAGCTAAATACTAGATCAACCAAATTTAATTATTTTTTTAGACATAATTTGTTATTAAAGTACCACGGTCAAGTAGTGGCAGTAGAAAATTTATGAATAGGTTTATGAGTAATTCCTATTCATAAATTGTATCAGGCTAGTTATCTCACATTATAACGATTTTAATGATTTTATAGAAATAGTATACTAGAAAAAGAGGTTTTTTTTTTTGTTTCCCACAGTAAGTTCACTAAGTTGATTTAATTTATGGAAGACTAGTCAAATATGATTTAAAATTAGAGAGTAATGGGAGAATTGGTGAATTCAATTTTGAGATGGTTGATGATTTAGGGTTCCTGAAAAGAAGAAGGAAAAAATAGGATTATATTTGAATTTTTATTTTAACATATTTTAAAATAGTTAAGAATTCATTTGTAAATAGAGAAATGAATGGAAACACATAGCAGTTATAACATAAAAATATATTAAGAATTAATAATTAAATCAATTATATGTATAGAATATATACAAACTAATTTAGTAATTATATATTGAGAAAAACAAAAGTATGTTACTTGATGGAACACATGAACAAAAAAAGAGAAAGGATGGTAATTGTATGCTTTACCAAAAATTATAACATAACATAACAGAGTGCGTGGTCAGAGAAGAATGTATAGTTGCAGGACACAATCAAAGTCGTTAATCTTCTCGGAGGATTAGTCATTTAAACATTTATAATTGATAAAATAGTAAATGTATATGATGAGGTGGAAAGGAATATGTGAAAGGAGAGAACTTTTTTGGGCGGAGTGAGTGATGCATGCTGGTGGGTGGTGGGTGGTGGAGTTGCGCCGTACGGCTCCAAGTCTCTGCGACAAGCCTCATGCGCCGGTCTTGCAGGTCGGCGCCTTCTCTTTCTCTAACCTCATTTAATCATCACTGTCCCACACTCTTTTATTATTATTTTATTCATTCATTCATTCATTACACTACCAGTCCCCTGCTATGACATTTTTACCCCTCTCCCCTCCCATTCCCATTACAGAGTCAACTCCACTTCCATTATTCTTCGTTGCGTAACAACACACGTAGACAAAAATATCCCCAGCCAAGAAAAAACTATCAACAAGACATGAAGGAATTACTTTACTTACTACACTATACTAAAAAGAAAGCAAGTACGGTCAGGATGTGGTGGCGCTGTGTTCCCCTCTACCACCACATATTGTTTATGAGGCCACATGATCTTTTTTTTTTCTTAATTTTATAAAATCTATCTGGTTGCCTCTTTTTCACCATCCCAAATCTCTCTCTCAATAAACTATGCTAGTACTAGACTAACTAATCGCGCTAGTTTAAGTTCATTTGAACACGTTAGTCTTTTCTACTTAATACTAATACTACTACTGCCATCCAACGGGATTCGAGTCAAATTACAAAAATGTCTTTACCATGTATTGGTAGTACTCCTAGTCCTAGTATAAACCTGCCAAGATATGTGTACGTATTATAGAGAAGATAAGATAAAATAAATAAGTAAATGATTTTTTAATCGACAATTGGCTAGGAGAAAATAAATTAAAGAAAGAAATTGCAAATTGTGATAAGGATTAAAAGGAGGTAATTGGTAAAATAAAAATAAGAAAAAGGGAGGGGGCAATGTGTCACGAAAAGGAGCGGGTTTTGCGGTGAAAAAGGACGAAAGGAAGCAGAGTGTTGTTTGAGGTGACACGTGGAAGTAGGAAGGAGCGTTGGATGAAGGTAGGAAGAAATCAGGAGCGTTGAGATCCATGAGAGGAGAGGAGTGGACTAGTTGCTTACTTACTGTGAAGTGGTTTTTGTCATTGTGCTAACTTAACCACTGCCTACAGACACAAAAGTGGCAAGTGTTCAGAACTAAAACTACCCAAATACAAAAATTTAAAAGAGAAAGAAAAGGCTCATAAACTCTGTTGGGAGAGAGAGTCATTAATTTGCAGAGAGAGAGAGAAGGGCAGAAGGGCATGGCGGCGTTTGCAGTGCTGTGAGACTGTGCCCGTGTTAAGTTGTTGGCTTGTTTTGTGTCTGTCTTTTCTTTTTCTCTTGAATTGATGCAGCAGCTTCTTAACGCAGAGAGAGAAAGAAGAAGATCGAGAAGAGAGAATGAATTGAATTGAAAGCCCATCCGACCACCCTTCCTTCCCTTTCCTCGATCTCAACCCTCATTCATTCATTCATTCATTCTTCACAGCTTCTCGCTACTTGTCGTGTATGTATGTGGTGGTGCTGCTGCTACTGTTACTCAACCCCCACCCCCACCCCCAGCCCCAGGGAATTAATTCGCCCAATACTAACGGATTTTGGTGTCTCTTTTTTTTTATTATTTTCTTTTTCTATTTGTGGTAGTTATAATAATCATAAATTATTGGTTGGTGGGAAATAGAATAAGTGAGAATTAAAGGCGATCGAGGAAGCGAGTGGGATATGGATTTGAGGTCACAATTGAGGTCAGGGACAAGTAACATAGTAGAAGAGGTGCCACAACAATGGCAGGTTTGTTCTCACTAGGCGGTGGTAGTAGTAGTAGTAGTGGTAGAGGAGGGAGAGGGAACACAAACCAACAACAACAACAACACGACCAACACCAACAACACGCGGAAATTCCTCCTTCCGACACCTTTTACTGGTACAAGAATGAAGACGTTTCCTCGTACCGAGGTGGCTTGGAGCTGTGGAACCATCATCATCATCATCACCAACCGGAACACGACCTCATACCTCAAGCAAGGCCTCTCTTCCACCAAGATCTTTACAGCTCTGCGGCTGCTCTAGGAGTGGGTCCAACCACCGTGTCCGACGATCAGTCACCCTCGAGATCGGCCTTCCTGGTGACGGCGTCGGCCGTGGGAAGCGGAGCAGCAAGCGGAGCAGGAAGTGGAGCAGGTGGGATTAGCTGCCAGGACTGCGGGAACCAGGCGAAGAAGGATTGCCCTCACATGCGGTGCAGGACATGCTGCAAGAGCCGTGGCTTCGATTGCCAAACCCATGTCAAGAGCACTTGGGTTCCCGCTTCCAAGCGCCGCGAGAGGCAGCAGCAACTCGCCTCTATCCAACAACAACAGCTTCTTGCTGCTGATGTTCCCAAGCGCCAAAGAGATCATGCCTCTAGTACTCGTTTACCCACAAACCCTTCTCCTTCAGCCTCGGCTTCAGGTAGTAGTAGTAGTAGTCGTCGTAATTATTTACTTGCGTCTTGTCTTGTCTTGTCTTGTCTTGTCACATATACACTACTATATACTATGCATATACATGCTTGTGCTTGTTCTCTCTTGTGCGTATGATTGTAGCTGCAGGCAAGCTCTCATCACGCATCACACATCACAGTGTGTGTGAATGACTACACTTGAGAAATTGAAGTCAAGAGAGTCGATAGAGAAGAAATTACTATTATTCTCTGAAAAAGAAACAAGTAACTGTAACTGTATATGTTAATAGAGAAGAAGGGGATATGGATCGGTTGCGTGTGGAACCCAAATTAAATTTCTCCTTTTTTTCTATTCCAAAATAGTAACAGTAGTAGTGGTGTATGTGTGTGTTTTAGCAGATTGCTTCTCTTTCTCTGTGTCTCTCACACTTCACTCCATCACACATTATTATTCATCACTTCTTTTCTTCCTATGATATGATGTATCAGTCTGGAATACTGTGTTTACTTTTGTTTGTCCTATAAAGCCCTTCACATGATCGAATATTAATCTAATACAATGCTTGGTTGGTGTGAATGAAAATAAAACAATAAAAGGGATGGAGAATTTTCCTGCAGTAGTGAGCTCTCCAGCTGAATTCAGATGCGTACGTGTGAGTGGAATCGACGACACAGAAGACGAGTATGCATATCAAACGGCAGTCAACATTGGAGGACACGTCTTCAAAGGGATCCTCTATGACCAGGGTCCAGATCACGCCACCACCACCACCACCAACAGCAGCAGCTACGTCGCCGGAGACACCTCCTCCACCGGTGCTGCTGCTCATCACCCTAATCTCAACCTCATTGCTCCCAACACCAACACCACAACTTCAGCCCTCGTCTCCGCTGCACACACAACGCAGCAGCTCGTAGATCCTTCATCCATGTATCCACCTCCTCTCAGCACCTTCATGGCTGGTAGTAGCGGTACGCAATTCTTCCCTCATCCAAGATCTTGAAACAAACAAACAACACAATCAAACCCCAATTACAAACAATCATCAATTTTTTTCTTTTTCTTTTTTTGCTTTTAATTTTATGCTTATATATTAGTGTACCCTTATTTTTCTTTTCTCTTTCTTCTTCTAACTACATTTCATAATCTTGTAGCTATCTAGCGGTCTAGTAAAAAATGAATATTGATACGCATTATTCAAGTTAGGAGAGAAAGAAAGAAGAACAAGAGCAAAATGCAGACCCATTGTGCTTTTTGCTTCTTTTTTTTATTTGATTTAAATTGGTGCAAATTATTAATATTTATGCCTAGTTAAAAAATATATATATATTCTATATTCTACTGTTTTTTTTCCCTTTATCATCAATCAATTAACGACCTAAATTCAATCAAGTTGTTTCTTTGTGTGTACGCTATAATGAAACATGTGGTTCTGATAATGTGGTGTATTTCGACTTGACTTAATTTTAAAATATTATTTGGGGTGGTTTTTTCTCTCACAAGTTGAATTTTATCACACTTTCTTGTTGGCTTTTTTTTCCCTGTTTATCCGTATGGTTGCCGGTTTGAATTTGAGGTTTGAAACACGGTTTTGATAATCTATATTTGGACTAACACAATTTGAGAACATATTCCCATTTTATAAAATTTTCATTAATTCTAACATTTGGGTATGGGCAGTCCAACTATGCATGAGCATTCTAGTGTAAAAAGGTGAAAGATCTCTCTCCACCTTCTTGCCATGTGATATAGCAATTTCAATTCTATCTTATTTTTTCTACCTAAACTTTGTGCATATAGATGGCGACGTTGATTTCAAAACGGGAAATTTAGCTTATAAGTGTGCTAATATTTAATGCACATGCAGGAAACTATACGTATATAGGGGAACAATCCATTTTACATATGTAATGAGTACAGCATATGGCATAATACAAGACTTTTGCTTGATCAAAGAACGTTAAAACAAGTAAAACAAAAAGAAGGGCTAAGATGTCAGAATTTCCCGTATAAACATCTGATGCAACATGTCATCCTCCACTTCACCTCATCATTGCCCAGTGCCAATCCCTCTACTCTAATCAATCACTCATCATTTTCCCATAACCCCAATTTTCTTATCATAATAATACTATTGGAAATTTGTTAATCACATACATCTTTTGTTGTCACAATTACATAGCCCAGAGGTCAACAGCCAGAATAAAAAAGTCAACGTTTTCTCCAAAAATATGGTTTCAAATCTATGACTTCAAGCAAATCATCCAACCAATAGCAATTCTCTCATTCTTAGGGGTTTTTTTTGGTAAAATATAATTGTGTGTGGGTTTTGAACTTTGGTATCTAGTACTCTAAGATTGCCATTTAAGAATATTAGAAATGAACAATTTGTATGGGAAAAAGTAAAAGTATTTACTGTGAATATCAAAATTTTCAATGGTTTGTCCACAGTGTTGTTACTTGGACTATTTGTATACTAATTTATAAAATCTTAAATTAATAATTAACTTCAATTTTTTATTAAAATACTCTTATTAAATAATTATTAATTTGTTGTGTGCATAATTTATTTTTAATTGCACTTATCATTGTGTAGAATATAAACTAGCTATGTAAAAAAAAAAGTTGTGTTGAAATGTGAGAGTTATAATATATTGAACCAAGAAGATTTCTCTAACGTAATGAATATTGTGAACTAGAAGGAATCTATCTTGTGGGTTTATCTAATAATGTTTTAAAAATACTTGTTACAAAATTAAGAGGCCTAAGTTTTCCATTCATTTATTTAAAATTGAAAAAAACTGTCCTTTTTTTAAAATTTCTTCAACGAGTACCGTTAAGGAACTCATTGCCAAAATTAATCATCTCTTGTTTTAAAAGATATTGTTGATTATAAGTGCCTTAGAACCTAGGAGAGAGGACGAAAAGAATCCAGGTTGTCATTCAGAAGAAATTGTGGTTTTTCTGAATGGGTTTCCATGCTATCAACAAGATTTGTTTCTCAACCAGGTAAAATTTTAATTAACAATGATTTCAAGAATGCCGTAGAACCTATTTTTATAAGGCTTTCGTTTGTCAAAGGCACACATACTCAAGAATGAGTTTGTGTTGGCGTGTGTATAAATATGGATTTAGATCTTCTAAATTTTGAATTTTATTTTAGAGGGTAAAGTATAGATTTGGATTCAATAGTGAGAGATTATATTTTATCCTCTAAAGTGAAAATTCAAAATTTAGAGGATCCAAATTCGTAAAGTATAATCTCTTACTATTTAATTTATAGGTGAAACGAAAAAAAAAATATGAGAAAGAAATTATTTAAAAATGAGAAATCACACTTTATTCTCTAAAATAAATATTTAAAATTTAGAAGATTTAAATTATATATATATATATATATATATGTATAGGCACTCAACCCAAAAGATACAAATGCTGAAAGACACTCTCCGAAAAGACTATGATAAGTGACATTCTAAATCTATAACAAGTCACCTATATAGATCAACGGATGAAGTTTAGTCCTGAGTCCTGACATAATTCTTTACTGATTGTTCTTTAATCCCTGATTTTTTAAATGTTTCTCAATAGTAGAAATAATTAAGATTTGACTAGTTATGGATTATGTGACTAGTGTCTCTTGGATTTGACACTTTCTTGTCCCGATGAGTTTGTTTTCCTCATAATCATGAAGATTAGAATTAAAAATGAGGACTCCTATAGATAACATATTTCCCCTACCATTTAATAAATGTGTAAAAGCGGTAGATAGCAAGTCGTAATGCATGGTGATATGCCGTTTTATGTTGTGTTATTTTTAGTATCTTATTTGGCTGGTCAAGGTTCACGGGCATGATAATTATTGTAATGGTATTTTATTTTCCATTGTTTATAATTTGTTTATTTAACCTTTTAATGTTCTGATGCAAAAGGCCAATGCAAAGTTATCATATCGTAAATGTCTATAGTTTTTTATTATGTTGAGAAATTTTCAATTTGTAAAAAATAAAATAAAAAGAATTAGCTTTGATTTCATGCATGATTGACAAAAGCAATGGAAAGTTTTACTTCATTTATAAAAAGAATGAAGCACTGTTGCCCTACTTAGTGCAGTTTGCCGTTTAGTTCAGTAAAGTAAATTTGTATGCTAGCTTGAAAAAATATTTATGGATATAAGAAGCATAACTTTTTATGTGAGAATTAATATTCATTAACCGTTCACAACAATTTTGCTTTCTCAAGGATTGAAAGCTTTGCAATGAGGATAACCCTGGCTGGATATCACGGTAACAATAATTTTCATTATCACATTATCCACTGGCGGAACCACATACACGAGGGGCAATGCCCCCTCCCTCCCTTCTAAAAAATAATTTTAACACGTTAAATCTTTAATATTTTAGTTTGATCCTTAATTTTATTTTTTTCTTTCTTTTAATTTTTATTTTCATGTCCTGTCCTAATAAAAACTTTGAACTCCACTCCTGGTTATATCTCTAAATACCGTTTTCTCATTTAAAATCTCTTTTAGATTTGCGTGAGCTTTTTCATACATTTTTGTTTTTTTTTTTGTCTTATGTTAAATTTTTTTAAAAACTTTTAAGTACTAATAATTTTTAGTATTTTTTATTATTATTTGACCAACACAAGTTTTAAATTGTCTTAAATAAATAAATTTTACTAATTTATGTATACGAATTTTGAAAAATTTGGATGCAAACGGTATTAATTCATGTGTATAAAATTCTGATAAATATAAATGCAAGTTATGTGTTTTTTGTTTGTAAAATATCTGTAAATTATTATTACTGACTAAATACTAATAAAAAATAATAATATTTATTAATCATGTAGTATTCAAATTTTTTTTTGAAGATTAGCAAAAATTAAACTCTAAACTTAGGTGATAAAAAAATTAATATTATGTTATAATACCATTCCTTAAGATTTTAACTGATAGAGAAGAAAATAATACATTCTACATATGCAACTGCCTATCAAGCAAATACATTTTAAGATACATCAGAATTGTAACTTGTATGTACATAATGATGTTAAGAAAATAACGTCATGGTCACAAACTTATTTTCTTACATAAGCAACGTGAGCGCATATAAAATTTAAATTATATTTATTATTCTCTATGCATACAAATTAAGCGATTCTATATATAATATCAAAACATAGTTATTGGATGATTATTAAGGTTAGGTGGTGAGCTCAAAAATAATAATGTGATATTTTAATTAGTGGCTAATGTAAGGTGAAAAGTAGAAGTACCTCCGTCCCTATATATTTGATGATTCTATTCTGGTGTTGTTTCCTTTTTTCTATATATGTCCGCTTCGTTAATACACTGGTGGTGTGTGTGTTGTCTATAAAAAGCATGATTTCTTCTGTTACTGATGATGGCAGATGCAGCACCTTGCTCTTTTAGTTTAATTTCCTATTCAGAGAAAAACAATAGAAATGGATAAAGAAAGTAAGAAGCTACAGTAGTATATTTTGTTTTTCACCCTTAGTAAAATCAAAGAGTAATTTGGAAACAAAATGATGGTTCAATTTGCAAGATGTGCTGTGCAGCTCTCTATCTTTTCCAAGAAAAGATACGTAGCCATATACTGGCCACAAAATGCGAAAGTCAGAGAAATAATATAATTTCTGTTTTTCTTCTTTCTTTCTTCTTTTTTTTCTCCCATCAAAATGTAAAGTTATAATAGAGACTTACTTTACCAATTACCGCAAAGATGTGGATGATGAGGATGATGGACGGTGTTGTGTGCTCCCTCCATCTTCCTTCTTCCACGCTTTAAATTTTTCTTGGATTCTTACTCGCTCTCCCTCTTGTGCGCAACATAGCAGTGACATTCATTCATTGTCAAGTGCTACCTAGCCTATGAAAGTAATGAAATTAACAAGTTTAATTAGTTAATATATAGCTACTTGTTATGGATAAGAGTAATTTGTATGTTAGTATGGGAAATCCATGGATGGAACCCTAGGTCCAATAAAGACATAGAGAAGACACATACCTTGAATGTGTGCATGTTAGGTGGAGGTATATGCATGGTAACGGTATGAAGTGGTTTTGAAAGAGACAGAGAGAAGAGAGTTCACATGTAGAAGTATTATTGGAGAGAAAGCATAGCATAGCGCCAAATAAAGTCAATCTAAAGAAAACAGCAGCGCACTAATGGTTTCTGCGCGAGTTGCAGAATAATTGGGAAGTTGGTAGTGTATGTTTTTCGTACTCAGAAGAAGCAGAAGCAGCAGCAGCAGCAGCAGAAGCAGAAGTAGCAGTGATTGTAGGTTGGGGGAGAGCAGAGAAGAGAGAAGAGAGAAGAGGAAGAGGTGGCTAATAAGTTGCACCATAATTATAGTTATAATGCAATTGTGGTCTCACATCTCAGTCTCAGTCTCAGTTCTGTGCCATTAACGTACAGTTATGTGTGGTCCCCAGCAACCCTAAGATGGCTGCATGCTCTCATCTTTTGGGGCCCCAACCCTCACAACCAACAAACCTATAAGCTTCTTGCTTGGGCTGGGAATGTTGTGCTCTTTACAAACAAATAAATAATTACTTAATATTTGTTTATTTTGTCTTGGCGGAATGTGTACAATTAATGACTATGCTTAAATAGTAGTATTGATGAGCTTAAAAATAGGAGAATAATTAAAGAGAGGGGGTGGGATGCATGCATATGCAGAGGGAGGTAATGTGAATTATTGAAAGGAAGCGATGGAATGTGTGGGGCTGATGTAGAAGGGAGAGAGACTTGTAAACGATGTGTCAGGTCAAAATCCAAATCCAAATCCAAATCCATGTCCTCATTCTCCAAAGCAATGGCTGCATCCGAATGCCGCCCTCTTTTGAAGCAAAATATATAAAACCACGTTGTTCCCAATCAAATCTCCTTCCTTCAAACAAATTTTGTACCTGCGCACGCCTTCGCTAAATATTAAAATACTCCTAATACAAGTAAATTAAATAACTAAACTTTACTAGTAACTCTCTTTTTTATAGATGCATTCGCTAATCATTTTTGAAGCGTATAATTTATTTTTTGTGATGCGTTGTTTTAAAAACTTTTTATTTGCATGATTGACCTATAATTAAGTTGGAAATCTTTTTGTCAAAAACTTTTCAACCATTGTGGTCGAAATTGAACCAAAAATAAGTAAGATTGCACCTATAAAAACCATTTTGACGCTCAAATAAAAATAATGTTTAAGAAATATAATAATTTTATGAATAAGACTGTAAAAATATAAATATAGGATAAGAGATATAATTTATAAAAACTTGATAGATTATCTTCTCAAAATATAAAATAAGAGATATAATTTATAAAAACTTGATAGATTTTTTTTTTTTTTGAGAAGTAGAAAATGTCGTATATAGACATTAAGTTAATAACTAACTTTAACGTTATGATCATTAAATCGACAATGAAAACTAATAAAATTGTCAATTACAAAATAAGTATCAATAGAAAATTAAAATTGAGTTATAACTCATCATAAACAAACAAACAAATAAACAGATTGTTAGCAAAAATATTTGACAGTTCAAATAGTTCGGCCATGATCGTTTGACCTAAAGGTGAATCGACAATATAAAAATTGAGATGTCATTAACATGTGAGTTGCTTCACAAAAATGTAAGTCGAAATATCACAATATGAGTTGTTTCATAAAAGTGTGAGTACAAGGGGTTTGACTAATCCTAGAAAGAGTTGAGTCAATCACTTTTAGAAATTTAAATAAGATAATTGCACAAAGATCTCATCTAGAAGCATTTTATGGAACATAAAATTTAAAGACCAAGGTAAAAGAAGATGTAGGATGTTAAACTTGGGAGTCAAGATTTTTTATGGCCAAGGCAATGTTGTGACCTAAGAAATAGGAAGAAGCTATATCATGGGAAGAGAAAAACGCTCTACAAATCTATTCTTCTAGTCTATAAATCGAAGAAAGGCAGAAGTGCAAAAGAAACTTAATTTAAAATACTACATTATCATACGAAACTCTACAAATTCACAGTTATGTTGATGTGGAGATCTATAGAGTGCAAGTGCATGTGAGTGTCCGGAGTCAATTTTCTTTTGTTCATTTTGTCTTTGGTATTTTAACTCTCTTTCATTTTATCAATTTTATTTCCTTTTTAATTTATTTTTATAATTTATTTTAAACTTTAATTTGTTTGTTATTTCAATTACAATTCTTATTTATTCCATTTCTTTTCCTTCTTGTTATTCTGTTTTATGTTGTTTATTTTTTATTCTTTTCTTTCAAGCATTTTATTTTCAAACTTTTATTTTGTTTTATTTTTTTTACTTTGCAATTTATCACAAATATTTTGACATACACAGTTTCAATACATGCACTAAGTAATTTCTGAGTCGAGCTCACTTTTTTTCTAGAGGAGTCGTATCTGCTCCACAAACTGAGATTTTTATACAAGTTTGATTCGACACTCTGTTCAGGTTACCAAAAAGCAAGTGAAACAAATTGGCACGCCTAACAAGACCCTGGGTTAAGCTAAGGAATCAAGCTGTGTATGTGATTACACAATGACAAATTAATAATGTCTAATAGAGTCTCGATTTTGACTGATACATCTAATAATAATATTGGAGAACCTACAAGAGGCCCCGAGACAGAGGCTGCTCCGTCAGCAGGTACTTCAGGTCGAAGGATGAACCCTGTCATCACAGAGGAAATCCCATCAATTGTACCCGTCACATGACTCCCATATGGGTTGCGTCCAAATTATTCTCCACCATTAGAAAATCTCAATATGGGATATTTAGGAGGCGCAACCACTACAAGAAATAACCCCTTGTACAATGCTACACCTCCTCTAGGTTATACTCCAATGGGTATACTAACTAATTATAACCTTAATGTGGCGAATTACAATGTTTATCAATATTTGATGAATAACCATCTATATTTAAGGTTAGTTCCTATGTCACAACCTACCTCAACAATGCCAAATGTCTTTTTAACACAAGGCATAAGGTCAACAAGGTCGCCAGTAGGTGGAACACGTACTTTGATTTTTTTTAGAAATGTCGAGATAAATTGCTGTCATAACGTCATCTCCTAATATGGTCGAATCTTTGGCTGTGTTCAGACAACAAATCGAGGATAGTCATCATGATTTAGTCAATATGCTTACTTAGTAGATGGATGCAATGTTGAATCCAATGATAGAGAACAACAATATTAGAATAGAGCAAGTCACTTGACGAGTCGATGACATTGCATCAACAATCAATCGAATTTGTGTACCGCCCATAGGTGGGATGAATGCGAATAATCCTTCTGCAATACTGAATAGGGAAGATGATCCAAACAGAATATTGAATGAGGCTATAGCAAATAATATTGCTCAAACCTATGGTCAAAACATAATCCAAGATGTCGAACAAATCTTAAATAAAGCAGGTCTAAATATAGGGGTAATAAAGTAACCTTACTTCATATCTCCTTTTTTTGATTATATTTTACAAGATAAACTTTTTAGAGGAGTCAAAACTCCAAAGTCCCTCACCAAACTTGCAGGTGAGAGTGGAGAATCGACTATCGAGCATGTGACTTGATACACAATCGAAATTGGAGAAATAGCTGATAATTTATATTTAAAAATGAGATTCTTTCTTTCTTCTTTCACAAAGAACGCCTTTACTTGGTTTTCAAACTTGCAGCCTAATTCAATCCATAGTTAGGCTTAGTTAGAAAGAAGTTTTTATGATCAGTTCTTTAGAGGTGAAATGAAAGTAACATTGTTCGATTTGTTCACAGTGAAGAGAAAAAAAAACAAAATCAATTGACGACTACTTTATATGATTCAAGAATATGAGAAACACATTTTTCGTTCCTATTCCTGAGCTTGAAGTAGTCAAGATGGCCATCAATAGCCTTAATTTCAATATTTGAAAGAAGTTAGTAAACCAACAATTTTTGGATTTAGCTCAGTTGGTTGATAAAGTACATCAAATAAAAAAACTAATAAAGAAAAGAGGAAATAGAGTCAAATAAAAGAAAACTTTTCTTTAACAAGAAAGTAAATTATGTTGACTGTATGGGTGAGGAAAAGTCCCACAGTGAATCTGCCTTTGCTGCAGAATTAAAAGATGGACCTTCATATGTGTGTCGATCTCTTAATCTAGCAAAAGACAAAACTCCTTTGTCGGAGGAAGAAACTATTCTTTTGATTTGACAAAAGCTGAACAAAAATCGACATGTTATTAAAAGACAAATAGCTTGTACTCCCTGAAGAGAAGAAAATTTCATCTATTTTTGAAATCAGAAATAAAATTTTTTATAAATTCCATCAAGTATCTGGACGTTATACTAATAATTATGTACATTTCAGGGACTTCATACAAAAGACTATTGAGGATGATCGACTAAAGTTTGCAGAGAAGCCTGAAATAAAAGTAGACTCTGATTCTTTCTAGGTCACATCGAATTTTACTGAAACAAAGGAAATAATTTTTTTGATCAACATAGACTCTGTCGAGCCCATGGAAAAAGATAATCAGTTCAAATTCGATATATTCAAAATAGAAAACCCGATCTATCCAAAGGCAGGAGAAGACTTGTTGGACTTTTTGCTAAGGCAAAGAAAAGAAGCAGGGAATGTCGCCATATGCTCTTGATGTAGTGCTCTATTCGATACATTATGTAACACCCTAACTTTAAATACCTCATGACCGTAATAAAAGTTCAGGTGTTACTTACCTCTAAACCTTCTTATTTTATACTATCTTTATTTAATATGGAGCCTTTGTGAATACGAACCGAAATTTTAATTAAGAAAACGAAAAGTTTACTCTTAATCACTTAATCACAAATATATATATATATATATTCACATAACATTATATACATAGACTTATATCAGGATTCTTAAATGCAATTTCTATCCCTCTGAAAATTTCCATAACAATAAATGACAAAGGAAAAAATAAAATCTAAGATTAAACCAAAATCCAGAAAATACGAAATACATATATATAAAACTCTATGGACCGGTAGTGGCTCCTTGTCAAGGCTTTCCTGAACCTGTTGCTAAAACAAAAGATCTGTAGGGGGTGAGAACGTTGTCCTCAGATGTTCTCAGTAGGGAAAGTGAATGTCGTAAAAATACAGAATAAAATACAAATAGTTAACTCATATCCCTAAGAAAAATAGTTTTCTTTATTGACTCCTTAAAATTTCTCCTAAGCCTTACTTAAAGCCGTTTAAGTCACTTTCTTTAAATCACATTACTAATGTTTGCAGCATAACAAAATATCCAATTAAGCACACAAACAAGTCACCAAGGCAAACAAAACAATCATAGAGAAAATACAACAAGCAAAACACAACCAAATACAAATGTACAAACAATATGATACATGCATGTTCCTAACGCAGGCCATGAGCTCATGCGTCGGTTGTCTACCCGTAACTCGATGTTACTCGGGGAGAACCCCGAATATGGTCTCTTTACCGTGTCAGTCAGACACAATTATCATCATTGGCGAACCCATGTCAGTTAGGATATCTTGATATCACGGTAAAAAATAGTGCTATCAGTTAGGCAAACATTCCCGCATTAGCAACCTTAGGCTATCCGTTAGGCGGGCACTTCCACTGTTCCGCATTAGCAATTTGGCACAAGGCCCATTCACATTCCATTTTCATGATTCTTTACCCATTTCAATTATTTCTTTCATTCATGGCTTTTCATTTTCTTTCTTTTCATTTTACCTCCACAGCACCGATTACATACTCATACCTCCGCATCACCATATTATTAAACGTACCTCCGTATCACCTTATTATGATTCTCACCTCCGCATCATCACATATTCCTTCACTTATCATACCTCAAAACGGTTAGTTTCTAGGCAGCCAAACTTCTTTAATGTTTAATAAAAATTCCTTTCCTTAATAAACCGGACTCAAATTATTACTTAAAACAAGAATCTTTTCTCAATACGATAAACTTAAAACATAACACTTTTCCTAATAAACTGAAAGCCAAATAGAATGAGTTTTAAATCAATTTCTATTTTGAATAACGCTTTATGCAAAGCCTCAAATTTTTATAAAAATTTTTGCTGTATTTCCTCTAAAATTCGGACTTTGCCCCATCCAAGGGATCCAACCAAACCATTTTCAATTCTCAGAAATTATTCTTGATAGTTCAAACGAATCAAATTCAGTACTATAAACCCATTTTCAATTCTCAAAGATCACTTCCAACAAATCAACAAACCAAGTCCAATATCCAAAACATGTATAAATCTGAAATCTAACCAGTTCCAATGTCAAAATCTTTTTAAATTCTCAATTCATTACTAATAAAACAAATTTTTAATACAAAGCCCTTTTCTCAATATGAGTAAATATGCAA
The DNA here is from genome assembly GCF_003086295.3 of Arachis hypogaea. Lineage (NCBI taxonomy): Eukaryota > Viridiplantae > Streptophyta > Magnoliopsida > Fabales > Fabaceae > Arachis > Arachis hypogaea. The sequence continues at coordinate 11,502,398 of NC_092040.1, forward strand.
ACAAAATATTTTTTAATATAAAATCATGTCTCAAAATAAGCTTACAAATCAGATCTTCAAAACAAAACCACATTTCCAGTTATTTTTAAAAAAATTGGACAGAATTTCTCTTAAAATTTGGACTTCACCACCCTGATGGGCTCGCTCACTTTCATAACTTCTCAACTTATCTCAATTCAAACCAGCCCTCAATTCAGACTTAATTAATATTTCCATTTTAACAAACAACGCCACATTCATCACTCGCAATCACAATACAACTAATAGCAACTATAACCATATCATCATCAATAACAAATTCACAATTAACAAATACACATATAACTCATTTAACCACCTAATTCTTTATAGCACCATCAAACATACCAAAATTCAGTTTCAGCATGTTCATACATGCTCTCATTAATTGGTCATGTATAACATTTATAAATTATTTGTAATTATTCAGTAAGCTTTTTGGAATTCTTAAATTAAAAATTCTTAATTTTAAAACGAATCCCCGACCTCGATGTCATTGTTAGAATATAATTAGGATCAATTAGGATCAATTAAAATTATTTAGTATATTTGAATATTTATTATAGAATATTACGTCTTTATTATTATGATTCTCTTAACCCCTATAAATACCCTTCTATATTATATCATTCCAGACAACTTAAATACACTCAATAATACACAAATCCTTTCTCCAGTTTAGTCTCTTATTTCTAACATGGTATCAAAGCCATGCTATCCTCTTTGAAGATGATAGGTTGTTTTCTTTACGGTGAAATCACTGTAGTTTTTGTATTTTTTCTATGTCATTCTTCTTTCCCTTTTGTCACTCTTTTGATGCTTTTTTACCTCACCGACTAGCCTATTTTCTCTGTCTTTTTTTTTGAGTCAAATGATCAAACACCATTGTCATCCACTGCTTACATATTCTCATGAAGAAATCATATAATTTTCGCTCTTTTTTGGTAGTTCCGTCTGCATTCTCTCGTGGCAGTTTCGTCTACGTTCTCTCATGGCAGTTCCATCTGTATTCTCTTGTGGTAGTTCTGCTTGTGTTCTCTCGTGGCAGTTCCATCTGTATTTCATCTGTGTTTCCTTATGGCAGTTTCATCTGCATTTTTTTCTGGCAGTTTTGTCTGCACGACAGCGGCAGTTCTGTCTGCGCTTCCTTCAGACAAGTGACAGTTCTGTCTGCACTTCCTTTAAACAAGAGACAGTTCTATCTGTACTTCCTTCTGACAAGCGGTAGTTCCATCTGCGCTTCCTTCAGACTAGCGGCAGTTCCGTCTGCGCTTCCTTCAGACTAGTGGCAGTTTCATCTGTGCTTCTTTCCAGCAGATCCGTCTGCACCTGTTTTATCAATTGATGCAATTTTTCTCTTTATTTTATTGTTTTAAATATGTTTCAAACTCAAATTGTCACTTGAGTTTAAGGTGGGATGTTAGAATATAATTAGGATCAATTAGGATCAATTAGAATTATTTAGTATATCTGAATATTTATTATAGAATATTACGTCTTTATTGTTACGATTCTCTTAGCCCCTATAAATACCCTTCTATATTGTATCATTCCAGACAACTTGAATAGACAACTTGAATACACTCAATAATACACAAATCTTTTTTCCAGTTTAGTCTCTTGTTTCTAACGCTATTAAAAAAATCAGAGGCGAAATTATGGTGAGACAGTTGGCTGGACCCCTACTGGCCACGCAACAGCTTTAGTCAAGATAGCAGCGGCATTGCACCCCAACACAACAGGGACAGGCACAGCATTAACCACCACAACAGTGATCAGGTTTGTAGCGAAACGGGGAATTCGAATCCAATGGAATTGAAAACAAAAACAGCTCTGGAAATTAAAAGCAGAGCATAGAATAAAGTTGAATTAAAATAAGAACAAGCACATTAACAAGATATTTGCAGAATAAAGCATGTAATTGGAGCAGAGATAAGGGAGAAAGGCTAAACTAGAGCAATCGATGTTGAACCTAATTGGAATGGGGACAGGGCAACAGCGGCACTAGCCCCTTCTTCTTCTCGCTGGCAATAGCGGCAGTAATGGCTAGGGTTCGGCGGTGAGTGACGGGCGAAAAAATGCCGATTAAGAATTTATAATGGAAATAACGTTGCAAGTACATTTCTTAACCGATGAAAATTTCGCTTATCAATTTAGAAAGAGTTATCACAATTTAAGAATAAAATATTGGGAGTAGAATTCCCAGGTCATCTTCCAACGAGTTGACAAAAGAGTGCAATTTATTGGTTAGGAATTTTCTGAGAATTTTTAGAGTTGGGGAATGGAGAAATAAATGACTATTAATTAAAGCAATAAAAATCAACAAGAGATTTTATGTAATTGAAATAAAAAGCCTTGACTAGGAGAAGATTAATCGGAAGTTCTATCCTTGTTGAATTTTTCCAAGTGTAATGGTAAGAGGTTATTGTTTCTACTTAGTTATCCTTTACCTAATAAAGGAAAGTCAAGTAACTAAACCAACTCTGATTCACAAGTCCTAATCCTCTCCTACGAAAGGATTAGAGTTAGTGACTAGAGAGTCAGCCAACAACTTCCAATTACAAATTAACACTTGAGTATTCCAATTCAAGGGTCTCCTATTAATCAACTCCAAAGTCAAGTTGGGAGCCTACTCCATTGACATGGATGCCATTTTCGCAAACATGTAAAGGGAATAGAAAGAAGACATAGTAATTAAAATTAATTTAGTAAAAGCTATTTTTGAAATAATAAATTAAGGGAAGATGATATTCAAACAAATAATGAAATTAAATATAAAAATAACTCTTGCATTAATACTTTCCAAAATCAAAGATATCAATATGTAACTCTGAACAAACTGAATGGAAGATAAAAGAGTAAGGAAATAAGAAAGCAAACTGTAATGATAGACACTTCAAACGGAGGTAGTAATTCTCTCAAGATCCAATCCAAAAGCATAAACTAAAAATGGCATAAATGTGAAGAATCCTAGAGGAAGTAGTGTTGTCTCTCTAAGATTCTAAAACTAAAAAAACTAAGTGAATGTCAACGTGGCTCTTGAATCTCTGCTGTCCTTTGGCTCTAGTTCGTGTTTCTGGGCCGAAAACTGGGTCCAAACTCAGCCCAAAATCACCCCCAAAGTCTTCTGCAGCTGCAGCACGTGACGCAAGTTACGCACACGCATCAGTCACGCGTACACGTCGATGGTCTTCTGTGCATGTCACGCATACGCGTTAGTTACGCATATGCGTCGCTGCGGAATGCGCCAAGTCACACGCACGCGTGAGCCATGCGTGCGCGTCGATCCTCGCTGGTCAGCTCCTTAGTTTCTTGTGTTCCTTCCATTTTTGCAAGCTTCCTTTTCGTCCTCTAAGTCATTCCTGCTCTATAAAGCTTGAAAACACTTAACACACAGATCATGGCATCGAATGGTATCAAGGAGAATTAAAAATTGACAATTTAAAGGCTTAAGAAGCAAGTTTTCAATCATAGCACAAAACTAGAAAGGCAAATGTAAAACATGCGAATTACATGAATAACTGTGAAAAGAACTGATAAAAACCACTCAATTTAGCACAAGATAAAGCATAAAATAGTGGTTTATCAGTGAGGGCTCCTCCAATGATGGCATCCATTGGTGACGGCAGTGCGGGCTCTATCACTGCAACAGCCTTCCTCCATCCACGAGCTTCTCTCTCTCGAGCTGGCAAGAATGACGGTGACACGAGCTTCGGCGACGACTCCATCATCGGCAATGGCAGCGACTGGTGCAACGATGGCTCCGACGGCTGCGGGTGCAACCTCCTTTCTTTCCCTTGAGTTTGTCCTTCTCTCTTTCCTGACGCTCCTGATGACGATGCCGACAGCGTGGCAGCAAATCCCGTGGCGCCATCCCTCCCCCTCTCTTCTTCTTTTCCCTCACGCTCCGATTTTCCCTATCAAATATCTCGATCTCAATCTCTCGTATCCTCCCTCTAATTTCTTTTCTTTTTTCTTTTTTGTTTGCTGAAGCTGTGTGTTGTGTGTATATGGAGAGAGGGGATGGCAGTGGATGGGTGAGTGGTGCTGAGAAAGGGTGAACGTGGCTCATTGAAGAATGAATAGGTGGTAAGGGTATACGTGTGTGTTTTAGAAATTAGGGTTAGGATTAGTAAATTAGGAATTAGGATTTAGAGTTGGGAATTTACAGTTTGAGTAGAGTTTTAATTTAAAACCAAATTTAATCAATATAATTAATTTTAAGAATACTACTTATTTTTCAATTTACAAATTATTTTTTATTAAATATTCTAATTTAAAATTGGATATAAATAAATAAATTTTTTTAGTTCATAATATTAATCAAAACTTTTAATTATTTAATTTAAATTATATATAAAACTCTCTTTATCTCTAATTACTAAAACTTTGAATTTTAATTAAGCAAGAACCATTAATTTCAATAAATAAAAAATATCTAATTATAATATAAATTCGAATTAATTTAAAACTCGAAGTCTCATAACTTTAGTTTATTTATTATTATTTTTTTTGTAAAGACAGTTTTCTAAAAATAAAATTGTATATATAAACATAAATAATTCATTATTTATTTTTTTAAAATATGGGGTTTTACATATTGGCTGCTAAGGCTTTCGATTCTTATTTAAAAAAAAGGTAAAGAGCGGGTTTACCTAGAAGAATTAAGGCAATCCCAATTAAAGCAGAGAGGTAAGAGTTGAGTCTCTTCTAGTGTGCCAGTCAAACAACAGATGCGCACTATTGTGATAGTCGACCAAAAATCTCAAGGAATATTAAATCAAACTAGAGTTTCTCCTTTTAGTGTGTCAAATAATAAATGGGTATAGAACAATGCTCCAAACTACTTAAGGAATAATTTTAAGGTTCCTAGAGGAGGTTTTAGAAATTGGTTTGGAAACCAAAAGAGATGTGCTTCTCGACGAGGAGCATGCAAAAGAGGCTGTGGTTGAGTACAATCTCGATGCAAATTTCAGGATAAAGCTCCCTTCATTCCAAGAGTTGTCAGGCACAGGGTGCTTATGTCGACACAAAAGGTCTATATCCAGAGTTTAGCAAAGAGAACAAGTCACGTCAAAAGCAAGAACAGAAGGAGGATAAAGCGTCCTCGATGATTAAGAGCCAAGAGTCAAAATATGAGTCACAAGAAACCTCAATAACCAAGCCGATTCTCAAAGGAAAAGAAGAGGAGGAGGAGGCATTGACAGAAACATTTGATTCTAGATTCGAGGATGACCTAAAAGTGATGTTTGGAGAAACTAGTTTTGAATATGTGGCCACGATGTCTGTTCTCCCTTTCGACTTCAAGGGTAACCCTAAAGGACTTTGGATTTGTCTCGAAGGAGATTGTTATGATATTATTCCAGTAGACAAATGTAGTTTTGTCAAGAATGGATTGATTAAAGAAGAATTGTTTGAAAAACCTGAAGAAATCACTAAAGGTCATCTTTGACCCTTGCACATTAAAGATAAGGTCGAAGGACTTATGATCAATCTCATCCTAATTGATAGAGGAGCAGCGATTAATTTACTGCCTGAAAGTATGCTACCCTTGTTTCAAAAGGCAATCAAAGATCTAATAAAACCAATCTTGGGTGTGATTGGGTTTAATGGTAAGTCGACAACAATTTTGGGAATGATCCCACTTTGGGTCAAGGTAGAAAGTGTCGAACGGCTAACAGTGTTTATAGTGGTGCTTACCAAAACAACTTTTAACATAATGTTGGAAAGAGATTGTATCCATAGAGTAGGGGCAATACCCTCGACTCTGCATCAGAAATTGGTGCTTTGGGATGAGGATGGAAAGATTGAAGAGATTGAAGCTGATGGCAGTCCTTGCTATGTCGAACAGATGAACTTCAAGTTCAAAGAATATTATACTAGTGTTCGGCCACTAGATATTGATATGAGAACCTTTGACCCCACTCTCATCAATCGTTTCTATGTAGGGGCTCATTGGTCCCTAAGACCAAGGAGAACTTGGCCACAAAATCCATTTATTCGATATATTGAGCCATTGGGATTGACTCTCAGCATACATAGCTAAGAAGAAAGAGTGCACAGGGAACGTGCACTAGATTGTATATATGATCTCGACCCTTTAGGGTTTGAGAAGTCCGATTTATTTTTAGAAGATTTGCACAATAAAAAAGTTGAAGTATAAGATCCTCTCGATGAAGTCGAGATTGGTGGAGAAGGTCAAATTACTTATGTAAGTAAATGCCTAGAGCCTGATTTCAAAAACGAGTTGATAAAGTTGTTGAAGGAACACCAAGATTGTTTTGCTTGGCAATATTAGGAGATGTCTGAGTTGGATAGATCACCTATCGATCATAAGCTTTCCCTCCTTGAGAATGCAAGACCTATCAAACAAGCTCCAAGACATTTTGCTCCTGAATTAAGAAAAATGAAAAATGAAAAATGTCATATGGATTTCTAATATTGTCCCTGTAATTAAGAAAATGAAAAACTAAGAGTGTGTATTGATTTTAGAGATTTGAATAAAGCTACTCCAAAAGATAAGTATCACATGCCAATCGCAGAGATGTTAATCGACTCTACAGCAAGAAGTGAACTTCTGAGCTTTATGGATGGATACTTAGGATATAATCAAATATTCATATCCCAAGAGGACAAGTCAAAGATGGAATTTTGATGCCCAGGAGCTATCGATATTTATGAATGGCAAGTCATGCCATTTGCTTTAAAGAATTCATGGGCAATGTACCAGAGAGCAATGAACTCAATCTTTAATGATTTCATTGGTAAGTTCATGGAAATTTATATTGATGATGTGGTTGTGAAGTCCAAGTCGAAAGAATCTCATTTAAATAATTTAGAAACTGCTTTTAAGAGAATGAGACACCATCAACTGAAAATGAATCCATTAAAATGGACTTTTAGTGTATCTGCAGAAAACTTCCTTAGATTTATAGTATAGAAAAAAAGAGTAGCCATCGACACTAATAAGTGCAAGGCTATTTTTTATTCAGCACCCCCTAAAAATAAGAAAAAACTCCAATTTTTCTAGGATAAAGTCAATTTTCTTCAACATTTCATTTCAAACCTCTCAGGTAAAACGAAGATATTTACTCCGTTATTGAAATTGAAACAGCGAGAAAAGTTCAAGTGGGAGGATGAGCACCAAGAGGCATTCGACTAGATAAAGCAATATTTGACTTCACTCTCGATCCTAGCGCCTATCAAGAAAAGTTGACCATTGAAATTATCATAGTTGCATCGGAAACAACGTTAGGGAGCATACTGGCCCAAGAAGATGAAGATGGTAATGAAAGAGTAATTTATTATCTAAGTCAAATGTTGACTGATGCAGAGACTAAATATAATGTGGTCGAAAAGCTTTTCTTATCCTTTTATTTCTCTTATACTAAATTGAAAATTTATTTAATTAGAAGAAATGTTTATTTCATGTCAAAATTTGATGTTAACAAATACATGCTTTCTTAAGTAATTTTAAGAGGTTGAATTGGGAAATGGATGCTAGGATTAATTGAATTTTATTTATTCTACGTTCCTGTTAGGGCTATCATAGGATAAGTGATTGCTGATTTCTTAGCAAATTATCCTTGTGTTGACATTGATGATGAGATTGTCGAGAATATAATTGGATATTTAAAACTTAAGCCTTGAAAGTTATTTTTCGATGGATCTAAGCATCCGTATAGGGTAGTAGTCGGGATAATGATAATCGCCCCAGATAATGTGCCAACTAAATTTATGTTTCAATTAGAGCCAGAATTGTCAAATAATGAAGCTAGAATTATTAACAAAAAAAGGGGCTCGAACAGTGGAAATTCTAGGAGATTCCCAACTAGTGATTCAATAGTTGGCTAGAAATTATCGCGTCATAAGCCAAAATTTGGCTAAGTATTTTGTGGTCGCAGTTTAATTATTAGCCATATTCGAATCCGTATCAATAAAGCACATATTTAAAGAGTCGAATCAGGATGCTAATGAACTAGCTCAAATGACTTTTGATTATAAAATATCTCCCAATTTAATAAAAGAGCTAAGTGAAATCGAAACTAATTTAACTCTTTTATATTTAAGAGAAGCTTGTTGGGCAAATACAATAGGCCTATGTGATTTGAGGTTAAAGATCATTGACTATCTAAAAAATCTCAATCAAAGAACATATCACAAGGTTAAATAGCTAGCGTTGAGTTTTGTTTAGGAAAAGCATCGATGGTTCTTTACTCCAGTATATCAGTATTCAAGAAGCTCATCTAGCTATGGTTGAGGTGCATGAAGGTATTTGTGCAGCTCACCAGTCGGGTCGGAAGATGCAATGGATCTTGTGTCGATAAGGATTATATTGGCTTTCAATGATGAAGGATTGTATTGAATTTTCTCAACGTTGTGATTAATGCCAAAAGCACTCACCTATTTAAAGAGTCCCTGCCTTGGATTTACATATTATAGTCAAACCTTGGCCATTTAGGGGATGAGCTCTCAACTTAATAGGAATGATTCACCCTCCTTCAACTATTTTACAAAATGGGTAGAAGATGTGTCCATGAAATAAGTTAACCAAACCAAGATAATTGACTTCATTGAGGAATCAATCACTCATAGATTTGGCATTTCTCAGACTTTGACTACAGACCAAGGGACCATGTTTATAGGTCGATAGATAAAGGGATTTGTCGAATCACAAGGCATTAGAATAATACATTCGACTCCCTATTATACACAAGCTGATGGCCAATTCCAGGCGTCAATAAGTCTTTAATAAATTGGATTAAAAACATATAAGAGACTACCTCTAAACTGGCATAATACCTTGAGCCAAGTACTATGGGCATATAGATGCTCACCTAAGGAGACTACATGGTTGACACCTTATGAGCTTGTATGTGGATACAAGGCTGTCTTACCACTTGAGATAAATTTGCAGACTATCAGAGTGGCTAAACAAAATGATTTGCCCGACGAACAATACAGGTCGAGTATGGTAGATGAGATAAATGAATTAGATCAAACTCAACTAATGCCTTTAGATAGAATGATTTGATAGAAAGAATCTATAGCTAAGTCATACAACAAGAAAGTAAAGAACAAGCGATTGTAGTTAGTGTCTTGGTTTTAAAATTACTCCTTCCTACAGAGCAAATTAAAGGAAAATGGTTAACATTTTGGGAAGGACCTTTTAATGTTGAAAAGATATTTGATGGTAATGTGTATGAGCTAAGAGATATAAGAACTAATAAACAATTAGGACGCATAAATGGAAAGTATCTAAAAACATATCATTGTCATTAGTGTGGATTTTGAAAACCACAAAATAACCAGCAAGTGCATCGGGTCGTACCAAGTAATACTTCAGGTGAGTGAGAGTCGATCCCACGAGGATTTATGGATCAAGCAATAATAGTTGAGTGATTTACGTAGTCAGACAAGTAAAAAAGAGTGTTTTGAGTTCAAATTGCGTTAAACAGTAATTTAGAAGAGTGAAGAAAGCAAATCATAAATTGGTTGTGTGAAATAATGTGAAAAAAATAGTTAAGGTTTTGAAGATGTTCAAATTTCAAGATTAACAATTCTCATTAACTACTTTGATTATACAAAGATTCAATTCATAGCAAACTTTAAATGATTAGACTCAAATTCCTTGGTAATTTAGTCCTCCTCTAACTCAATTAACTGCCAATTCCTTGGTCACTTAATCTAATTAGAGAGTTTAAGTTCAAACCCTAGTTTATAAGCCACACAAAGCCCTAAAGATCCAAAGATGATATGATTATATGTCACATATCATATTAATCAGATAATTAGAGAGTTATGAGAATTCAGTTCCAAGCTTTTATTTAGTTGATGTAACTTTTTCAAGATTCAAAAGGAATTCAAGTTAGAAAGGAGTTATTATCTAATACACTCTAATCTGTAGGATGAAGAACAAAACAAACTCTTAAATGTAAATCAATGCATTAATCAGAAGTGAAAAATAATAGTTATTAATCCATCCAAATAAACAGAGATCCTAACCTTATCAATGGTGGTTTAGTTGCTCATGGTGCAAAGAAATCTTAGTAGACAAACGTGTGATAGTGCAGAAGAGGAGAAGGAGCCCTGGGCCTAGATCTCTTCCCTTTTATATCTAATCCTAATAAATATAAAATATAATTTCTAAAACCTAAAAATATCTTTTCTTAATTCAAAAGTTATTTTAAAAACTAAATTAAATCAAAATATTTGATGTGATTCACGAAATCAGTATTCTGACGCCAAACATGATCTAGGTGAAGTTTGGCACCATGTTCACGTAAGATTGCACGCATTCCCACACTTCTGGCACCAAATGCCGGGATGTGGCGTTTGGCGCCATTATGTCCAAACTGAATTGGAGTTTTATTGTGATCCTGGCGCCAAACTTGAGCTAGATGAAGTTTGGTGCCACCTCCTGCATGCAATTGACTTCTTTTCTTCTTTCTGAACTCCGCCAAATTCGCCCGAATGCTACCTGAAATCAATTAAATTGCAAAACAACTCAAAGTAGCATTCATGGTGGTTTAAAACACCTAAATCTTAATTTAATTCAATAAATTCAAATGCAAATTTACTGAGAAAAGATAAGAAAGATGCTCATGCATCAATCATTAAATCAAGATGCAAAAGTTTATATAAAATATCGACCACATATAAAGAGTCGACCATAAGTTAGATAAATTAAGATTCAAATAAAGTCCTAAATCGAAGCTTCAAGTCCTCTTGTTTTCGACCCAAACTAGTAGCAGCTTCAGAAACCCCATCTTTAACTTTGTTGGCTTGAGTGATGACTTCTACTAAAGCAGGTCGACTCGAGACTTTGGAGGAATGTATTTTCTTAATTTTTTGAGTTAGGGAGTGAGAATTGAGTTAGCTGCTGCAATTTTTCCCTACTAGCCTTCAACTTAACAAATTCTGTTTCAAAAGTTTCAATTCTCGATACCAAGGTTTGCTCTTTAGTCTGACCTTCTGATAGGATTTCTTCGATTTAATACTTAGCCATTTCACATTTCTTTAGCTGCGAGTCATGGGTAGCTAATGCCTCAATTGATTTTCTTGACTGTCTCAGACTTAGAAATATGATAAATCTCTTCGATGAAGACACCTAGAGCTCCATAGATTTCAGCTGGAATCTTTTGGTCTAGAAAACTAAGAGCATCAAGGAGTTCAACCTTCAGGTTAGCATTGATGTTGATCTCTTCCAAAAAATGGTTGAGGCGGTCGAGAATTATGCTCACCCTCTCAACAACGAGAGGATTAGGACCTAGTGGCAGTTGAGGCTCAGGAGAAGTAACTTCTTCTTCATGGATTGAAACAATGTGTTTTGATTCTTGAATAGAAGGAATAAGTTCTGGCTCCTGACCAGAAGAGGAGAAAACTCGTGTTCCTTCTGAGGAGTATACTTGTCGAGCTTCTAATAAAATGTTGGCAAGATTAAAGTCAAAATTCTCAAAATCTAAATCCCAAGCCTCTGGTGCAAGAATATGGAATTGGGGCTCTAATTCATGTTCAACAGTAGTCTGATTTGCGTCCGGAGTGTAGAAGTGGCTACAGTAGTTGTCGATGTAGAACCCACCTCTCGATGCGTTTCCGCATCACTTGGCAAAGGCATATAGCTCTCTTGCAAAATTAGGTAGGAATGTAAATATGAACAAACAAAATGAAATAAGGAAATGGTGAATAAATTTACCATTGAAGATTCAATTGACGGACTGGGCTGTACTGGACTTAAAACAGGAATGGGTGGTATAGTCACCGGTCAAGGAACAATGGGAAGAGTAGGTTGAGTCACCTCAGTCTCAACATCGAACGGGTCAACTTCTAATGCAGAATGACTTCTTGCGTCGACCGAATTTGGAGCTTTGTTTTGACTATTTAGACAGAACAACAAAAGATTAAGTATATATGCAAAACTATCTTCGACTATAAGTCTAAAGGTGTTATAGAAATACATTAGAAAAAATAGTGGGATTTGACTTTTGTACTTTCTTGGGGTTAGGCCCAAGAAGGATTTCGACAACACCATGATTTTTTTTAGGAAAGTGTGGCTTCATTCGACCATCCTCTTTAGAGCAGCGTCCTCCTCTGATTCCTAATTTTTCTTGACTGGTTTGGGATCGGGAGCTATACCAGTTAGCTCTATAGGTCGAGCAGCTAAAATACATAGAGAATATAAGATAAGTAAGGACTTAAAAGTTAAAGTTTTAAGAAAATATGGTACCTAGAGGATATCCAGCGATTCTCGTTCGACCATGAATCATATCCCTGAAGCTCCGGTAATAAACAACACTAGTCGTGTTTATGCCCAGGGTTCAACAATCCTTTTTTTGGAGTCGATAGTTCGCTCCCAAGGCTCCTTTAGGAGGATTAGGCAGTCGATCATCGAGACCAAAGGGGGCATTGGAAAAAGGAGGAAACTGAAATTTTTGCATAAACTGTGTTTTTTTTAGCATAAGGATATTGAGCCAAAGCCTTAAAGTTATGGTCGAGACATCTATAAAAATGCGTTTCTTTCTTCTTTTTCCATACCTCTAAGGCCTCGTTGAAAACATATTTTACCTTCTTGAAACGCCATTTTACCTTATAATATTTTTTGAACTTAAGAATTTTTTTTGATACGTTCACCTTTAGTCTTCTTCGATGCTATAGCAGGCTATGTAGTAGGAAGAACCATATTAGAGAGAGCTTGTTCAGATGAGGTACAATGAGAATTATAATAGGCCGACCCCTACTTGTGGAAGGCTGGTGTCGAGAGAAAGCAAAACTTGATATCATATCTTTGATATTAAGAAGTTACTCTTTGGTGATTAAGGTCCAAAATTTGATCACACTCCTCCAAATTGGACACCTCATAACGGATCATTTGTGCTCCAGGGTCGAGAAAAAGAGGAGAAGGTAACGCTTGTGCAAGACCAAACTGTCTTGACACGAATTGGGGGGAATAGGTGACCAATTTTTTTTTAGAGCCGTTGTCGACTCATGAGGGAGACCCACAGGAATAATTTTGGGAGTTAAGGTTTTCTACCATAGTTCATCAACGGTCTCTTGATTTTCAGATTTGTGACTAGTTAAAGAATGGAGATACCCTACAACACTTTTTCGATAGGCAAATGAATTTAGGTAGTAATAAGAGTCATCATTAGTCTTGATGTTAAGAAGGATATTGATGAAGTAACAAAAAGCGTCGATAGATGACATGCTTTTTGGTTTCGACCAAGAAAGAAAAAAAAGTCGGATACCATCAAGCTGAGCTTTTGGAACTTCAGAAGAGGAGGCAGTGAATCGAGGTTCAAGCACAGCTTTCAACCATAGGTTTATAACCCAGAGAAGACCAAAGGGGTTGATTGAAGACTCATCTTGTCGAATCTCACTAACTACTAAAGAAAGTGTTTCATACAATTGACTCAAAATTAGAGAAGGAAGGTTGACATATTTTTCACAGTGAAGCATGATAACTAACGACAGATAATTATATTTTTGGATCTGAATCAATTTCGGACAAAAAAAAAAGCATTCAGCCACAAGAGTAAGAGTAAGAAAGTTACATGCTCACTATCAGTCACAGGCTCACCCTCGAAACTCATGTTGTTTTAAATAAAGCTCGACACAGAAGGCGACTCAAAGTTGATGTCTAAAATATCATCAGGGTATGAAGTGGTCCAGCATGCATCTTTCCCATCGGGAGCAATGCCAGTCAAGGAAAAATTTTTCATCAAGGTCTGACCCATCATTCCATAAGAGAAATAAAAGTTATTAGTAGCTAGGCACCAAACATACAAACTAGCCCCTAAGAAAGGTGCAGTATAAGACAAGTCGAAAGTGGCTAATCTAAGAGCAGAAGCAATGCCTACATATTTTCATACAGACTTGTAAATCGAAGATAGCCTCGACATCCAAGTTGAAAATAAGGAGCTAGATTTCTTAGGGGGGTATTATTTTGAAAACTTGATTGGCAAAATAGGTAGCCTTAACATTTTTGCAAAAAATCAAAGATGTTCGGGAAAAGATAGAAAGAAAGAAGAGATAGAATTGAATTGTTCTTGAGTCAAAAGTGGTCCTAAATATGGATACAAGACGTCTGTGTCCTAGAATGGAAGTAATACCTGGTTTCTCTAGAATTCGGTAGTCTCAACGTTAGAATAGGGAGCTCGTAGAGTGCTGTCATCATTGTAAAACTGTGACACATTGGCCACCAAAAGAGAAAGAGCTACAATGTGAACATCATCATTGTCTTATTCTTGTGAAGGAGAGACGTGAGTAGCAAAAGCTCCTCCAGGAGTAGAAGCAGTTGCCGTAGTGATGGTAGTAGAAGCAAAAAGAGAGAATGATGAAGTATTTCCCATAGTTGAAATAGTAATAGAAACAGTCGTAGAAGTGGTGGCACAATAGTAGTAGAAGAAAAAGTCGCGATAACAATAGGGGTACTGCTAGAATGGAGGCCATATTGAGAATACATGAAAAAGGCGAATAAGGATTTTAAGAAAGAGGAGAAAGATTTTTGCAAGAATGAAGAATGATGAAAATAGTGGGTATGAACAAAGAAGTGAAACTTGAGAATGTGAAAAGGTTTAAAAGGAGGGGACCATTAATTAAAGCTCATTGGAAACGTTACGTATTCTTAGATATTGTGTGAATCGTTTTGTTTCTGCATAACTGTCTTTTTAAAATTTTGAAATTTAAAAATGGCATATGCAAGGCATGTGATCAAGTGAAACTCGTCATTTCATTTTTTGAAAAGACCAGTTTTAAGGGGCAATATGTTAGTACAAAAATTCGACAGTTTAGATAGCTCGACTATAATCGTTTGACCTAATGGTGAGTCGACAGTATGTAAGTCGAGGTGTCATAGTATGTGGGTTGTTGCACAAGAATGTAGGCCGATGTATCACAACATGGGTTGTTTCATAAAAGTGAGTACAAGGGTTTGACTTATCCTAGAAGGAGTCGAGTCGATGATTTCTAAAAATCGAAATAAAATAATTGTATGAAGGCATCATTTATAATCATTTTATGGAACGTGGGGTTTGAAGACCAAGGTAAGAGAAGATGTGAAACGTCAAACTTTGGAGTCAAGATTCTTCGTGATCAAGATAATGTCGTGGCCTAAAAAATAGGAAGAAGCTAGATTGTGGGAAGAGAAAAATATTCTACAAATCTATCCTTGTGGTCTATAAATAGAAGGCAGAAGTGAAAAAGGGACTTCAATTTGAAACACTACAACATCACACGAAACTCTACAAATCCATAGTCACGTTGACGCTGAAGAGATCTATGGAGTGCAATTGCATGTAAATGTGTGGGGTCAATTTTCTTTTGTTCATTTTATCTTCATTATTTTAACTTTCTCTTTAATTTCATTTTATCATTTTTAATTCTTTTTTAATTTATTTTGATAATTTATTTTAAACTTTAATTTGTTTGTTATTTCAATTACAGTACTTTTTTATTCCATTTTTTTTTCTTGTTATTTTGTTTTATATTGTTTATTTTTTATTCTTTTCTTTCAAGCATTTTATTCTCATACTTTTATTTCGTTTTATTTATTATTTTATTTTGTAATTTATCATAAATATTTCAATATATACAATTTTGATACCTATGTTAAGTAATTCTCCGGTCGAACTCACTTTTTTTAGAGGAGTCGTATCTGCTCTCCGAATTAAGATCTTGATACAAGTTTAATTCGACACCTTGTCGAAGTTACTAAAAAATCAAGTGAAACACAAACAAATTTTTTTGATAAAAATTTAGATACAATTGTTTTCATGTAAAGTTACTAATTAAAAATTATTAGATGATTTAATATACAATTATATGACAGTTTTAAATTATCAACTTGATCCTGCCAAATAAAAAAAAAAAAAGAGAAAAATAACCAACTAGACCCTCTAACAATCAAAATGGTGGTAGATATCAGGAGGGGCTCTGCCGCTCTATCGAAGAATTGAAGACCCAAACGCAGCTTATGTCCTTTCTTGGCAAGAAGGTCAACAACAAAATTCCCTTCTCGAAGAGTATGACTCCAGTTGATATATTGAATTCACCCAGCAAGAATGTTGATGTCATCAAATAATAAGTCGAATTATAACTCATCTTAAATAACTGATCAAGTCAAGTTATAAGTCATCTTGAGAAACCGACCATTAACAAAAGCCCATAAGAATAAAGGAAGAGATCAATGTAGGCATGATTCTGTAAACTTATTTTTTAGGGTTAGCAAAATTAAAGTTCATTCTTGTTTCTTAATTCTTATTGGCCACGAGACTAACTAATTATTCAATGAAAGCACGGCGATAAGCCGATAACAAAACTATTTAAATCATAGCCACCCGTAAGAATATCGGCATAATAGTAAAAATTTATAATATATAAAATAATTGATAGTTTTAACTTTTATCAGAAGGAGAATTAAGATAAAAGCATTTTCTGCTGGTGTAAAATTTTTTTTGTAAAGAAAACAGAAAATAAAACAGAATACAAAATCCTAGGGTATATGCTATATAGAACATATACAAAATCGAGAAACAGTCGCTTTCGTCTTACAGAGATATTTCCTGAATGTGCCTCGTGTACGTCTGATCCAATTGGCTATGTTAAAATAAAACTTAAATCCAATTAACATTTCAAGATAAACACACGTAGAGAAAAAATACTGCAAGAGAACATAATAATTTTTGAGAATGAATATTGTTATTTTTATTTTTATAATGTCATTTTTTTTTCTATAACTTCATATATATATAATGTAAAAATAGTATGGGTGGAATAACATTATTTCTCTAATTCTTTTCTCAAATTATCTTTAGTCGGCCACATTTATTTATTCTTCGTTTAGCATTTTCTTTGAAAACAGAATAAAAAAGGTAAATACTTCTTCAATATAGAATAAAGGAAAAAAAAAAAGGTTTCTTCTTTAAAAAATAAAACGGACGAATTAAATATGAACAAAGAACTTCGACCGAAAACCCTCAAGCTGCATTTGGGCGAAGTTAACCGCCGTTATAAGACGGGAAAAATGTAGAGGAGGAAGAGAGCAAGAGTTGAACTCAGGTAAGTTTCTAGTGTGAATCAACTTACTCTGAAATATATAGGTACAGTCTCAGTTTGTAAATTATCTATGTATGGTGAATTGGTGACCGCAATCACATGAACTCGGGTCAGTGAAGCCAACATAGTATAGTTCCCTCATAATAACAACATTATAACATCAAAATTCCTACATGCATTGCTATCTTGTCCACTTCTATCAAACTGTTACAATCAATGGCCACACTTGTTAAGCACCTTCCCAAAATCTTACGTTAAACTCCATGCTTTTTGAATACTCTTGACGCACTAGTGGTTGCATTCTATACACCTCCACAATTTTTTCTGTTGGTTCTGAAGTGCCTGCAATTCCTGGCTTTCACCGAGGACCAGATGAAGGACGAGGCTTTCCCTTGATTGAATTCAAGTGCTGGGTGACAAATATGACTCCCATTACAACTATTAGACAACCAACCAACATGCTGAAGAAGAGAGCACCGGGTTGACGGGTCTGGACAAAGCCATACACTCCGCTCGAGGTTACAAGAATGAGATCAGTGAGCCCATCATTTGAGAAGTCCTCAGAGATCAATACGTGAGTTGGCGGAGCAGGTAATTCGATTGTAGCCAATATACTACCTCCGGGTGATATTACAACAGCTTCTTGTTCACCAGCTGCAAGGATCATTTCCTGATTATCATGTGATCGCAAGGAGAGAGGTTTCAGTGTGGGAACCACTTGACCACCTTCCATCATCCCTGATGGAGAAGGCATATTTGACCATGAAACTCCAGTCGATTGTTGCCATTGCCAAATAGCATCATGACCATGCAAACCAGGGGAGTATGATGTAATCTGCAAGGAAAAGTTTTATCCCAGTCCTTATATCAGCATCAATAATATCATATGGGTCCATGTGAAGCTATTCAAGCACCATACAAAGCATGTTCTCCTATGACAGTAATCAGATGGAAGCATCACAATGCATTCGCCCAACACCAACCAGAACAAGGTAATTGAGACTTGAAACACTTTTGTGAACAAAACTTAAATTGTATTGGTTGGTGACCAAATAAAAAAATAATAGATGTTATATGGCTAGAGAAACAAAGTTGAACAATAGCATATACCTCGCCCCGGTTTGTCAAAAAGACAACATCACCATGGCTTCCTTTCCGATGCCTGTGGCCATCATTTCTAGGAATGAGAATAGGCGTTGCTACCTCTAAAGAAGCAATATCTGGACTTCGAGCGAAGCTTCTATAAAGATCTCCATGTTGGAATAAATTAAAATGGTTATAATGACAAATAGATACATTGAACAGTTGCTCCCTTATTGGTACACCTGATGTGGCAACAGCCCAACAAGGTCGAAGCACTTCCATTGACCCACTAACTACAGTCTGCTCAGCACCATTTCCTCCAACAGCCTAATAGTATGAATACTAAACATGTCATATCATGGTCAAATTACATGATGGTCTAGCGTTATTTTAAAAAAAAATACAAAACATGCACCTGGACATGATCTAGAACTCCGTCACCATTAATATCAGCATGTAGACCACCTTCCTGAAGATGAAGCTGAAAAAGACAAAGTTGTCATTACAGTGAAAATGCAATAAAATCAGCGAATAACATGTCAGAGCTTAATGAAATTTTAGCTAAAACAGAAACCAAGAGCAAAGGTTTGACAGACGGATGAACCAAACATTCTCTTCAAATTTTTTTTAAATAAAAACCGACAAACACTAATACTTTCTACACTAAGAAATGATTTGCTCTGTAGACCAGAAACAGTATCAGTAGTTACAGCGTTACAATAGGCTCACAAATTACTTGACAAACTTGTATTGTGACTTAATCAAGATATGCAAATAATGACAAAAGCAATAATCAAATTCAAGCTGATTAGGGGGTCTATATAAATACCCTGCATATTGTTCGACCAGATGCCAGATGAATAGCTTCTATCCCTTCCTTCTGATGAGCCACCACCACATTAGGAACCCACCAAACCTGAGTGTAGTTGGTTATTGTTGGAACAAAAGGTAGATGCTGCATCCAAGGGGAAAACATCATTAGAACAATGAGGATCCCCCAAAAGTGAGGATGTGACTGGGGCTTCTCATTAGTACCGTAGAAAACTTTTCTCCTTTTTTTTAACCCCCTTATATTATTAGAAAACTCTAATAGATATTATTATTATTATTATTAATAGTAGTAGTTAATACAGAAAACATAATGTACTCGAATGACTAAGAATTATTAACTAAAATCAGCATCGTTAGGAGTTGCATAACACAGTTTGTATTTTAACCTTCTTAGATTTTGCTGAACCAGCATAATTTGCAGCTTTCCCAATTATGTTGGAAATTTTTTTGGTTGAGTCCTTCCCTGGAGGATGATTTTCCTCAGGCTTGTGGAAAGGATAATTCGTACTCTTTCCAGGTGTTCTCTTCAATGTTTTCCTCTTGTGCCGCCTGAAGTGTGCCAACTTCAACAAAGTATCTTCCCTCCTATCCTGATAAAGTGTGTGTAACATCAAGTTTCTAGGGCATCTGAGATAAAGCTTTACCACAAGAGAGTAAAGTTTGACTAATATAACATACCCAATGATGTGGCATAACTCCCAGGATTGATTCTCTGAATTCCCTGCATTCAAACTAGAATTTCACATGTCACAGGAAGCTATCCTTTAGGGAGATACCTATGATACTGGATACAGATTTCACAATTACATCTAAATTAAGCAAGCCAAAGTGTTTCCACATACAGAGGAAGGAGCTGATGAAGGTTCTCGAGTATACTTGGGTGAATATTAGATAGGATTCTGGCAATCCTTCTAAGCTATTCTTTGTTTTGATGGTTGATTATTTATTGAAGAGAGAATAAATTTTATATAAAATAAAGGAATGTTAGGAACACAATGACTATAAAACACGTAACACAGCTGAACTTTTCTTTGTTCAGATATTATTTAGGATGGGAAGGGCCAATATTACTTTTCCATTGTCTAGAAGTTGTTTAGAGAACTAATGAGGAAATATCAGAACGGAAAAAGCTATACATATAACAAACACAATCCACACCAAAACACACATACATAACCGAGCTGATGGGAAGAAGAACAGAAACATTTTGTAAAAGAAAGACTATTACGTCAAAGCCCACAGGATGTATTACTGCTTCATGCAAATCCATTCCACAGATTCCACCAATACAAAGCATCTAAGACTCATCTGAACAGCTAGAATGTAAATACCTCTCCAGGTTGACGACTATTCATAGCATGAACATCAAGCTTGTAGTTATGCTGTGGAAGTAACTGTGAAGCATCTGAAGACTGTGCTTCAATGTTCTGAAGAATGAAAAGACAACACGATATTACTAGTAAATAGAAAAGACAATAATGCAACACGTGCTTGATGCTTGTTACAAAGTAGATGTCATAATAGCTTCATGACACATTTAACCAAAATGACCAACATGTAGGTTGTGACATATCTAATCCAGGTGAAACAGTTAAGACTGAATTTGTAGTTTGTTGGGAACATATTTCAGTTGTGTGATGGAGTGATTGATGACTTTTTCTTTTTAACTGTATAGTCACGAAATAAAATCCTTGTTCATATGCTTGAGTTCAGGTATCCCTCTCCATGGGAATAATTTATCAACACCAGGCTCTGGATCATTATATTCCTCATTTTGTGTTGTGTTGTGTTGTGTGTGTGTGTGTGATTGATGACTTTTTCTTTTTAACTGTATAGTCACGAATTAAAATCCATGTTCATATGCTTGAGTTCAGGTATCCCTCCATGGGAATAATTTATCAACACCAGGCTCTGGATCATTATATTCCTCATTTTGTGTTGTGTTGTGTGTGTGTGATCATGACTTTTTCTTTTTAACTGTATAGTCACAAATTAAAATCCCTGTTCATATGCTTGTGTTCAGGTATCCCTCTCCATGGGAAAGCATGAGTGCATAACAAAGACCAGAAAAGAACACCAAACTTAGAAAGCATGAGTGCATGACAAAGACCAGAAAAGAAAGACACCTCATTTTTTCTCCTCCATCGTTCTGTGCCAGATCTACCAGCAAATGCATAAAATGCAAAATGGCGTAAATCAACAGTTCCAGAGTTGTCAGAAGCCTATTCAGAACAAGAAACATAATAAATAGTCAAAATCTCCACCAACATAAAGAGAAATTTAAAGGGGATGAGATAATATGCAAAGGGGGTAAGAATAGGGAGTAAGATGAATTAGATAAAAAAAAGAAGCGCAAAATGGTTCAAAACAATGGAACACTATAAAAAGGTCAATATTCTCTAACTATAACCTATTAGAATTACACTTTTGTCTTATATCACATCTTGTTCATTTCAAGTACGGTGGTCTTGTGTTCAGATCATTAAGGTCTGGATAAATCAATGTTTCTGGTACTCCCTTGCATGCTAATGGTAATAAAACAAAATGACAAAAACGTTTAGCAACCATGTGTATAGGCATACCTCCTTTTCAGTAGCACTTCTTCTCTGCTGCTCAGAAAATCTAGCTCCCATTCCCAGTTCTTCAAAAGGATCCATAAAAACCTGAGAGTGACAGAACAATTTGCTTGAGAAACCAATCAGCACAAACTATACAAAAACAGTTGATATGTACATTAAGACAGCAATAAGACACCACACAGTACCAAATACACTTGATTCAAATTGAAGGATAAACTATTAGTTCTGATTACACACCAGGGATACACATCCAAAATCATTACAATCATGATAATCAATAGCCTACGGAAATTTATGAAACTCCAAAAGTAGAAGGAAACCCGCAAAATCATGCTTCATTAAATATAGCTGACTGGGAACTATCATGCTCATCCTTAATGTAAACAAAAACACTCAAAGCAAGGAGAAAGTCATGAACTTATGTTAATCTGACTCATAAACTGTTTATAGTTTTAATTTTTCAGAAAGGTTGATAAACACAATCAACTTTAGATAACGTGCTTTGCCATAGCTTGTAGAAACAAGCATACACAGCAAAATACAATAACAAAGTAAGGGATAAAGACCAGGGAAGGGACACATACATATGGCTGCATTTCCATCCTCCCACCAACAATGACCAATCCTGTATCTCCATGCTTCAAAGTATAATTGCTTATAGAGATTGCTACTTCCCTATGGTGAGCATTATGGGGAAAATCCTCCTGTTAATGGCCACTAAAAGAATTAGTAAACTCAAGCGAACATAACAGGATTATGGAAAAAAGATACAGTGAAAAATTATATCCTGTGAAATGCTACAGCTGAAATACCATTCACACAACCAACCTGTAAATTATTTTCCCACAACTTTTGGAGGTTGGAATCAAAGCACATTATGGACCAACCGGAAGTTACTACAACCAAAACCTGTTTCTGCCGTTGCCCCATTTTGTAACGATCAATATAGCCGGTGGCCATAGCAACAGGGCGTCTCCCAGACGTAACACGAATCTTGTCAGGTAACAGAGACACCTCGGCCAACACACGTGCCTCACTAAATCCTTCGTCGACCCGCCTACTATGGGGCTCCAAAACCTGCACAGAGACCCGCCATAATTACAAATCCCAGATGCTGCACACTACTAGTAGTCCAGTACCAGTTGCAAGTTGCAACAAAGTTATGGAGCAAATAATAGAGCTAAGAAATGATCATTCACACTTAAATCACAAAGGATACCAAAATAAGCATGACGCTATAGAAATGAATCAAAATCGGCACGAGGAAAAAATAAAAAAGAAAAAAGAAAGGAAAAAATGGGAATATGTACCTGAATTTTAGCATCATGGGTAGCAACGAGAACTTCTTTCTTGCCATCCCCATTGAGATCAGCAACCAAAGGTGGCGGAAGGCGCTCGGCTTCGTATTTGATTGGGTATTCATCGGTGAGGTGCATCCACGCGTCTTTGAAAGAAACACCACCTTCGTGCTGAACCGAGTTGCCATTGAATTAGCAATTCAAAACCGAGCAGCATAGTTTGGCACCAATCGAATATAAAAGGGACCAAAAAAATGGAAATTGAACATGAGATTAAATTGGGATTGAGTGTAAGGAGTAAGGGGTAAGGGATTAGGGTTTAACCTGAAGGGAGAAGAAAATGGCGAATGCGGAGAGCATGAGAATGGCCAAATCCCGCTTCCTCATGACAGCGTGTGTGTGAGTGGATCAATCACACCCACACTCTCTCTCTCTCTGAATGTTTCACTTCCTTCGTCGTCTTCTTCCTCAGCTCAAACTTTCAACTTCTTAGCTCTGGGGTCTGCTCTGGACTCTAAAAGAGATAATAAAAGTGTTTTGGAAATTATGTTGGAGAGTTTAATTTTGATAAAAAAAAATAATTAAAAAATTTTACACAATTATGAATCATCTAGTCACGTTTACATCGTTAAGATGATTAAGATAATAAATTTAAACATTTTAGTAATGTAATAATAATAATGTACAAGTGGATAATTCCGTAATTTTGTTATACGATATATGAAATTTTAAATTTTTATTTTTTTAATTATTTATAATATTCTCTAATTTGACATATTAAAAATTAATCCGTGGCAGATAATTTTTGATAATATAAAATAACTAACAAAATATTTTATGAAAACATGACCGTAAGAGTTTGCTTAATTTTTATTTATTTTGATTTTAACTATAACAAAATTTTAAGTTGTATTAGTTGATTTTTAATTGTTAATAATAAAATAAAAAATATTAAATAAATAATTTATTTTTATAATTAAATTCAAATATTTAATTAAGCTTTTTTATTATTATTATCATATTTTTTAACTAAATTTTTTAGTTATCTAATGAAATATTAGACCAATTTAATTGAATTTAATTATTAAAATGAGTTGCTTATATAATATCATCAAAAATAAAATATAATTGATGATAAAGACAAAAGATTAAAATTAAAAATAATTTTATTTACCTCAAAACTTAAATTTAAAGCTTTATAAAAACATGAGAGTGTTACAGTAAACTAGTAGTTATAATGATTATATTATTTTAACAATATTTTTAATATTATTAAAAATTAGCAACTCAACTCGCAGATCAACCTTTTACTATTATCTTTTAAGAAGTTAATTTTATTTTTTTGTTAATATATTTTTTATTTTTTAAATTTATTAGATAAATATTTTTTATATTATATTAATATTGATATGACGTTATTTATATCATATTTTGTTAAAATTAAAATTATTAAAAAAAATTTAAAATGTTAAATTATAAAAACATACAATAAAAAAGTGTATATGTACATATATATTATTAGAAAAAATATTGTTCAAAAAATAATGATAATAATATTATCTTTATTCAAAAAGAGTATATAATAAATCAAAATATAGATCTAAATTTAAAGAGGTCTTCATTTTTTCTATAAATAATGAAAAAACAAAAGAAATGAGCATGTTTATTTTTTTCATTTTTAAATAGCAAACTATAAGAATAATTAATAAATAAAATAGGAGAATATAAAAATAGTGTATCTAAAAAAAATCCTTCGTAATTCATCATATATCTCCTTATCAATAACTTTTCGAGTATTAAAAAACTGTCAGATTTATTGACTGTAAAAATAACTATATAAACGCTTCAAGATTATTCAATTAAATTGATTCCTATGACGAATTCAATTAAAACCTGTAGAATTGAGATATCTTGTTTTGCACTGAATTTTCTAAAAAAATAAAAAAAAATGACATTAATCCTTGTTTATCTATGACAAAATGTAAATTAAATAGCATTACATTTGATTTATTAGGAATTTATATTTAATAATAGTTATCTGCATTGATATTGTTTGTCATCAAAATGAGCTAGTTGTGCTTTTCTAAGTTTATGTCTGAAAAGAAAGTTAAATTTTTAACATAATTAGTATATATGTCTAAATATATGGTATTATTTAAAAGTTTGTTTCATTACCTTTCATTCTTTTTATCTAATATTTCTCTTTTTATCATCTTCTGTAATTGAGTTTTGTCTACTTTAACTGTACCTCTCCAACTAATAGAATAAATTTTGAGTAGATGAACCTGATTTAAATATTACATTTGATTAATATTAAAATAAAAATATGTATCATCAATGCAATTTTCACAGTCATTAATATAGTAATACTTACTTTATTATCGATTAGTCTCGTTGATGCAATTAATTGCACATCCTTCCATATATTCCATAACTATTGAAATCCTTCTTCTTGTAATTTATTGCATATATGTATCACAATATATTTAAATAATGTTTCGTATATTACTTTTGAATTAAATAATGATACATCCCGAATTTTATTTCTTAAATTATGAAATTGATATCAACATTTAAAAAATTGATTTTTTTCAAAATAATATAAACATTGCATAAGTTAATTTCTTAAAAACTAATATTGATATATTTCAATGATGTGTCATATCTTTTTAATAGTTTATTTATGTGAATCTTAGTTGGTGCGTACCTGTTGAGTAAAGCAGATGTTCGAATTCCTTTTTCTTATCTCTTGACAAATCTTGATGAGCTCTTGTGATATCAATTTGTCTGTCCAAAAATTTTAGTTATTAGTTGTTAAAATTAGTGAACAAAATTATTTATTCCAATGTTAAAATTATATAATACACTGTTTATATCAAGGACAAGGCCCACATTACATGAGGTGTAGGTAACACAAATTTTTTGAACACCATATTTCTTGTGTAGTGTCCACCTTTTTCATCTACTTTTTCTTATTTGACTAAGAGTTTTGTGGTTGACTGATAAATATTTTGAGATAAAACAACGTATAATTGCCCTTGTAATTTATTTATCGTTATGGCAAAACTTAACCTTACAGAAAATTGCTTTTTAATAAGCATAAAGGGTAATTTTGAGTTCTTAGTTGTTTTGTGTTTTATCCGAGGCAGCAAAGTTCTGTTCAGAGTGATGGCCGGTTAAGATTTTCATGTTTAACATGTTTTGAAAAGTTCATCGACACAGTAACCTTGTGCCATTGCATAAGCCTACCTTAGGATTTATGTTTCTCAGTAACATCAAATGAGCACTTAAACCTTCAATGTATGAGGTGGTAATCTGCCTGTGGAGATTGAGTTAAGATATTCTTGTTGATACAGATTATTAATATCTCCTTCTACTTTATCAAAGAATGCTAAAATTTGTTCCTCTCACAAAAATTTGTTGATAAATATATCATTGAGTTACTGTACATTATTGTTTTTGGGTGTCAATATCGCTCTTTTCACCATGTAAGATGCATCCCACTCATGAAATTATAAATTTGGAAAGATTTTTTCTATTAATTTGTGTAATGATGCTTCACCTTCCCATGGTATTGCCATGTATACTTCTATTTGTACCAAGTCCTCACATATGGTAGGCTCAATCTCATCCCCTATGCACATAAGATACTCTGTAAAATCACGATCATTAAGAGATCGCATATTTTGTCGCAAGTGGAGAATTTTGGTGAATGCCTATAAATGTGATTTAATAATAGAAGCTGAAATCAATTGCGACTTACTTCCTTTCGGCACAGCAGGTAGTACTTGGCGAAAATCCCTCCCATCACCATCATTTTTTTCTCCAAATGGATTATTATTTTCTAATATGTCTCGTAATGTGCGGTCTAATGATTCTATTGTCTCTTTATTAGCCATTGGTATTTCATCCCAAATTATCGATGTTGTTTACCTAATTAATTTTGTGAGATTACATTGTTTACTTATGTTGCATATCAAGGATGACTCTACATTAATTGGGATTTTAAATCTAGAATGAGTTATTCGACCCCTCCCTCCTCCCCCCCCCGGCGGAGTAAAGTTGTAGCTATTCATATGTCCTTTAGTTCCTAAGTCTACAATTATAGCTTTGTAAAAAAATATTTTACCTGCTCCCCCTGACTCGTCAACGAAGAACACTCCATTTTTTCTCCAATCAACTGTATTCATAATGCACTTGAAAGCTATAGACTGGTCATGATTCAATCTTTTTATAGAACACAGGTCTTCTTGAGGTACTTTGATAGACAACTCTTCTTCAATAATTCTAGGCATCAAGTTGTCATTATCGTTGTCTGAAGTTAGAGCTGGTAAATCGTATTGTACAATATGTTTTTTATGTTGAAGGAAGATGTCATTTAAATCCTTGAGCAAGTGATTTGTCAACCCATGGCACGTTGTAGTGTTTGTTGATGGATAATCATCCACCATATATAAAAAAACTCATCCCATAACCTTTTTACATCTGTTGGCTCACAAAATATTAAGATGGTTGCAAACAACCTTCTTAAAGCACATGGAATTCTTAAAATAAAAGCCTCAACCAAACACGCTCTTATGCTGCTGTCACTCTCTAACATTCCTCGATGCTGAGCGAAATTCTTAAAGGACGAATATTAGACACCATTCACTGTTAGCAAGTCATCTCAACCAGTTGGTCATCTTACATGTGACAACAGAATACGCAAATAGAATTTTTTCATTCTGTTGGTGAAATAGTATAGATCCGACTGATTACTCTCTTTTGTGACTTGCGTCGATGCCATTCTTTTTTCTTGTTGTGCCACGTGTAATATTCTGGGATTTTCCTATATAAAAGATGCCTAGATTGTTAGTCATCTGCCAGATTAAGTGCAAAGAATTCGGTAAGCATTATTTTTGAAAAATAGTCATCACTAACTATTTCAGAAATAGTTTGGTGCTCATAAAACCTCACTTGATGTTGGTTCGGCAAATGAATTTGCAACCTTTCAACTAATGGGTACATTCGGTAAAGGTTGAATTTAAATATTTTTTAACATGCCTCTAGAACAGCAATCCATCTTGCATCAATTAAACTATTTCACCTCATCTTAATGTGAACTTCTGTGAACCTCCATTGCAACACAGTCTGGTCCCTTATAGGAATACTTGTATAGATACTTTATACTCTTGATACTACTACATATCTCTACATTGATATGGTAATCATATTTTAGTAGTAGTCAAAAATTGTACAAAACTACCAATCTGTTGTCAATTGTGACATTTTGGTTTATAGGGATTGGAGTATCAAATCGCCTCCTATATTGAGGATATGAGTCATCACCTCATTGTGTATCTGCTGCGAACTCTTTTGGGTAGTTACATTTATATTGACCATTTTTCATACATGATGAAGATTGATTAAGTGTTCTACAAGTACTATAGATCATATGCCTTAGCACTGCCTCATGTAAGTGTGGTTCTGCTTCTTTAGATGGTATTTTCGCTCGTACCAAACTATCATAGTGGTTGAGATCACTCAACTTGTCATTATTTTCTAAGATTAACAACATATGTACGTGTGGCAATTCTCTTTTCTAAAACTCAGTGACATAAATATAACATTTCACATTTTTCAATACACCGTAATAACATCCTCCTTTAATTGTTCAAATTTGGCTCTAAAATTTCTAGTTGTTATATCCGAATGATCTTGTAGAATTTGAATATGATTGAGTTCCGAAATTATTTTTTGACCATGATAGATTGTATGTCGTAATGAGAAAAATATCCAAAATTATTACATACTTATTATTATTAAATTAATATATATTTTTTTAATAATAAATAATGTTACGTATCTCATAATTATTTTCATTGGCTGATATAGTAATATTTTTTATAGTTGGTATTTAAATTATTTATTTAATAAAATTGGTTCAATAACTCATATAAATACATAAAGTGTTATCTATATTTTTAATTCAAGAATTTAAAAATTATTTATCCATTCACTACTTGTAACATTTAATATAGTATTTAGATTTTTAAAAAAATTAGGGCACATTTTATCATTTATCAAATTTTTCCATTTGTTAAAATTTTAATTGGACAAAAATTTTATAATAAGAATGATTAATTTTTATTTATGCAATATATTTTTAAATACAAAAGATAAAATATCAATATTCTTGTATTCTTCTTCTATCGTTGTGTTTGTATTTAAGTCCGATTTTTTTTAGTTTTATTTTAAAATTATAAAAAATATATATTACCAAAATTTTAAAATATGAAAATATAAATTAAAATAAAAAAATTAAATTAAAGTATATTAAAAATTATTATGTTGGATTAATTTAACACAATATATAACTACTATTTTGATAATAAAATTATTATGATAAACATGAATATGAGAATATTATTTAATATCTTATTAAGTGTTGTATGTTATGTTAGATCAATGAATTGAATTAAGAATCTTTGAGAGGTCCTTTTGTAATTATCTTATAAAATAGTATTTTTGTATATAAAATAATTTTATTTATTTTTTAATATAAGAATGCAAAACATATTCTTTGATTTTTAATATTTTATCCCAAACACTTACATTAATTTAAAACATAAATACATTTTTTCGTAATAAATTTATAATAAAAGTTTTAGTTAAAAAGTACTCGATACTTCTTTTGTAATTTAGAGTAATAAATTTATTTGTATTTTCTAGTTATTACTTTGTAAAATATACCTATTCACCCAAATTCAAAAATACATATGGCAAGAAATAAAAAATATATTTATATTTTTTCTCTTTATTATATTTGTTATTAATAGTTTTATGAATACATTGTTTATTTTAATTTTTTTAATTATTTATATATTATATGATGAAGATGGAATATTAAAAAAATTATCATTATTTGGTCTATTAAATTTATTTTGTGAAATGAATTGTACAAGAATCTACGAAGTCTAAAAAAATTGGACACCAAATTTTAATAATTTTATATGTTGTTTGATTAAGGAGTACTTTGTTATATATGTAAATCTATTCTATTTATTCTATTATATAAAAATTAAATCTATTCTATTTATTCTATTATATAAAAATTAAATTTTTGCCCTTAACGATGGAGTTGACATGACATGCTCCGAAGAGAGTTTCTCAATTTAATTATTTTAACTCATTCAATACAATTTATTGAATGACTTAATTATTTCAACTAATTGATTTGATTAAATATTTAAATATCAATATAATTTATTATAATTTATATTACTTAATTAATTATACATACTACATTAATTATAATTCGTTATATTAGGAAATTGATTTTTTCATTTATGAAGTCTAAAATAAAATAAATAATTTGTTGTTTATTCTAATTAAATTTATTAAATTTAGTTATATATTATATATGAATTAACGTTAATTTATAAATTATTTTATATTATAATATTCAATCAAATAAATTTTAAATTACTTTAAATTATATATGTACGGAAAAATGGATTTAAATGTGGTTTATATAGTATAGATAGTATTTAATTAAGAATGGTGCATTTTTAAGCGTTTTGATATGATTTAATTATATCAGTTAATTAATTTGATTAGATATTTAAATATCAATGTAATTTATTATAGTATATAATACTTGATTAATTTTACTACATTAATTGTAATTCCTTATATTAGTTAATTGGTTTATTCACTTATAAAATCTGAAATAAAATAAATAATTTTTTATTTATTCTAATTGAATTCATTAAATTTAATTATATTATATATAAATTAAAGATAATTTATAAATCACCTTATTTTCTTAACCTTTTATATTCCGTGGATTGTTAAGTTTTAAGTTTTATATTTCGTTAAGTAAAAGTAATATAAGGTAAAACTTTCTTCATTTTAAATGGAATTATTCTATGTATTATTAACTAATATCATTAGATTTGATTTATTAAAAATATGAATTAATTTTATATAACAAATTATTAATTAAACTCATTCTAAAACGTAAGCAAAATAAATTAATTTCCTAGGCGACCCAATGTAGATCTATGATTTATACAACAATCGAACAAAGCATAGAACTTGTGAATTATGATCAAAAGAGAATAAAAAAAATAAGGCCCACACCATGTTTGCTTGCTTGCCTCCATTGCATCTTAACAAAACATGGGCCTACGAAGAATAATCTCGATTCTAAGCTGGGCAAATAGAAAAATTATCTGGATCTCATACAATTAATTTCAACCCGCACCCAAAGTCCTCTTTTAATCTTTTTGGGTCTTCTCTCTCCCAGCAAGCAAACATATACACCAGCAATGGAGAACGGCGTCTTGGCATTGGCAACTTCAGTACGGCGAAAATGAGAAGACTGGTTGCTCATACGGCGACGAGATGATGACGGGGTTATGCCGATGAGAAGGTCAACGACGACCGGAGATGCTAATGTGACCAAAGAGGTTAGATAGTAGACTAGCAAGAGGAGACTTTCACTTATGTTGTTGTCATTCAAATCGCCGTCGCACCAGGATGCTCCCTATCTGTAACTGATGGAGGTGAGTTGCTGCAAGGAAGGCATGGATACAAATCTTATTTTTATATCCGTTTTTTTTTCTCAGTACATTTTGATTTGCCAGTATTTATGATATAGAATAAGTGTTTTATTTTCAATTCAAATCTTTTTTTTTTTTTTTAAATCATCAAGACAGATTTTTTCTTCTTTTAGATTATGGAGGATATGTGATTTTGGATGCACTCCGATTTTAAAATGATTTACTCGAAAATATACCTCTTCTTAGTTGCTATAAAAGCCTAAGAGGTGTGGTCCTACAATCTTACTATACGTACTTGCTAGAATTTACGTTTGCTCTTATTTTTTTTACTAGAGAAAAAATGGTTAGGCGATATGATTTGTTGGAGATGATTGCATCGCCAAAGGAACGTTGGAAGATTCATGTCATAGTAATCAGACTTTGGTCTTTACCGAGATTCAAAGACCCCAAATCCATTAGCTCCATTGAAATGGTGTTGATGGATGAGCAGGTACTTCTAATTTTATTCATAGTTTCATACACATAATTGTTTCTCTGTTTTCATACACTTAGTCCCATATTTATATGATCCTCACCTCATAATTGTCATAATTTTAACCTCAACAGTTTCTGCTTTTCTTGGGACTATTCATTCAAAAATAGAACAAGAACAAAACCCAATTCTATGTTTTTCTGCAAGAAAACATAAGCTTTTCATCATAGTAAAAGATTCTACAGTCAAAAACAGATTTAATATATAGCTTATGTTGTATTCGACCAATAAAAAAAGGGATTGGGGGACTTTTAGCAAAATTTTCATAGATAGCTATATAAAATTATAAATTTTAGCTTACAAAGACATGCACTAATGCCAAGATACATAATTACTAAATAATGCAGATTTTGGATATAAGAGTTTATACCGATCAAAAATAATAAAATTTGAGTGACTCTTGCTTTCACATCCTAAAAAAGTATAATGTATATCTTTGATAAGAAATAATAAGCACATCACAACAAAATTGAGTCAGATTATTCCTTACTTTTTTGTTTATTATTCTCATCTTGAAGACTTAAATTTCTTATTAACGTTAGGGTGATGATGAACGGATTTTTGACGGTTTAGAATTTCTCAAATAAAATCTCGTCGAAGTATAGTTTCTAAACCAAGCAATAATCCTTTCATACAAAAAGTTGTTTGTCACTAAAACAAACCCCTAAATTTATAAACCGAAGTATTGAACCTCGGGTCGTTCTCCCTAGGAATTACAATAAAGTGCTTTGTTATTGGTTGTGAGTTATTTTGGGGTTTTGATAAGGAACATGAAAGATAAATGGCAAGAAAATAAACTAACAACTATAAAAGGCTCTTGGCAAGGTATGAAAATTAGAAGTTCTATCCTAGTTATCCTTCTCAATTGTGATGAGAATTGTTCATTGCTACCACTTAGTTAACCCTTACTAAATAAAGGAAAGTCAAGTGGATAAATTGACTTGAGCCACAAGTCCTAGCCAACTCCTAAGGAAAGACTAGCTTTAGTGCACTCCAAACCAATTAGCAATCTCTCCAATTACACCAATCAACAAAGGAATTAGATAACTCAAGTGTCACTAATTACTCTACCTAGGCCAAGAGGAACAAAATCTACACTAAAACTAAAAGAGACATTTCAACAAACACATAAAAGGCAATAAAAGTAAACAACATAAATTGCAAGAATTAAAGAGAGATCTAGCTACAAAGGCAAGAGATCAACAATAGAAAAGCAAAGAAGAACAATTATTATGAATTACCTCTTATTGAATTGAAAGAAAATGGAAAGAACAATAGTAGATCTACAACAAAGCATAAGAACAACATAAAGGAAATTACAACAAAGGAATGGAAGAAGATGAATGTAACAACAAAGAATTGAAAGGTAGAAGTAGAAGAAATCAAAGATTAAAACCTAGATCTAAGAACTAATCCTAATCCTAATCCTAATTCTAGAGAGAAGTGAGAGCTTCTCTCTCTAGAACTTACTTCTAAAACTAAACTATGACTAATGGTAACTAAGATGTAAAGTATGAAAGTATGTTCATTCCTTCTTCAATCCTTGGCTTAAATAGCATCAGAAATGAGTTGGATTGGGCCCACAAGGCTTCTAAAATCGCTGGCCATGTTTTGCTTTAAGTGAACCAGGTGGCAGCAACGGCGCGTGCGTGTACTATGCACGTGCGCGCCACCATACGTGTAGCAACTATGACAAATCTTATATCGTTTCGAAGCCCCGGATGTTAGCTTTCTAACCCAACTGGAACCGCATCATTTGGACCTCTGTAGCTCAAGTTATGGTCGTTTAAGTGCGAAGAGGTCGGCTTGATAGCTTTCCGGTTCTTTCATTTCTTCATGAGTTCTCCAACTTTTCATGCTTTCTTTCTTCATTTCCTTGATCCAATCTTTGCCTCCTAAATCTGAAATCACTTAGCAAACATATCAAGGCATCTAATAGAATCAAGGAGAATTAGATTTAGCTATTTTAAGTCTTAAAAAGCATGTTTTCACTCTTAAGCACAATTAAAGGAGAATATACAAAACCATGCTATTTCATTGAATAAATGTGGGTAAAAGGTGATAAAAGCTCTGAAAATTAATACAAGATAAACCGTCAAAACGGGGTTTATCAGGTGACAACTAACAAGAGAGGTTTATGTTAGAAAAGTTTGTACCAAGTATCTCCAGGTAGTGTTAACTATTGAGAACCAACCAATATAGTCTCCACTGATTTAACATTCAAAATTTTAGACTAAATCAATCACATTAAATAAAGATGCATATGAAGGGGAAAAAAGAGAGAAAAATAATAAGAGCATGACTAACGCATATGCATGATTGCCGTTAATATTAACCCTTTTCTACATAACACTTAATTCTCATGCATGATTGTCATCACAAATTTTTTCTTTTTAATACATATGGTTAAAAAAAATAAATCAAAAGTTTTCTCTAACCTGTTTTTCATATGAGTTGTGTGAAAAAAAAGTCAAGTTAAAAAATTTTATACTCAAGTGGAAGTCACTAAACCATAGAATTAGTCGTTTTAAATTAAATATTTTAATTATTGTGTTAATATATAATTAATTTTTTGTGTAAAATATAATGATAGTATACATTAAAGTATTAAATATTTGAATCCATTATATGTGTATAAATCCGTTATTTGAGGGTGAATATAAATCCGTTAGTTAATACTTAATATTTAATATTTTGGAATTAAATCATATTTTAAATTCATTCAGTTATTTTTGTTGAAAGAAATATTTTATATAAATTTTGTTTGTGTATTTAGTTGGATCTTATTGGTATTGTGTGTAGAAGGTGAATAATAAAATATTTTGTTTTGTGAAAAAATAGGGAACAACTATGTATGCTTCTGTAGGTAAGGATCTGATATTTGTGTTCGAATCATTGATATCGAAGGGAGCTGTGTATGTTTTTACATACTTTGGAGTTAGCAACAAATGTGGATTGTACTGCACATCACATCATTTTTGATTATTTTTTCAAAAAATAACTACTATCTTACCCTCTTTTTGTGATGCAATACCGTTATATGGTATTAAGTTAGTTCCTTTTAGAAAATTTATGGAATACTCTTCTCAACATCCTTTTTTGGTTGGTAAGAGTATAATTTATGCTAAGTACATAAGTTGATTTTTCTTTTGTTTTCATGACAAAATATCACTAAGATGGGTGATTTGTGCACAATCTTCTGATTGAATTTATTTTAGACGTTGCTAGAGTTATAACTGGTGTAGAAGGTGAGAGGAGATATGTGAAGAATGACAAACTTATTGACATGTTGGTCATTCATATTAAGAATGACGGGTGCATTTTTTTTATGCCCTTACTCAACACTTAATATGTGTATATAAGCAATTTTTTATTTTCTAAATAATTTAATTTTTTTTTGCAGTTTAAAGCTTAATATTACTGTTTTTGGAGAGATGGTGGATCGGATCAAAGCTCTAGTGGCAGCGGGTGAGCAACAGCTACCAGTAGTTATTTTCCAATTTGCAAGAATAAATAATTTTTTAGGTATGTGAAGATTTGACCACTATCGAATGGTTATATCTTATTGTAGCTATTTCTACTAATTATTGGGATGCGATTCAACAGGTATTTTTAGTTTTAAAATTTTATAGTGTGATTTTTTTTTGTTTTTAAATTTTAGAGTGTGATACTACATATCGCGGAAGCAAAATTATAAGTATTATATTTTGTGTTTTAATACTTTTGATCATGTGAAATTACAAGTGAAATTATAGAAAACAATAA
Organism: Arachis hypogaea; assembly: GCF_003086295.3. Classification (NCBI taxonomy): domain Eukaryota; kingdom Viridiplantae; phylum Streptophyta; class Magnoliopsida; order Fabales; family Fabaceae; genus Arachis; species Arachis hypogaea. The sequence goes on from NC_092040.1 coordinate 11,538,102, forward strand.
TAATAATTCCGGCAAATGGCTGGCGTTCTAGAAATTAAAATTTGAAGTGATAAAAAATATTATTATATACACATGGATAAATTGTATCACTAGTTTTTTATTTTTTTTTATTGTAAATTCTATGTTGAATTACTCAACAATTAATTAATCAATATATAATTTTAAGCTATATTTTTGTTATTATATAATGCTTTTTATTATTTTATATTTGCAATAAATATTTTTTGTATAGCTTATTGTTAAAATAAAAAATTTTACTAATTAATTAAATCCACAATAGATTATAGTTGTTTTTTTAAATCTAAAGACACTTTTGGTTACTTTCCATTCGATAATTTTTCTGTCTTGTATAATTGTATAACTTATTTAAGCAATGATTATTGTACATAGGTACTAATATTTTACAGAACATTATGTATGGTGCCAGGCTCTTGATAAATCCAGATGTTCCTAAGGTTGTGATGCTTCGAAAAAGGTATTGTACCAATATTGTGAATTATTTATGGTTGTGCATATTGACTGTATTTTTATGACGTTGTGATTGATAAGTAGCAAGTATTATAGAGAGATCTCGCAGTACCTGTCTGTACTTTCTGGCAAACTGGCGTATATTAATGAAGATGAAGTTTTATATTCCACTGAGAAGAAGACAATAAAGGAGTTACATGCGGCTGCGGATGTGAGTGCCTTATAGAAACCTACTTTTTTATGTTTGGTTCATTGTTTGTTTTTTTTTTTTTATTTTCAAACTGTTCCTATATAGGTTGGATTCTATGTTGTTCTGGCCACTGTTCTTAATGTTGAACCCGTTCTAAGTTGGTGGTATAAATCTTGTGTTTGCAGCATGAAGGTAGAAGCTAATGCGGATACATACTTCTGCGATGACTGTAATAAGGACGTGAATAATGTGGTTGATAGGTATGACTCTAATTGAACTTATTTGTGTAATCTTTTCATAAAAAAGTAATATAGTTATGTAATTGATTGTCTCTTTTTAATTTATTTAGCAATATCTAGCTTAATACCAACAATTAGTAGACAATAAGAGAACAATTTATTAAAAACAAAAACTGCTTTGATTGATAGAAATATCGTCTATCCACAAAAAAAAATGAAAAAATGAGATAGAGTGCATAGAAAAAATTCATATACCTACAATAATTTTATACTAAAGTCTCCTCTGCTAGACTAAAATCTAGAAAATTAATAAGCCTAAAAAAATTGTATTTGAGCATTTAAATTATGTTGAATATAATTTTTATGATTTTATTGTAACTAAAGGGTGACATACCAAGTGTTAATTGATGTTTTTGAATAAAAAAACAAGTATAAGTTAAATTTGTTGGTTTTTTATGGTAGTGTTACAACAAGTTTTGTTGTGTTCGATAAGGAGGCTACAGCTCTATTCGGACGGACCTGTACTGAGATGGTGAAAGAGTTCAATGTATGTGGTTTCTGCTGTTGAAACCATTTGAATGGTTATGATGATTCAATGTCGGATGTGAATATAGAAGATAATTTTATACCATCTTCCTAGTAAAAGGCTCTTGGCAAGGTATGAAAATTAGAAGTTCTATCCTAGTTATCCTTCTCAATTGTGATGAGAATTGTTCATTGCTACCACTTAGTTAATCCTTACTAAATAAAGGAAAGTCAAGTGGATGAATTGACTTGAGCCACAAGTCCTAGCCAACTCCCAAGGAAAGACTAGCTTTAGTGCACTCCAAACCAATTAGCAATCTCTCCAATTACCAATCAACAAAGGAATTAGATAACTCAAGTGTCACTAATTACTCTACCTAGGCCAAGAGGAACAAAATCTACACTAAAACTAAAAGAGACATTTCAACAAACACATAAAAGGCAATAAAAGTAAACAACATAAATTGCAAGAATTAAAGAGAGATCTAGCTACAAAGGCAAGAGATCAACAATAGAAAAGCAAAGAAGAACAATTATTATGAATTACCTCTTATTGAATTGAAAGAAAATGGAAAGAACAATAGTAGATCTACAACAAAACATAAGAACAACATAAAGGAAATTACAACAAAGAAATGGAAGAAGATGAATGTAACAACAAAGAATTAAAAGGTAGAAGTAGAAGAAAGCAAAGATTAAAACCTAGATCTAAGAACTAATCCTAATCCTAATCCTAATTCTAAAGAGAAGTGAGAGCTTCTCTCTCTAGAACTTACTTCTAAAACTAAACTATGACTAATGGTAACTAAGATGTAAAGTATGAAAGTATGTTCATTCCCTCTTCAATCTTTGGCTTAAATAGCATCAGAAATGAGTTGGATTGGGCCCACAAGGCTTCTAAAATCGCTGGCCACGTTTTGCTTTAAGTGAACCAGGTGGCAGCAACGGCGCGTGCGCATACTATGCGCGTGCGCGCCATCATACGTGTAGCAACTATGGCAAATCTTATATCGTTTCGAAGCCCCGGATGTTAGCTTTCTAACCCAACTGGAACCGCATCATTTGGACCTCTGTAGCTCAAGTTATGGTCGTTTAAGTGCGAAGAGGTCGGCTTGCAGCTTTCCGGTTCTTTCATTTCTTCATGAGTTCTCCAACTTTTCATGCTTTCTTTCTTCATTCCCTTGATCCAATCTTTGCCTCCTAAATCTGAAATCACTTAGCAAACATATCAAGGCATCTAATAGAATCAAGGAGAATTAGATTTAGCTATTTTAAGTCCTAAAAAGCATGTTTTCACTCTTAAGCACAATTAAAGGAGAATATACAAAACCATGCTATTTCATTGAATAAATGTGGGTAAAAGGTGATAAAAGCTCTGAAAATCAATACAAGATAAACCGTCAAAACGGGGTTTATCAACCTCCCCACACTTAAACCAAGCATGTCCTCATGCTTAAACCAAGAATGAAGTAAGGGTATGGCATTTATTCAATGGAAACTAACTAAATGCAATCTACCTATATGCAACTATCTAAATGAATGCAATTGCTTGGTCAAAATAAATCAGTTCCCAAGAAGCATATATGCACAAGGGCTAAGGACTAGCAAGTCTAATCCAAAATTGAATTGAGTTATTAAATATTTTTACAAACTTGCATGAGAAGAGATGATCATAGGTGGAAACATGTAATTGAGCATCAAACCCTCACCGGATGTATTTGCACTCTATTCGCTCAAGTGTTTAGGGTTGATTCTCTCAATTCTCCCCTAATCATGCTTTCCAAGATTTGTTCTTCTTCTAACAATCATCATATATTTCATGCATGCATACAAGTATCATGAGGTCTTTTCTTTGGTTGTAATGGGGCTAGGGTCAAGGTAGGATGCATATTTGGTCAAGTGAGTTTGAAATTTGAATCTTTGATAAGCTTAAACTTCCCACCTAACCTATGACATGCTATACAATTAAATTCCAACCTAATTACCCATTTTTCACTCTTTCACATACTCATGTATTCCTTTTTAATTTCACAACACCTATGCATTGATTTTATTGGACTATACTTTGATTTGGGACATTTTGTCCCCTTTTTATTCCTTTCTTTTTTTTCTTTTTCTTTCTTTTTTTTCTTTCTTTTTCTATATTTTTTTTCCATATTATATTTTTTTTCTTTTTCTTTTTTTTGTCATTTTTTTCTATATACAAGAATCTCAATGCATAATGTTTTACAATTGATCAATACATGAGTATGTACCCAATTCCCAATATTTTCAATAACAATACAAAATTACCCTTTTATTCACCCAATGTCTCAAGATTCCCACACTTGAATGGTACTCACACACACTAGTCTAAGCCAATCAAAGATCCAAATTAAGGACATTTATTGTTTTCTGCTTTAAGACTTGTAATGTGCTAAAATTAAGAACAAGTGGGTTAATCGTAGGCTCAAATTGGCTAACAAAGGAATATAAAAGGTTGGCTATTTGGATAAGTGAGCTAATGAAATGATGGCCTCAATCATATAAATGCATGAATACACAAAATAATGGACATAAAGAATCAAACAAATCAAAGATTACATTCATAGAAAGAGAATAATGCACACAAGAATGGAAAATAAGTGGTTATAAGATGTAACCACACCATTAGGCTCAAATCTCACAAGCTTGTGTTCTTAGCTCAAAACATGATCCACAATACATATATATATGCGATTCAAGCAAGTTCTATGAAAAGTTTTCACTCAAATCAATTGAAGTGCCCTATAGATAGAAATCCTTGAAAAATTTCATTATTTTGAATAAGCATATTGTGTATACATATGCAAAAATTAAGAAAATGCAAGTAAAAATCCTAAAAACCTAAAATAAAATGCAAAAGTGTTGAGATTAGAAATTTGTCACCCAAAATCGCCGAACGGTCAGACGATCTCCCCACACTTAAAAGTTTGCACCGTCCTCGGTGCTCTCAAGGGAGAGCAAGGGGTTACGGGTTACTACAATTGATGAGCTCCGTCAAAAGATTGTGCGGATGACTTGTTTGTTGTCCCATTTAAAAGCTTTTCCTTTCTCCCTCCTTGGTGGCCAACCTAAAAGGAAAGAAAAGGAAAGAAAATTAAGCCTATAACAAAGATATCAAGGCAATTAGAACATAGGCGGGGGCTAATGCCAACTAAGAGTATGATTCCCTACTACATGTTAGCTAAGCATGTGAGTGAGAAAACAATGTAAGCTAAGGCATATCATGAAGCTCGATGCAAGAGTAAAGTTAAAGAATGAAGAGTGTATTGAGCATCAAGTTCAAATGAGAAGAAGTGGGTCATGAAAGACAATATGAGGTCATATCAATGCACAAGGACACAAGAGTCATACAAGATGAAGCATTGATTTAAAAGTTTCATCACCAAACAATATCAAACAAGTCAAGAAGCACCAAAATAATGCAAGGAATCCTCAACAATTGAGTAGGAAGATGCAACACCATTATTAAAATGACTTAAAAAAAACGAAAACGTGCTACAAAAACTAAATGAAAATGGGAAGAGTAGAAGTATACGAATGTGATAAGCAAAAGAAAATGGAAGGGGAAAAAAACTTTTTTTTTTACCGATGCGTGCGCGTCATGCACGTTTATGCGTCAATGGGCATATTGGTTGAAAGACGCTTACGCGCCAGGTGCGCGCACGCGTGCATCGAGTTAGGCCGGAGGCATAATGTCAGCCCAAGTCTGGCACAACTCTCGGGTAAAAGTACCGGGGGTGCAGATTGTGCAATCGACGCGCACGCGCACAGTGTGCGTGCGTGTGCATTGCGAATTTAAGATCATGTGCGCGTACGCGCCAGGTGCGCGCACGCGTGCATAGACTTGTGCCTCAGGCCCAATGTTTGCACTGTGCAGGCCTAACTCTCGGGTTTTTGGCTGGAGGTGAAATTTTGCATCCTCGCGTACGCGTACAGTGCGCGTGCGCGTGGGTGGTCGAAAAATGCTCAGGTGCGCGTACACGTTATGTGCGCGCACGCGTGGATGGTGTTCTGTTTTTCAAAAATTTTTGCTATGTTTTTGCACCAATCCAAGCATTCCAAACCTCCAAGCTACTACCAAAACACCCTAAAACCTTATTTAACATGTTAAAATACTAATTAAACTCAACCAACTAATCTAAACATGAAATTAAACTAGTTCTACCAATATGTACAAAAGAGAAAATGAAAGGATTTTACCATGATGGGGTGTCTCCCACCTAGCACTTTTGTTTATTGTCCTTAAAGTTGGACTTATGGGGAGCTCCCCATCAAGGTGGTTTGTGCTTGTACTCATCTTGGAACTCCCACCAATGCTTGGTTCTCCATTGTACCCCAAGATTCTTCATGGATTGAGCCAAGTCTTGATGGAGTTTTTCACAAGCTTGGGGCTCCCAAAGTTGGTCCTCTTCTTGTAATCCGGGATCCCACACTTTGTTTTCACACCTGTCTTGAGGTTGATCATCATTATTAGTCCATCTGGGTGGTGGACAAGATGAATTCTCTATACAGTGGCCAACAATCCTCCTAGACCCATCTATTTGAGCACTACTCCAACCTTTATATCTCATGTTTGATGCATCAACCATAATGAGCCTTGATTTGCAACGCCAACCACGAAACATCTTTCGCTTACGCTTCATCCCACAAAGCATCCTAAGTTGACCGTCCGTTTCAAGCAAACCATATTCAAGTGGGATAATGAAACTAATAGAAATGAATTTCACCCACTCAAATGAAGGTGTAGATGACAACCTAGGCAAAGATGCTTTCAAAGATCTTGACAAAGCATAGCCAACCCTCGTTCTTCTATTTCTAGGGACTTCCACCTCTTCACAAAATTTCTCTAATTCAATCCTTTGTTCATTAATACTATCTAAGCCTTTTCCTTTAATCAAACTATAATTGGGAGGGTGAAAGAAGTTTACCTCCACAACATTTTCAAATGCACCGGGAGAAGGTTCTTCATGCTCAAAAGATTCTTCACCACTAAGACTTGATGCTTGATCTTCATCACCAAGGGAACTCAATTCTTTCTCTATCCCATCCAAGTCTTCATATGGAATGTGCCTTGGAAGGTGTGCACTTTCCTCCCTAGCATCAATTTCAATCATCTTGGACGGGTTTTCTTCAACTCTATGTTCCCATGGAGGCTCCGCATCTCCTAAGTCTTCTACCACTTCTTCCTTGTCTTCAACAATTAAAGCTTCCTCCAATTGTTCCAATATAAAGCAACTTCCTTCATTTTCCACCGGAGTTTCCAATCTCTCCTTCATGCTATGTGCTTCATTTGATTCTCCACATGTAACCATGGGAGTTCCTTGAGTGTTCAAGCATTGGGAGGCTAATTGATTTGTTACCGCATCCAAGGCGGCCATGAAATTTTGCACATCCCTTTTCATCTCTTCTTGCCCTTGAACAAGAACACCAAGGGTTTCATCCATTAGAGGTTGGGGTGGGTGGAAGGGTTCCTCATTTTGGGGAAAGGGTTCATAATAGGAAGGTGGTTCTTCTTGGTAGAGTTGTGGTGGTTCAATATTTTCCACTCTTTCCACTTGTTGCACAACACACTCCATGGTTGCTTGAAATTGATCCAATGCTTCCTTGAGGTGATCCCTTGACTCTTGTTCCTCTTGGATATCATGATAGGGATCATATGGCTCTTGGATCGATGGACATGAGTATTCTTTCATGTGAGGTTGTGGTGAAAGGTAGAATTCATCTTGTGGTTGAAAATTTTTGTATATTGGAGGTGGTTCATCTTGGTAATAATGTGGAGGAGGTGGCTCTTGAAAATGTTGATGTTGGAATTGTGGTGGCTCTATATGTGGTTCATATGGCTCATATGGTTGTTGGTAGGATGGATATGAGTTAGGGTCATATGAAGGTGGTTGGTAAGAAGGGGCTTGTGAGTATGGTTGGGAGTTATGTTGAGGATATGGATCATAGGCATATGGTGGTGGTTCTTGAAAGTCACAAGGAGATTCACCATAGCCATTTGATTGATATGCATCATAGAATGGTTCTTCTTCATAGTGCATTGGTGGGGGTTGTTGCCATGAGGATTGATCATATGCATATGGCTCCTCCCACCTTTGATTGTCCCATCCTTGATACACATCTTCATTATAGTTCTCATCACCTACAACATAGTTGCAATCACACTCATAGCCAAAATGAGAATTCATGGTAGCAAGAGAAAATAAGAAACAAAAACTAATAAGAAATAATGAAACAAAATACTAAGACTAGCAAAAACTAACAAGCAATCTAAAAAGCAAGTTATTCACAATATTCACATATATACAATAACCAATAACATAACAACATTGCAATTCCCCGGCAACGGCGCCATTTTGATGAACGGATTTTTGACGGTTTAGAATTTCTCAAATAAAATCTCGTCGAAGTATAGTTTCTAAACCAAGCAATAATCCTTTCATACAAAAAGTTGTTTGTCACTAAAACAAACCCCTAAATTTATAAACCGAAGTATTGAACCTCGGGTCGTTCTCCCTAGGAATTACAATAAAGTGCTTTGTTATTGGTTGTGAGTTATTTTGGGGTTTTGATAAGGAACATGAAAGATAAATGGCAAGAAAATAAACTAACAACTATAAAAGGCTCTTGGCAAGGTATGAAAATTAGAAGTTCTATCCTAGTTATCCTTCTCAATTGTGATGAGAATTGTTCATTGCTACCACTTAGTTAACCCTTACTAAATAAAGGAAAGTCAAGTGGATAAATTGACTTGAGCCACAAGTCCTAGCCAACTCCTAAGGAAAGACTAGCTTTAGTGCACTCCAAACCAATTAGCAATCTCTCCAATTACACCAATCAACAAAGGAATTAGATAACTCAAGTGTCACTAATTACTCTACCTAGGCCAAGAGGAACAAAATCTACACTAAAACTAAAAGAGACATTTCAACAAACACATAAAAGGCAATAAAAGTAAACAACATAAATTGCAAGAATTAAAGAGAGATCTAGCTACAAAGGCAAGAGATCAACAATAGAAAAGCAAAGAAGAACAATTATTATGAATTACCTCTTATTGAATTGAAAGAAAATGGAAAGAACAATAGTAGATCTACAACAAAGCATAAGAACAACATAAAGGAAATTACAACAAAGGAATGGAAGAAGATGAATGTAACAACAAAGAATTGAAAGGTAGAAGTAGAAGAAATCAAAGATTAAAACCTAGATCTAAGAACTAATCCTAATCCTAATCCTAATTCTAGAGAGAAGTGAGAGCTTCTCTCTCTAGAACTTACTTCTAAAACTAAACTATGACTAATGGTAACTAAGATGTAAAGTATGAAAGTATGTTCATTCCTTCTTCAATCCTTGGCTTAAATAGCATCAGAAATGAGTTGGATTGGGCCCACAAGGCTTCTAAAATCGCTGGCCATGTTTTGCTTTAAGTGAACCAGGTGGCAGCAACGGCGCGTGCGTGTACTATGCACGTGCGCGCCACCATACGTGTAGCAACTATGGCAAATCTTATATCGTTTCGAAGCCCCAGATGTTAGCTTTCTAACCCAACTGGAACCGCATCATTTGGACCTCTGTAGCTCAAGTTATGGTCGTTTAAGTGCGAAGAGGTCGGCTTGATAGCTTTCCGGTTCTTTTATTTCTTCATGAGTTCTCCAACTTTTCATGCTTTCTTTCTTCATTTCCTTGATCCAATCTTTGCCTCCTAAATCTGAAATCACTTAGCAAACATATCAAGGCATCTAATAGAATCAAGGAGAATTAGATTTAGCTATTTTAAGTCTTAAAAAGCATGTTTTCACTCTTAAGCACAATTAAAGGAGAATATACAAAACCATGCTATTTCATTGAATAAATGTGGGTAAAAGGTGATAAAAGCTCTGAAAATTAATACAAGATAAACCGTCAAAACGGGGTTTATCAGGTGACAACTAACAAGAGAGGTTTATGTTAGAAAAGTTTGTACCAAGTATCTCCAGGTAGTGTTAACTATTGAGAACCAACCAATATAGTCTCCACTGATTTAACATTCAAAATTTTAGACTAAATCAATCACATTAAATAAAGATGCATATGAAGGGGAAAAAAGAGAGAAAAATAATAAGAGCATGACTAACGCATATGCATGATTGCCGTTAATATTAACCCTTTTCTACATAACACTTAATTCTCATGCATGATTGTCATCACAAATTTTTTCTTTTTAATACATATGGTTAAAAAAAATAAATCAAAAGTTTTCTCTAACCTGTTTTTCATATGAGTTGTGTGAAAAAAAAGTCAAGTTAAAAAATTTTATACTCAAGTGGAAGTCACTAAACCATAGAATTAGTCGTTTTAAATTAAATATTTTAATTATTGTGTTAATATATAATTAATTTTTTGTGTAAAATATAATGATAGTATACATTAAAGTATTAAATATTTGAATCCATTATATGTGTATAAATCCGTTATTTGAGGGTGAATATAAATCCGTTAGTTAATACTTAATACTTAATATTTTGGAATTAAATCATATTTTAAATTCATTCAGTTATTTTTGTTGAAAGAAATATTTTATATAAATTTTGTTTGTGTATTTAGTTGGATCTTATTGGTATTGTGTGTAGAAGGTGAATAATAAAATATTTTGTTTTGTGAAAAAATAGGGAACAACTATGTATGCTTCTGTAGGTAAGGATCTGATATTTGTGTTCGAATCATTGATATCGAAGGGAGCTGTGTATGTTTTTACATACTTTGGAGTTAGCAACAAATGTGGATTGTACTGCACATCACATCATTTTCGATTATTTTTTCAAAAAATAACTACTATCTTACCCTCTTTTTGTGATGCAATACCGTTATATGGTATTAAGTTAGTTCCTTTTAGAAAATTTATGGAATACTCTTCTCAACATCCTTTTTTGGTTGGTAAGAGTATAATTTATGCTAAGTACATAAGTTGATTTTTCTTTTGTTTTCATGACAAAATATCACTAAGATGGGTGATTTGTGCACAATCTTCTGATTGAATTTATTTTAGACGTTGCTAGAGTTATAACTGGTGTAGAAGGTGAGAGGAGATATGTGAAGAATGACAAACTTATTGACATGTTGGTCATTCATATTAAGAATGACGGGTGCATTTTTTTTATGCCCTTACTCAACACTTAATATGTGTATATAAGCAATTTTTTATTTTCTAAATAATTTAATTTTTTTTTGCAGTTTAAAGCTTAATATTACTGTTTTTGGAGAGATGGTGGATCGGATCAAAGCTCTAGTGGCAGCGGGTGAGCAACAGCTACCAGTAGTTATTTTCCAATTTGCAAGAATAAATAATTTTTTAGGTATGTGAAGATTTGACCACTATCGAATGGTTATATCTTATTGTAGCTATTTCTACTAATTATTGGGATGCGATTCAACAGGTATTTTTAGTTTTAAAATTTTATAGTGTGATTTTTTTTTTGTTTTTAAATTTTAGAGTGTGATACTACATATCGCGGAAGCAAAATTATAAGTATTATATTTTGTGTTTTAATACTTTTGATCATGTGAAATTACAAGTGAAATTATAGAAAACAATAATAATAATTCCGGCAAATGGCTGGCGTTCTAGAAATTAAAATTTGAAGTGATAAAAAATATTATTATATACACATGGATAAATTGTATCACTAGTTTTTTATTTTTTTTTATTGTAAATTCTATGTTGAATTACTCAACAATTAATTAATCAATATATAATTTTAAGCTATATTTTTGTTATTATATAATGCTTTTTATTATTTTATATTTGCAATAAATATTTTTTGTATAGCTTATTGTTAAAATAAAAAATTTTACTAATTAATTAAATCCACAATAGATTATAGTTGTTTTTTTAAATCTAAAGACACTTTTGGTTACTTTCCATTCGATAATTTTTCTGTCTTGTATAATTGTATAACTTATTTAAGCAATGATTATTGTACATAGGTACTAATATTTTACAGAACATTATGTATGGTGCCAGGCTCTTGATAAATCCAGATGTTCCTAAGGTTGTGATGCTTCGAAAAAGGTATTGTACCAATATTGTGAATTATTTATGGTTGTGCATATTGACTGTATTTTTATGACGTTGTGATTGATAAGTAGCAAGTATTATAGAGAGATCTCGCAGTACCTGTCTGTACTTTCTGGCAAACTGGCGTATATTAATGAAGATGAAGTTTTATATTCCACTGAGAAGAAGACAATAAAGGAGTTACATGCGGCTGCGGATGTGAGTGCCTTATAGAAACCTACTTTTTTATGTTTGGTTCATTGTTTGTTTTTTTTTTATTTTCAAACTGTTCCTATATAGGTTGGATTCTATGTTGTTCTGGCCACTGTTCTTAATGTTGAACCCGTTCTAAGTTGGTGGTATAAATCTTGTGTTTGCAGCATGAAGGTAGAAGCTAATGCGGATACATACTTCTGCGATGACTGTAATAAGGACGTGAATAATGTGGTTGATAGGTATGACTCTAATTGAACTTATTTGTGTAATCTTTTCATAAAAAAGTAATATAGTTATGTAATTGATTGTCTCTTTTTAATTTATTTAGCAATATCTAGCTTAATACCAACAATTAGTAGACAATAAGAGAACAATTTATTAAAAACAAAAACTGCTTTGATTGATAGAAATATCGTCTATCCACAAAAAAAAATGAAAAAATGAGATAGAGTGCATAGAAAAAATTCATATACCTACAATAATTTTATACTAAAGTCTCCTCTGCTAGACTAAAATCTAGAAAATTAATAAGCCTAAAAAAATTGTATTTGAGCATTTAAATTATGTTGAATATAATTTTTATGATTTTATTGTAACTAAAGGGTGACATACCAAGTGTTAATTGATGTTTTTGAATAAAAAAACAAGTATAAGTTAAATTTGTTGGTTTTTTATGGTAGTGTTACAACAAGTTTTGTTGTGTTCGATAAGGAGGCTACAGCTCTATTCGGACGGACCTGTACTGAGATGGTGAAAGAGTTCAATGTATGTGGTTTCTGCTGTTGAAACCATTTGAATGGTTATGATGATTCAATGTCGGATGTGAATATAGAAGATAATTTTATACCATCTTCAGAAACTTTAGATGGTATGTAAAAATTTTATCTATATGTTTATTTACATCATTGTGTACATTATAGACTAAATTGCATCGGTATGACAACTGAGTATCTAAAGAGAGTTCATTCGACAGATGTGTGGGATATAGAAAATCCTATTTATCAATGTCAATACTGTAAAGTATGGATGTGGTCTGAAGAAAGGCTTGCTAAATTCAAATAGTCGCCCCAACCAAAGTTTTCATTATGTTGTATGGAAGGAAAGATCGAGCTTTCTCTACTTTTTGTACCTCCTGATGAGCTCATTCAGCTTCATACTGGAGGTGATCAAAGAAGTCTTCATTTTTTAAAAAATATAAGGGCATTTAATTCAATGTTTTGTTTTACATCAATGGCCGGAAAAATTAACTGTGGGGTGAACAATGGGACTGCTCCTCCAAATTTTAAGCCTGAGAGTCAAAACTATTATAGCATTGGTAGCTTACTTCCTCCAGATAGTTTGCGACCAACATTTGTCCAACTATATATCTATGACACAGAAAATGAGATTGATAATCGATAATTTTCATGCAACCAGTCAAATATTTTAGTTATTTTTTATCTGTGAGAGAAGATAACATAAAATTTATTGTGTTTTTTTTTTGTGCAGTTCCAATGAAGCTATAAATGAGTGGGATAAGAAAATTGTGGCAATATTAAAAAACATGCTAGACAAATATAATAGTTTGGCAAAGAATTTTCGCTATGCAAGAGATAGGTATCAATAGAAAAATTACACAAACATAAAGTTTAAGTTGATTAGTAAAAGGACTATAGATGGTAGGACATACAACTTGCCATCTGCATCTGAAGTGGTTGCATTGATTGTTGGCGATGTCAAACAACTAAGCAAAGATAGAGATATTATTATAGAGAGTCAAACTAGATTCGCTGAGATATTGTTGGCTGCATTACCTATGTATTGTGATGAAGGAATTTTTTCTTTGTGTATGGTCATGGGGGTACTGGAAAAATATTTCTCTGAAACCTTACGTTTATTGAGATTCGCTCAAGGATGATATTGTGTTACACATTGTTTCAAGTGGTATTGCATCTTTACTTCTTTCCAATGGAAGAACGGCACACTCAAGGTTCAAAATACCGTTGAATATAATTGAGGATTCTGTATGTAACATCAAACCTGGTTTTTCTCAAGCAATGCTGCTGTTGAAAGCCAAACTTATAATTTGGGATAAGGTTCCAATGGTTAGTAGGTACTACTATGAAGTGCTTGATAAATGCTTAGGTGATATCATGAGATTTTCTCCAACATATAACAAAGATTTGCCCTTTGGGAAAAAAGTGGTTGTACTAGGTGGAGACTTTAAACAAATTCTTCCTGTCATTTCACGAGGATTGAGACAAGATATCGTTCATTCAACCGTGAATTTGCCTTACTTTGGAAGTTTTGTCAGGTGCTCAAACTAACAAAAAATGAGACTCTCTATAGGGATGACTGCTACTTCAGATCAAGATGAGACAAAGCAATTTGGTGAGTGGTTATTGAAAATTTGTGATGGTCTAATATGTGACAATATGGATGGTGAATCTGAGATATGTCTTCCAGGAGATATTGTTATTCCTTTTTCGGACCAGGTATTTGATGAGTTAGTTCATTTTTCCTATCCAAATATTTTGGATCACATGTCCTCAAAGGATTTTTCAAAGCAAGAACTATATTGGCTCCCACGCTGACATCGTTGAAGATGTCAACAACCATCTGATGGCTATCATTTCTGGAGGGAACAAATTATATCTTAGTTCGGATTCGATTTGTATGGATGAAGGGAATATGGAGAGTCAACTAGATCTTTATGGTCCTGAATTACTGAATAGCATAAATTGCTCTGGTTTGCCTTCACATAAATTAATACTCAAGGTTGGTATTTTGGTGATGTTACTGAAAAATATTGACCAATCTAGTGGTTTTTGTAATGGTACAAGGCTACAAGTTAGGAAGCTTAGAAATCCTGTCATAGAATGTGAAATCTTAACGGGTAACAATGTTGGTCATATTGCTTTGATTCCAAGAATGAATATGGTACCAACAAATAAAAACCGTTCCAGTTAGATTCCAACGAAGACAGTTTCCCATAGTATTATCGTTGCCATGACAATTAATAAGTCTCAGGGACAAACTTTATCTCATGTTGGATTGTACTTGTCCAAACCAGTTTTTACACATAGCCAACTATATGTGACACTTTCAAGAGTTAAGAGTAAGAGATGTTTAAAAGTTTTACTTATAAATCACGTAGGAATGTCTGCAAATTCAACTATCAATGTTGTTTACAGATAAGTCTTTGAAAAAATAGGATTCTAATATAAATATTTTAATTTTATTTTAAATTCCGTATCAATGTATAATTATTTACTTAAAAAAATGTAAAATAATTATTACTCACTATTTTTAAATTAAACTTTGATTTTGATAATAATTTTATAAATTTTTTAACATAATAATTATTTTGTATTTTGTTAAACAATAGGCATCAGAAATATATAAACCGTGTATATTAATTTAATTAATTTTGTTATAAAATATCAACTAATTATGTTATTATGACGTCTGTTACTTGGACCAACTCTATTATCATGCGTTTTCATCCTTAGATTTTTCAAAGAGTAGAATATAGATATTAAACAAAAATTGAATTTATAGCAAAAAAAAAATATCATAATACATGTTAAGTTTTATATTACCTGATACAAAAAAAACCTAGCTGAATCTGAAGCCCCACCCCACTCCCAGCTCACTCTCACACTCTCTAATCTCTAACGGCACACCACAGACACACAGGCAGAGCTGGGAGCTCGCCTCGGTTCACCGACACTGTATGCTCGCCACCGTCGCTGCGGCTCTCACTGGATCCTCCGCGTCACGTGCTCCTCTCTCCTCCATCTGAGCTCGGCTGCTCGCGCATCTCTCGCCTTCGCGTCTGCTCGAGCTGTGCTTCCTGCTCATGTTGTCGCCGCGCCTCCCTCGCCTATCTCCCTCCTCACGTATCTGCTCGAGTTTGCTTCCTGCTCGCGTCTCACCGCCTCTCCTTCGTCTCTGTGGGTGGTTGTTGTTGGTCGTCCCTCGTCGTTCGTGCCTCCGTGGTTGTTGCTTTCTGCATGCTGTCGTACGTCGTCCACTTTCTGGAATCGATTCTGTCTCTGCAACAACAGGTAACCATTTTAGTTTTTTTTCAGTTATTCTAATATTTTATATGCTATATTAATTTTAAGTAGTTGATTCATTGATATTATTGCTGTTAATTTTATTATTGATTGATTTATGATGCTGATTAGAATATGACAGTGGTTGAAATATTGAATTGGTTTATGAATTTGTTTATAAATATGAATATGCAGTGGTTTTACTGATTATGAATATGCTAAGATTTTGTTGATTTTTGAATTGGTTTATGAATATGTATATGTTGATTATGAATATGAATATGTAGTGGTTTTTTGTTGATTGTTGCTGCTGTAACTATTCTGATTGGTTTTGCTATTAGTTATTTAGTTGATTGATTTTTTTTCTTTTATGTAATTTTAAGATGGCTTCGTCAGAAACACCATTAGAAACATAATTATTTTTAGAATTAAGATACTATTGTATGCAATCTCCTTGTACATACTTTGTGACATAGTTATCACACCCGACTCGATCTGACCGAAAACTCGGTCACTTAGTCAAGCCAAACCGCTCGTAAAACCAAATGTTCAACGGACCCAGCCGAATCCAGTTTGACCCGACGGAATTTCATAAAGACAGGTAACCCGGCCGGTTAATTTAACCCGGTCCGGGTCGTTTTTTTTTTCTAATACCTGAAACGGTGTCGTTTCAGACGACCCCTCCCCTTTTCCTTTGGATGAAACCCTGACTGAGAGTCTGAGCGGAACCCCCCTAACCCAGCCAGTCTCTGTGCTCTCTCCGCCTCTCCCCCTCACCCTCACCATCACCTCGTAACTCTCTCGTCTCTCCCCTCACCTCGACAGTCGTCACTCTCAGTCTCTCACGGCCTCACCTCGTCGCTCTCTCAGTCTCTCACCTCGGTCGTCGTCGCGGTCCCGTGCCCCTGCCCTCTCTTCGCCGGCGGCAGAAGCAGACGGAACCGGATCTGGTCCCTTGGGGGGTGGTGGTGGTCGTCTTCTTGCTTCTCACGGTCTCTGTCTCGCACCTGGTCTCGACCTCTCCCTTCCCTGCGCTCTTCGTCGCCGGTAGCAGAGGCAACAGATCCCGGTGGGCTGGTCTTCGTTGTCGTCTTCTTGCTTCGAGCCTTGCCATCAGCTTCTCCCTTGCCATCAGCTTCTCCTTCGCTGTCAGCTTCCTTGGTGCAACCCGATTTGGTGAGTTCCCCTGTTCTTTGTGTTTCAATTTTGTTGCTGCATCACTGCACTTTGATTTTGTTGCCAAAATAATTTGTTGCTGAAAGTGTTGATTGTGTTGCGGAAATTTGTTACTGATTATCATGAACCTTGAATTTGTTGGTGAGTTTCCCCTGTTCCTTCTGCTTCAATTTTCTTGTTTTTTTGTTGCTGCCTGAAAGTTATCATAGTTTAAGTTTTTGTTGCTGCCTGAAAGTTATCATAGTTATCACAGCAGAATTTGTTGCTAGAACTCTAGAAGTAGAATTTGTTGTTAGCTGTAAGTTGAATTTGATGCTGAACATATGATAAATGTGGTTGTTGCTGTAAGTAGAATTTGTTGCTGGATAACTGAGTTGAGTTGAATTTGTTAATGAACCTTGTTGTTAATGCAGTGTTTCTTATGGAAGATATAGATGCAAATCAAAATGAGAAAAATGTTGAACAAGCTCCAAATTTATCCTATAAAGATATAGATGTCGATTTTAATTTTTGAGATCACTTGGACTTGATTTATCGATTGTGTTATCTTTTGCTTGCTTTTGTTTATTTTAATGGAGAAAGTATTTTGTACTAGAAACTAGTTTATTATCTCTTTTTACATCATTAGTTATGTCTAAAAATTAATATTTGATTATTATTATTATGTTTGTTCAGACTTGCATTTTAAGTTTTAATATGTAATTTTAATTTTATTTATATTTTTTTAAATTATGACTGGGTCAATCGGGTGAATTAGTGATCCACCGGTTGAACTAGTGACCCGGCGACCTGGTCGCCGGTTCGGTTCTGATAACTATGTTTTATGATTGTTATTCTTATTGTGTCAAATTAAAATATTATTGCAGTAGTACTAATTAATTTTATATCTATTTTCGTATTAGTTATTTTTAAAATTTGAGACTTTGTTGTTAAAATGTTAGTGAAGACATGTATTTCAAATTTTAATTTTAAGTTTTTGGAGTCACCAAAAAAAAAATTTTTAAGTTTTTGACTATTTTATATTTTTATTTAAATAAGATCGGTTCAATCGGTTCAATTAGTGATCCATTGGTTGAACCTGAGACCCAGTAGCCTGACCGGTTCGATCACCGGGTTGGTTCTAACAACTATGATTTCATCACATTTGGTGTCTTTTCAATGCGAATATTTAAAGCGCATGTTGACAAATGAGGCCAATTCCTATAGCTACAGGAAAGCAAACAAAAGCATCAAGAAGAAGGATATAGTGACACGTGTAGCTCCATTCTGGATTTTAAGGAGATAAAAAAAAGAGTCAAGTCTGATGAATATGTTGAAGCAAGCAGTCGGAAGAATTTGGAAAAGCAGCAGTAGTTATGCTTCAGAAGGAGGAACAAAAATTTTGGCTTGGAGTTATGTTCCTTCATTCTATTTCCACAATACACAAGTAAACTCTCTTCTGCCTATCATAACTCCTTTTTTGTTTTCTTTCTGTGGGAAAATATTTGCTGGAATTTGAATTATTTATTCATTTAGAATAGCAGAAATCGGCTGAGTGACATGAAGTGGCAAACAGAGTTGAGTGGAAGTGCGGCACTGAGAGACAGTGGAACTTGAATTTTTCAAAAATAAGGTGTCAATAACAAAAAGTTTCTAGATTTTCTAAGTTTTGGAGAGTGAAGCTATGGTGTATTGCCTATCATGAAGTTAGAGAGATCTCAGTTGTATAATCAAATAGGAATTTCACATAGTGTTCTCGCATCATTCTTGGCAAATAGAGATACTATCGATAGTGTGAACTCACAAGGGCATGATTAATTGTGGTTAACTCAGTTTGTTTCCATATTGAGGCCACATTTTCCTCGATTATTTCTGTCATTTGTATACTTCATGTAAAGCACTTGTTTCACAAGTTCATTCATTCTACATGCAAGTCTATTTGTCTAGTGACTTTTACACTCTTTATTGCAGAATTGTGCATTTCATCAGGGAGGGTGAACAATATGTAGTATGTGTGTGTGTGTATATATATATATATATATGAATAGTTACCATACCAGTCAGATGATTTGGTTTTAATCATATTCGAAGTTGAAATCAAAACTCAAAAAGACGACATTGGAAATCAATAGCTCTCTGATGAAGATATAGTTCTCAAAATTATGAACTAAGAAAATATATGAAGTAAAAAAAAAAAATCTCATTTCAGTTCACTTGTTTTTTCCCAGGCTCATACAGCACCTAGAAGCTTTTTCGGTGTTGAGGATTTCCTTGATGATGACAACAGCAAACCTTACACTTACCAGAAAGGGAAGAAATCAAAGAATCCACAAAAACATGTATCATTCAAACAAAGAACTGTTGCATACATGGAGCCTTTTACTCTTGATGTGTTCATCTCAAAGCGTTTTGTGTCGGCTTCGCTCACCCATAGAGTGACAAGCAAACAGGTTGCAGTTTCTGGTACCAACTCCAAGGACATAAAAGCTGTTCTTAAATCTCGTTCAGACATACCAGCTTGCATAGCAATTGGAAGGATTTTGGCCGAAAGAGCAAGAGAAGCTGATGTTTACACTGCCTCTTATACTCCAAGGGATAGGGATAAATTTGAAGGGAAAATCAGAGCTGTAGTTCAATCACTTATTGATAATGGGATTGATGTCAAGGTTTATCTTGATTGAGTTATTAACATCTATTTGAGCAAAACTTGCCAACTAAATTATTGAGATTTTAGTTAGCGGTGTAGGCTTGGTTTGATAAAGTTTTTTGAAGAGGTATAAATATTTTTGTGTTTGAAAAATAGAAAAATCACGTGTTTTTGAAAGCATGTAAGAGGAGCTTTTTAAAGTTGTCGGTGTTTATTAAAAGATCTAATATAATTTTATATATTGATAAATCTTTGAATTTTTTTTATTTATGTCTATACGGTTTTTTTAAATTTTAAAAGTTATTTTATCAAATATAACTGTTCCTATTTGTGTTTATTGAAAATTATTTATAATTTTATTTATCAAATATAAATGTTATATAATTTTGAAAAAGTAAAACCCTTATCAAATAAGGGAATAACTTTCTTATGTGCTTTAAGCTTTCATAATATGTCTATATATAATTATTGAGATTATAGTTACTTATCAAAATACTTATCTTAAAATTGAGTTTTATGAATATGAATTTGAATTATATGAATTTATCTCAATTGATGTGATTCATGTTAGGTCAGTAATTTACTGGTAAAATTGAGATTCTCTTAATTTTTCTTTTTTATAAAATGTGATTTTTTATTATACATTCTTTAAATAGGACAAAAAAAATGTAAAAAAATATTAAATAATAAAAGATTACACTTATAAAAAATTTAAAAAAAAATTAAGAGAATTTATTTCTATAAAATTGTGAGGTTGTTAGACATGTAAATGAATTTTAAAAAAAATGAATAATTGCACATTACGGAATTAATTTCACATAGTAATCCATATAACTAGCTTTCATAAAGTTTAAAGCTTTATAATTATGGAAATATTGGTTTATCTAATAATTAACGTCAAGCAGTTATTAATTCAAAATTTTATTGGCAACATAAAGGTGCCAATTCATTTAATTTTTTATATGATGATTTTAGTAAATCTTAATTATGTGCTTGGTTTTGAATTAAGATATTAATTTTTGTACATTGTTAGTCTAAAAGATTTTTATATAGTCATATCAAATAATTCTATTTGTAAAACTTAAAAAAGAAATAAGAATTAAGTCTAACACAACAATAGAAGATATATTTTATTTTTATTCTTTTAAAAGCATATTCATAATAAAAAATATTCACATAAATAATTTACATCTAATAATTTTTTTTTAATAAAGTTGCTATAAAAAATGTGTAAAACTTTATTTATTTAGCTCACAAATGTACAGAAATTTTTTTTTAATAATAAAATTCTATCATTTATATTTTTTTATATAAATATATGTATTGTCTGATTTATTTTTAATATACATTTAGCATGGTTGCTACTTGCTAATTATTGGCTCTCTTTAGTCTTTATGATTAGCACTGATGGTCTTTATGATTGAATCAAATGTGCAAATCAGCAGAAGGACAAGCCAATGAAGCCATGTAGGCTGCTGTAGCCACACCCAGAACACTAGAACACTAGAACACTAGCTTTCTAATATATGTTTTTTTTTAAATACTACTACATATATATATATATATATATATATATATATATATATATATATATATATATATATATATATTATAAAGGTATTTAAATATAATTTGTGTCAACTATCAAATAGTTCTAACAAGTGATTTTCTTATACAAATAAAAAAGAGAACACAATAAAACAAAATTCGTGTAACTTTTTACTCCATAAAAGTAAAACCTCTTATCAACTCAAATATTGAATATTTCAACAACTTTCAATTAGAGACAAGAAACAAAAAACAATTGATTAATATAAGACACAGACTAGAATACTAGATAAAGACAAGAAAGACAAGTTGACAATCACATGCCAGTAGATTGCTAGCACTAGATATGAATCCATAAACATTTTTTAATTTGGAAACACAGATTTCATTCCAGATGGTAAAGAGCAAGTTGGGAAGTCCACATATATTTTGTTTTTCCTTAATTGGGTGGATGAATCACTGTGACCCAGGTAGGAATATCACCCTTTCCCTTCATCTTGGTCAACCAGTTCTAGATATGAACCTACCACAACCACAAGACCATCAATAACACTGAACTCTCACTACTTACTCATCCTAAATCAAGCATCTGCACTGCTTCTCTTTGAGGATCTGAAAGCAATGAATATGGTGCCTGAGAGAGCTAGGCTACACTTAGCCTTAACCTTCCTACAATTTTGTCATGCTGGACATCATATAATAGTGAGAATTGCTCTCAACATGGGTTTAAGCAAGCTAATCTTCCCAGTATATAGAAACATTACCGCCCTCGTTCTTCTGGCTCCTCTTGCTTATTTTTCAGAGAAGTATTTAGTTTAATTAGCATAATACTCAATAGCTTATATGAACTACTGTTGTATTTTCTCTTCTTCAAATGGTCAACTATCTTACTCCCTTTATATTGTTTTCAATCTTTACAAGGAAAGACAGGCCACCCCTAACCGGTTATTATATGATGCAATTTTTCTTACTTGGACTAGTTGGGTAAGATCTCTTTATCTATAAATTGGCAACACATATTTGAGTAGTGTGATTCTAAGATCAAAAACTTCTGATTCTGGCAGAATAACCATAAAAGAAGGATGTTACCTAGTGGGTCTAGATAACACATCGCCCACGTTTGCATCTGCTATGCAAAACTCAGTTCCAGCCTTAACTTTTCTGATGGCTGCAGTACTAAGGCAAGTTACAACCCTTAACCCTCTTAAGCTTGAAAACCTGTGATGAATACTTACAAACATGTTTGTTCAACTAAATATGTAAAGTGCAGATATGAGAGTGTGCACTTGAATAGGCTAGATGGTTTTGCTAAGGTTCTTGGAGTAGTTGCTTCTGTTGGAGGAGCATCAATCATCACTCTTTACAAGGGACCTACCATCTATGCTCCATATTCAACATTGAATCATAAACAATCATTGTCTATGTTGGGGGATGCCACAGGAAAGAACTGGAACTTGGGTTGCATCTGTCTCTTTGGTCACTGCTTATGTTGGTCTGCTTGGATTGTAATGCAAGCATCTGTTCTCAAAAAGTACTCTTCCCCACTCTCGGTTTCTGCCTTTACTTGCTTCTTTGGTATCCTGCAATTTGCAACAATCGCAGCGTTTTTCGAGAGAGATTACAAGGCCTGGCAATTCAATTCTAGTAGTGAAATCTACAGTGTCTTGTATGCGGTTAGTAAATCAAACCTTGTACTCAATCAATATGCCCCTTGCATTACCATTTTCAAGACAACTATTCTTTTTTTTTTTAGCTAATGATCAAAGTTCTTAATTTAACTTTAACTGTTTTTTCATTGGTTTTGTTTGTATTAGGGACTAGTGAGTTCAGGGATAGCAGCAGCAATACAGATATGGGCTATTGCTAAGGGAGGACCAGTGTTTGCTTCAATTTATCTACCTTTACAGACATTAATGGTAGCCTTGATGGCATCCATTCTTTTAGGGGAAGAATTCTTCTTGGGAGGGTCAGTTATTATAATCCAAGCAGATTTTATTTCATGTTGTTTCCTTCAAATGGCAAACCTTGCCTATGGTTTATGCTCTGAAAAATTTTGTCTTTCAATTTTGTGGTGTAGGATTATTGGAGCTTTATTGATTATAACAGGCTTATACCTTGTTGTGTGGGGAAAAAGTGAAGAAACAAAATATGGCAAAGAGGTCATAGCCCCTATGGAGTCCAAGAATCATGGTGAAGGAATTTGTGGCAATGCTTCCATCATCCAACCTTTGATTCTTACCCAAAACACTTAGAATTTTACATGGGAAAGAATATAAATCCACAAGGAAAACTGTAATTGTTTCATTTAGTGAAACCAAATTTTACAATGTGTCTTTCTTACAGTCATAGTATACCATAAATATAATTACCTCTTATTAATAATAATATAATATAACTATTGATATGGATAATGAATTAATAGAATAGAACCCAATATCAGTAACTCAGATGATTGATTCATATATGTTAATTGAACTATATACATGGACTAATGGCAGATGAACTATCTATAGCAACATTTTCCACCAGTTTTTGACATGCAAAAGAAGGGGCGTGTGGCATATATGCTCTCTCTTGTTCATGTTCCCAGTTTTCTACAACGAGTTATCTGTGCAACCCAATTCAATAATTTCTATCAGTGTCAACATTAT
Organism: Arachis hypogaea; assembly: GCF_003086295.3. Classification (NCBI taxonomy): domain Eukaryota; kingdom Viridiplantae; phylum Streptophyta; class Magnoliopsida; order Fabales; family Fabaceae; genus Arachis; species Arachis hypogaea. The sequence goes on from NC_092040.1 coordinate 11,561,841, forward strand.
TAGAGTTAAAATAATCCATCTTTTGGTGCTTAATCCATCATGTTTAAGAGCAATGGTATTGATCAGTCTTAACTCTCATTCACCTAAATTCTTTGTAACACTGCATAGTCTCAGGCTCTGGGATCTCCTAAACATGAGAAAATCTTCCTCAAGAGTCAAGACGATGGTAAACAACAATGTCAATATCGTTGAAGTATATAGCAAAATTGGAAATTTCATTATGTATACCATTTATTATGTACGCAAATAATAATAATAATAATAATAATAATAATAATAATAATAATAATAATAATAATAATAATAATAATAATAATAATAATTCATTTGAATGATAAATATGAATTTTAAAGTACAAGGGGTTTGTTAAGTTTGCTTAAAATTGAAAGTTTAAGTTTTTAAAATAATACATATATTAAAAATAAAAAAAGTCTTTCATTAAAAGCCTTTTACAAATAATAAACACCTTATTTAGACGCACTTTTAGCTACACACAATTTTAAATTGTTTTTAACTTTGTAAAAGAAAATAAAATTGCATTCCCGTACGTGCATTTTAGATTATATTTTGTATTCGGTGAAAATTCATATGCAGTTAATTTTACACAAAATTGATAGATGAGAGATATTAAATAAATTAAATGATTCGACTCAATTTTTATTTAACGGCTCTCATTTATAACTTCACGTTAAGTTTACTGCACCTGAATTTATAATGTAAACATTCTTTTAAGATGTTATTTCTATGATTAATATAAGAAAAATAGAAAATTTTACACAAATAATTATATATTTCTAAAAAATATATTGATCGTCCTATTAGTCAATAATCCATTAATATTAAACTATTTTACATTTAACGGCTCTCATTTATCAATTTCACGTGAAATTTACTGCACCTGAATTTATAATGTAAACATTCTTTTAAGATGTTATTTCTATGATTAATATAAAAAAAATAAAAAATTTTACACAAATAATTATATATTTCTAAAAAATATATTGATCGTCCTATTAGTTAATAATCCATTAATATTGTTACGGTAGGTAACCGAAGATTAATAACGCGGATGGCGTTAGGCGGCCCAAGTGTGTGATGGAGGAGGACTCCGGGCAGGTCCGTGACTCGGAAGGCTCCGTCCGACTTGTGCTCGCGTGTGAATGGGGGGTGGTACCTGCAAAGACACTCTGATGCCTAAGTTAGCAAGAGCGTCTTAGAGAGTATTGGACTTAGAGATACCTGAGGGCGTGTCAGTGTATTTATAGAGATGAGCCAATAACCAGCGTTGGTGTAGTGCCGTATCTTTAGGGTGGTAACCGTCCCTATTATCTTGGGGAGGTTAAGATATGGCTTTATGAGGCGGTTAGAGAGATTTTAGGGGCGGTTACTCATTTGAATGAGTGTTTACCTGCCAGCTAATCTTTCGTCCGACCTCTTCTGATCAAGTCGTGGTTGATACCGACTTCTTATGTGAAGGTCGGTACTTAGCTAGGCTCTAATCCTTTAAATTAGGCCTTTTGATTGGACCTGGGCCTTTGTATTGGGTCAGGGTATGAACAAATATTAAACTACTTTATACATATAAAAAGAAAAAGATATCGTTAAAAAATAAAAAATAAAAAAATTATCTTAAAAAAAAAAGAAAAAGAAAAGAAGCATGAAGAGAAGAGAAAAGGAGTTTGACGTTGATTACGGTTTACACAGTTATGGCTGAAGGTGAGAAGATAGAGAGGAAGCAAACTCTGAGATTGTAGGAAGCTGCACACTGCACACTTACACTCCTTCCTTTCAATCTCAATTCTCAGGTTATTCATTTCTCATTTGATCCGATCTCTCTCTTATCTCTTTCTGCTTCAACTAGGGTTTGTAATTCCATCATGGATCGCACACATTATTTAGATGCAACCAAATTCGATCTAATGGTTTCAAATTCCATATCCATATACGCTTACATGGTATAGCATACTTAGCGCGCTACATCAACATTCTCGTTGTTTCAAGTAGCCAAATCCTTTTATCCTAGAAGCTTTATTTTCTTGTTAATTTGATTTCTGCCTCTGTTCAGAAAAAAATTTATATGGTTGTTTAGAAAATTGAATTAGGTACGTTTGGAATGCCCATTTCATGTATGAAAGTATCTTAGCTTTGGGATTAGAAAAAAAGGTGATTGCTTACTCTTCTGCAAAGGGAATAACTGAATTACATCATTGATTCGCTTAATTCATGCAAATATTTATACCAACTTACTTATTGTTTCGCTTGATTATAAATTCAGACTTCAGAAAATTCAAATCATGTGTAAAACCTACTTATATTGTTGTTTATAGGCAACTCAGTAATTTTCTCCCAATTCTGCAATGGAAGCAGAGTTGGATCCTGAGCAGCAGCAGCATATGATGCATGGAAGTTTTCCCCAAACTATGCAAATTGACCCTAGAAGGGCTCGGTTCCCATGCTCCATCGTGTGGTCACCGCTTCCTGTGATATCGTGGTTCATCCCTTGCATCGGTCACATTGGCATCTGCAGAGAGGATGGGGTCATTTTGGATTTTGCAGGGCCTAATTATGTGTGTGTGGACAATTTCGCATTTGGATCTGCCACTCGATATTTTCAAATAAGCAGAGATAAGGTATATGCTATTCTTTGTCTTTCTTTTTGGGAAGACTGCACAGTGCACAGCAATGGTTTATTTCACCCTTAGTAAATGCATATTTGCTGAAAAGAAAGTCCATTGTTGCTGTAGGCAGGACAAATAGAGAGATGGGAAGGCATGTTTGGATTTCAATTTGAAGTTCTAAAACCATAGTTCAGGCAAGAGTTTTCAAATGAGGAGTATTCACCCAAATTATGCTTTGAAACCATTCAAACAGAAAATCAATGCTAAAATCAATACACGATGTACCATGAAACTTTGCTTCTTTGCGAGATGACTCCAAGTAAATTGCTTTTTGTGCTTTTGGTTTCACACACCATGTTGGGATTTACACTAGAGGGACCCTTTTGACTGATAAGATTCTATAATGAACTATGAAATTATTAATCCGTCCAACTTGTTTAGGCAGTTGTTTCCTTCTCCTGTTTTGTTTCTCTAATTTTGTTTATAATAACTGCCAACAGTGTTCCATCCCTCTATGCCAATCTCCAGAGAGTGGTGAGGAAGACTACTTGCAGGGTGAAAATGGAGGAGGAAGAGAATTGAGGACTTGGGATGATGCTTTGCTGAAGAGCACACAAGAATTCCAACATCGATCTTACAGTCTCTTTACGTGCAACTGCCACTCGTTTGTTGCCAATAATCTAAATAGGTTGGGCTTCTTGTCTCGTGGATGGAATGTGGTGACCCTTGCAATTTTCATTCTGTTCAGGGGACGTTGGGTCAGCACAGCATCTATGCTGAGATCTGTCTTACCATTTATTTTTGTATTTTCTATTGGAGTCATTTTGGGGGGCTTCACCTTCCTAAAATATTGGTTCCTATTCACTTCTGCACTCATTGGTTGGTTCATTATTGGTACATACTGTTTCAAGAATCTGATTCAGTTGTAGTAGGTGTTTACATTGTCTGGAACCTGTTCCACTTTGTATGAAACTGTAGTGCATTCCGAGTTTGTGATACATAGCAATATAGCATCTAATATCTATATATCATTTAGATGACACTCGTTGGTGTTGTTGTCAAGACATGTTGATTGAATAGGACTCCTTATGTTTGCAATGTCAAGTTGGTAGTATGTGCTGTTAAGGGGCGTGTAGCAGTTTCATGTTCCTTTGTTGACGATTTGATTGAAAATTGAGCAAGATATTATGGATTTCAAAAAATTTTTTGTTTAAAGTTTGTGTGTCAATTGTCAAACTAGAGCAGGGGAAAATACTTTTCAGAATATACTAATATCCCTTTTGAACATTGTTAATTTGTTATTGAGGAAGTGATATTCCCTTGTAAAATTGAGAAATGAAAACTCATAAAAGGATGGCCAAAATTAAAGCTCAAATTATTCTCTAACATCATTCACTGAATGGGTATATAATATGGGCCTGATGCGAATGTAGCTGAAATCGTATGTCCCTCGTCGTTTTTTTTCTTATATTCTATGGTATTTTCTGGCTTGGTAAGATAGATTAATTCGTCAAAAATCTAAACTTTATTCAAAATTTTTTGGACTAATAAATTGTTTTATGCGTAGAATAAGTTTAATTCGTAAAAAATCTAAACTTTATTCAAAGTTTTGTTTTGGACTAATAAATTGTTTTATGGGCAGAATAAAATTAAGCGACATTTGTTTAAGCAGATGAGTGAGTTGACGACTCGTCCAATCTAAGTTGGTTTAAATAAATTAATTATTTGACTAACTCAAATTAGTTTGTTGAGTTTGCTCTTGTTGACAGCCAGCGTCAAGAGATTCCGTGGGCCATTTGCGGTTTACCTCCAATGCGTGTTTTCGTTGGTGAGGCCCAATAAGCAATAGCCAATTTTGGCGTTTTCATCACATGACGAGACCTGACGTCCTTAACTCCTTCTGATTATGCGCTAAGCAATGAGCTTTGAGTCGCTTCGGAAATCAAATCAAACTCCTTAATCTATTCAAAAGCAAAGTCAACAAAATCGACATTGAATAAACGGTTTAATTAATTAAAAAAAACAATTTAAATAATAAATATTTATATTAAAAATAATTTATAAATAAATTATTTTATATTTAAATTTTTAATTTTATTAAAAAAATTTTTATACATATTTTAAATTTTTTTTAAAAAACTAAAATTTAATTTCAAAAATTTAATTTCAAAATTCATATTCGATATTAATATTATTATTTTTTATAAGTGAAAAATTTTAAAAAATAATTTATAAAACTTTTCAAAGGCATCAAAGTGATATTAACAATGAGACTCGCTACTTCAGGCAGAATCTGATCCTTCCAATTCCAGAAAGTAATAAAATACTAGTAAATAGAAGAATCTTCCAAACCGAGAAAATTTGAGCAAAATTCAAAAGCCTTTCGCCGCGAGATAAACAAAAAATCATTTGATGTTGACTTGAATTCAGTGCGTTATGGGTGATTTTGTTTTGTAGTTAGCTGCACGGCGAGAAAGCAGCTTATTATTATTATTATTATTATTATTATTATTATTATTATTATTATTATTATTATTATTATTATTATTATTATTATTATTATTATTAATTTGGGGGATTTGCTTATTGATTAAGTAAATAAAAGAAAATCTGAGTAATATTTAAAGTAAATATTTTTAGTAGATAGTTTTTTTAGAACTTTTTTCTTAAATAGTATTGTGATTAAATGGTACTCTTTTATTCAATAAGAATATTTATAGATTAAATTAAATCAGTTATAATTAATATTTTGCTTCGATTTACATTAAATTTTTCGGATGAAATTTAGTATTTATATTTTTTATTATCGAATCTATTTGTATATTTGCAGATAAGATATTTTAAAATAAAAATATATTTAAAAAATTTATTTCTTAAAAAAATTGAATAAAATTTATTTTTTTATTCTAATAAAATTTTTTATTTATTTAAATATGTTTATTCTTAAAATGTAAATAATTTATTTTTTTAAATAATAAAAATAATATAATATAATATATATTAATCAATAATTATTAAAATAAAATATATTATTTATTTATTTATTTATTATTTAGTGCGAAATTACAAATTTAAATAATACGTAATTGGATAAAATTAGAGTATAGATTGAATTGAATTCGATTATCTTACAAATCAAATCATATTTATAAATTGCAGATTACAAATAAATATTGCCAATTTGGGGATAAGATTAACACACTTATTCAGCAGTCATATATAAATTAATTAATTAAAAATTAATTATTTATTAATTAATATGTCGGGCAATTCAATTTTGCATGGGAATCTCCGCGTGAGAACACGTTGCGTTTGCACATTAAACTTTGATGGCAAATTCGTAAAAACGGCAAAAAGAGGAGGGTTTTTGGGAAGAGGATTGGTACCCGTCTCGCATATTTAAAGGCGGTGGCATGGTGACAATCTTGCGCTGTGTTTGTTGTGGTTTGTTGGTGCAGTATTTTGTTTGAGAAAGAGAAAAAAGAAAAAGGGAAAGAGCGAGTTAAGAGAGAATGGCTGGTTCATCAGAAGAGGGACAGGTTATCGGTTGCCACTCCGTTGATGCATGGACCCAACAGCTCGAGAAGGGAAATGAATCTAAGAAGCTGGTTTGTTCTTCCCTCTCCTTTTTCCTTCCATTTATTCTTTTTCGATAAATCCCTGTTGCTGTTATGCTTCTCCCTTCGGTATTCACATCGGCCTACTAAATTAACTGTGTTTTTTGTTTTTGGTTTTGTTTTCCTTCTAAGCTCTCATGTAATTGGCTTTTTATGTTATTAGTATGATGATTAACATGCTGATTACTCATTCTTACTGCTATCATTTCGTGTTTCTGAAACTTGACCCTAGGTTTATTTATCAAGCAACTTAGAGCTTAGTGGTTCTGTTACAAAACCAACTAGCCCAGCTAGGGATTCCAATTGATCAAATTAAGAGGGTATAGAAATAAAATAATGACATGGGAACACTGATTTTTCCCCCTCGCTTCTCGTTGTAGTAGTTAAGGCTTTGTTTGGTAAGTCTATCAGGATAGGAATTGGAAATGTAAGATAGGAAGTCGTGTCCCATGTCCTCAGTGTCCTTAATTTTTGGGTGCAAACAGGAAATTCGGTAAATTTTGTCCCAGATAGAGAAATGTTTGCTTTGAAAATAATTATCTTCTTTTCTACATTGATTTGTCTTCCAGTATCTTTGTATTTTCATCACGAGATAGTTATTAAATTGGCCTAATTGATATATACAATTGAACTAGAACAATACTTGGACTGAATTTTTGGAGTTAAATTGGGGCTGAATTCCACTTAGACCGAGAGTGCACTCAGTGGATTGACTAATGTTGGCTGTAATGAGCTATGGTTCTGTTACACCTGTTGGTTCTTAGGTCCCTGAGAATCTGAGATACCTAGATGCAAGGTAGGTGAGATGCAATAAGTTCTGCCCTACTATGCAGTGGTTATTTAATTGTTGCCATTGACAGTATGATCATTAGCTTGATATGCAAAAATAAGAATAGGAGCTTAAAGTGAAGGCTTCTAGCTTATTTGAAGATTATAATCAAGAAACTCATAACCTGTGTCTTGGACTCTTTGATCTCCATTAAGGGTGTTTAAAGGTTGAGATTTTGAAAGGAAAGCGAGGAACAATGTTTGAGAATAAAATAAACTCATGGTTACTCTTCAACCCTCTTGGAATGTTGTGACAAACTGTTAATCTTGGAAATAAGGGAAGAATAAGAATTGCGTGTGTGATTTCTTGTCTCATTGGTGAAACAATTGCTCCACAATGTTGTTTTAGATATTTTGCATACTAGGACGTTTTGAGACATCTGAAGCTTTTATTTTTAATTTATTCTTAAGTATTATGCTAAAAATTGGAGGTGAATTTCCTTGAGGATCAGTCGAGTGTTACTGCTTACATATTTCATTGATCATAACCGGAAATCTTGGATATCATTGCTTTTTTCATGCCAGATTGTTGTGGATTTCACTGCTTCATGGTGCGGACCATGCCGCTTCATTGCACCTTTTCTGGCTGAGTTGGCTAAGAAGTTTACAAATGTCATATTTTTGAAGGTGGATGTGGATGAACTACAGGTAAAAATATGAATTCTTATAATCCCCCTTGATTGAAAAAATAAGAGAAGAGAAGGAGCAAATATTTATTTAGAGACTAATCATAAATAATTTACTATGCAGTCTGTTGCTCAAGACTGGGCTGTGGAGGCAATGCCCACCTTTGTGTTTGTGAAAGAGGGAACCATTATTGACAAAGTGGTGGGAGCAAAGAAGGAAGAACTGCAGCAGAAGCTTGAGAAACATGTGGCTACAGCCAGTGCTTAAACTTGCTGGTGTTACTTTGATGTTCAAAATGCCATAGACGTAGTGTGTGATGTTATCTCTTTTATACTCTAGTACCGGATACATATTAGGTATTTGTGTTATTTCACCGTACATCTTTGTATAGGTGGCGACTCTTGTCATCTATATTTAGCGAGTGATTTCGTCCTTTATTCTGTCTAAAAATAATGCTGAATAGTCTTGTACTATGACTTCGTGATTGCACATGAGAAATGGATTGATCTAATTTTACTTGTTAATTGTTATACAGTATGTTTGGACCTTTGAAACATGGGAGGGAGAGGATTGGTTGAACATGAATGAAAATAGTTCTTGTAGGATTCCTTTTTGATAATGCGATTTTAATAAAATAAAGAGAAATATTATGCGTTTTAATTATATAACCATGAAATGAGTAAATCTTTTTTATTTTCATGATGCTCTACTCTTTTTATATCATCACGAACGCAATCCCATACTCGGTATATGAATGAATTCGGGTTTTGTATTTTGTATGTTCAAGCAACACAACTATTATGTAAAGAAAATGGCCACCAGAGACAAAAATGAACAGAAAAGAGAACTTAAATAAACTTTTCCATGGTAGTATGGTTACTGTAGGATCCGTTCCTAACTTGAACCTTGGAGTTTGATTACCCAGTAATACATACACAGTAAAATCACACAACTTCCCAGTGCCCATAACCTATTAAAACTTGAAGGACGGGAACTAGGACTCTTAGGACACACACAAGGGTCCAAATTTTAGATCCTTGGTTCTAGATTCACCTATCCACCAAAGTGAATGACTTTATACAAACACTTCTACCCAAACCCCAACTACATAGAAAGAAAAAAATGAAAGGAAAGGAGAAAGAAACGAATTCATGAACCTCGTGCCTTTGGCACCACATTTAGAACATAGCTACTTCTCTTCCTAAAAGCTATGGAACTCAAACTATATTCCTTCAGCTACCACTAAATTTGCCTATGGTCCTCTCTTTATTATTAGTGTTTCATTTACTTCTTGTAAAAGCCACTTCACATTACAGATAAAAGGGTGTCTCATTGACCAATGAGCCCCTCTACTTGATGGCAGATGGAGAGCAAACAGCTTCAACTGATAACCGCTTCATCACATTGGGGCATGGATCTTGACCGAAGTTGCTGTTTGCAACTGTGATTGTGCATCTTGACTTTCCTATGCATTTCTGTCAAATGGAAAGATAAGTAGCATAAGCTATCTATTATAATTCAAATAAAAAACTCATTACTTGGGCTGTGATATGAAGAGTAATTTGGTAGTTAGAGTACCTTCTCCAAGATGGCATAGGATTCAGGAGAATGACAAACTCCCTTCTCATAGTTGCCACAAGTGCCGAAAGGTGTTCCAAAGCTTGCAAATTTGATGGAAGTAATGGCCTGCCCAGGACTACAATGTAAGTGAACCTTGGGAGCATGGAACTCTTGAGACTTGCCATAGCTCTCAATGTGCCAGTTCTTGATATTTGGGTGATATTCTGACACATCAGCACACACACTGCTCACTGATCTCTTCACAAGTGAAATACTCGAAGGGTTGCCCCCGAGTTCCTCGAAAACAACCAACAGGTTATGATTTGGCTTTAACCAAGATCGAGGAACATGGTACCTGAAAATTAGTTAGTAGTTAGTAGTTAGCATCACCAGCACCAACTACTAAAGAATCAACAAAATAACAACATTTACCATCGCTGCGTCGGTTGGCCGCAACCGAGCTGGCACTTTGGAGGTCTGAAAGAGCCAGCATAGTTGCAGTCACTGCAATTGCCAGCCGCTGAAGTAGTCCAGTATCTTCCAATGCTTTGACCATTAATCCATATTTGACCTTTACCCATATCCTTCATGTCCAATGCCAATGGCTCATCTCCTTCAGGAGCATCAAAGTAAGTCTGCAGTTTGCCAAATCAATTTTATCATTCTTCAAAGCAAATGTTTGGTTTTTCAATCAACCTTAAGAACATTTGTGTCTGTTTTTAGTTTTTACCTTGTGCCATGTCAATGGCTGCTTTTTCTGCACCACTATTGCTGTCTCCATCCACTCAACAGAAGATATTCCAGTTGGAGATGCAAGATTCATGGCCTCTCCTTGCAGACCAACCTATTTAAGAGGATCATGCCTTTTAAGATTTTGTTTTTGTAACCAAGCTAAGTTAATAAGCTTCTGAAGTGAGAAGGAACCTGATAAGTCCATTTCTGCCAAGACAAGTCCCACTTTCCCTGGTCAAGTCCATGGAGTGCAACTGGACCTAGGATTCCTGTGTTCCATGTCTCAAAATGTCCTCCCACATTCTGTGAAACAACAGAAAAGAATGGTATCAGCCATGCAATTATTAATCATTGCTATTTACCGGAATTCAAAGTTCGCTGCCGTCGGATGTAAGAAGTAAGAGATGTTAACTTACTGGAAGACCAACAGCAATGCTGAGCAGTGATATTTTGTTCATTCCAGCACGGAGGTTTACTTTCCCAATATATGTGAATCTCCTATCCTCTCTTGTTCCATAGGCAGAGCCTGTTTTTCAAACATTTATCATGTTTACTACTAATTGGATGACAAGAAGAATTATAAAACAAGCAAACTACTTACCAGATAGTTGACCATTGATAAATACATGTACAGCATGGCCTGTGGACTGAACAATGAGAGTTGGGAGTTCACCTCCATGGAGGAAAGACTCAGATGAACCTATATCAATACTGCAGACATGTTGCATGAAATAAATTAGCATCATCAAAAACTCAAAAATGTGTTTCCCAAATCACTATCATATAGCTGAAACCTTTGGAGGGTTCCTTCATAATGTCATAGACTCGTAGTGATACTATTATACACAGAAGACTAATCTAAAACATGTAAAACCATGTAAAGATCACTTCCATACCCATACTTAATCCAGCCTCTAGAAATATCGACCATTTGTTTTCATGATTTATGCAAGTGATTTGTTGTTGTTTGTGTGTGTGTTTTGGGAGAGGACTTTATATTGCATATAATGTCAATGTGTGGTAGAGTGAAAATAAGGAACAACTCTACTTTTTTTCTTAGTAAGCTAGGAATCTAAGTTGTAAGAAATTAAATCACTAAAAGGAGTAACCCAAAGCAACTTAGAAAACCAGGCTCACCTAGTTGTATACCAAAGGTAATCACTTGTATCCCGTGTAACATTTATTTGTTCCAAGAGACCAGAAGCAGTAATTGTGGAGCTGTCATCCATAGAAGAAGGATCTTCATCAAAACTCTCCCACAAGAACATTTGAGTGCTTGTGGGCATCATTTGCATCTGAGATGTTTGCACTCCAACCTAGTACAGGGAGAATATCAGTTCATTGGTTATTACAAAATTTTGTACTATTTCGTTGAGTTCTTAAAAGTGAACACATTTTCTCCTAGCATGCATAATTATGGTCCCTGAGTACAAAAGGCCACTAAGAATTCAAATTCCATAATTTTGTTACATACTTTTGCTGTATTAAAGACGACATTTCTACAATCGGGGAGGATGCTGACGGACCAAGGAGGTAGGTTGTAGTGCATATTATTGAACATGACTCTAACAGCAGAGTTTGAATCATAGTTTGAGAGAAAAGCAGCACAATCGCCTGATTCTGTAGAATATACAGAAGCCTGGAAATGGTAAACCCACTGATCAGTAAAGAAACTAGATGCCTCATTGAAATCAAAATAGAAAATAATGAAAACTGTGTGTGTTTGTGTGTGTGTTAAACCTGTTGGAAGCTCCCTAATGATGTAACAACAGCATCAGTTGAAACTAAAGCTCGCTCACACATCTTGATAGCCTTGTGAAGCTCCTTTAGATGACCATATTTTGGTTGTCTGATCAATCCTGTCATGTTTTTCACAAAAGTAGGTAAGACTTGTTTGGAAGTGATGAATGGTAAGCCTTTGAACTTAAAACTATTGATATTCATTATTTAGCCTTTGCATAATTCAGAAATTTCGGTCTCTCACCATATTCATCCAGTGGAGCATCATAGTCATAGCTGGTAGTGATGAAAGGGCCTCCGGCCGTTCGGCCAAAATTGGTTCCTCCATGATACTGCACATATATGCAAGGTAAGTCAATATGCAGTATGAATCAGCATCGCCAAATGTTTTAACTTCTCAAGCCAGTATAAGTAGAACCAACCATGTAGTAGTTTACAAAGGATCCTCCTTTTTGTATAAATCGGGCAACAGCAAATGCTAAATCTTGGACAGGTCTTTGGTGAATTGTACCACCAAATTCTGAAAACCTTTATACATGACAGAAAAATTCATAGATGTATGTTACTCATTTTGAAGCAAAACAAATTTGTAAGATCAACAATAAAAATTGTTACCAGCCACTCCAAGCCTCGGTCCACATTGTAGGTTTATAGGGTCTATTGGGAGTAAATTTATCACAGTAAAAGCCATTGCAAGTGTTTATCTGTCACAAAATAAGGAACAAGAAACAGATTATTTAATTGATGAATATGCAGTCACTTGTAGTAGTACACACATTACAAGAGGAAGCGAAAGTGTGCTCACCACTGGATCCGGAGCATCATCTTCCTTGCACATAATCCATGGGACCCCAGTTCCCATTTCGACAGCCATTTTTGCAGCCCAGTTCACATAATTTTGGCCAGCTGGTCCAAGCATTTTACTCTGTGCCCCATACTCATTCTCAATCTGAAACAACATATTTTTCATTGTACGTCATTATCGTTATTAAAGCCAGTTATTTAGAGGGAGAGTGAAAAGTTTGCAGCCACTAGTGCCTTTGCATGGAAGACAATTTATCTTATAGCAGCTATTGAGTGAGTACTAAACAATTTGGTGAAAATTGGCAGTTTTTTAAGTTCTCAGAAAACAAAAACCAAGCAAGGCCACAGATTTTGACCTGAGAGAGTATGATAGGACCACCCTGAGATTCATAGAGACGTTCACTCTTCATCATTCCCACAATCTTCTCAGTGAACCCTTGCATTGCCCTCTGCAACATCAATAAACTATCTCAATTGAAAGAAACAGAAGAAAGTTTTCTGCTTTATAATAATCAGTTACCATACAATACAAAGGCAATAATGTAAACCAAAAAAAGAGAGACCTTGAAGGGTTCATTGTCTGTTCTGAAACTTATACCAGGAACATACTTCAGCCAAACAGGAAATCCTCTGCACATTACAAGATAGCAAACATCATTGAACAAGCCAACATTACCCCACAAGACCAACAACTAAACTTTCAAGTTACAAATAAAAGAATGAAACAATTAAAATGTAGTAATAAATAATTATGTAGCAGAAAATGAGTGGGAAGAAAGTGAGGTACCCAAAGTTCCATTCAGCACAGACATAAGGTCCAATGCGAAGGTGAGCATATAGCCCTGCTTTCTGTATTGTCTTCACGAACCTCACCAGATCATACCTTCCTTCGAAATTGTACTGAATTGTATTCACATCCCCAGAAAACACCACAGAACATAGCTCAAAATGTTAGACAGAAAGAAGGACTTGAGAGAGAGAGAGAGAGAGAGAGAGAGAGAGAGAGGAAAAAAAAAGGAAATACATTGCCAGGAGAAGGCTCATGAACATTCCAAAAGACGTAGGTTTCAATGACATCAATGCCTCCCTCTTTGGCCTTCTGAATCAGATCTTCCCACATCTACACATAACCCCATTTCCCACAAAAAAAAAGAAAACAAACACCAACAAAGTGAGAATTTGGTAAAGATATAATTTTTATGTGTTTTCTTCTGTTGAAGATAAAGAAGAAGAGGTCATTACATCAGGGGTACTTCTGGGATAATGTATGGAGCCAGAGAAAAGGATTCTCCTTTGGCCATTGATGAGAATGGCCTTCCTGTCATAGCTTACACTTGACTCAACCACCCACAATAATGCTGACCAAAACAACAACGAAAGCACCAACTTGGAAACCGAGCTGGTTTCCATGTTTGTCCCCCAAGCACACTCTCCTTCACTGCAGGAAAGAAAGGAGAGAGAAGAAACCAAAAATGGAGGGTGCTGTTGTTGTTGCCTCACAGTTTGAGAGTAGCAGGGTGGTGTAGTCCTTGCTGGGGGGCACCGCACTTGTGAGCTGTAACTACTGAGTAGACCCAATTCCTTTGTATTTATATTATTTGGTTGATGTATTTGATGAGACATAGACACAGAGACACAGACATTAAAGACATGGACATAAAATATTTGTGTCTATGTATTGTGTTTGGCAAAAATAAAAAACAAGACACATATATTTAAAAAAGACTGAATTATCCTTCATTCAACCACAAGTTTTACCACCATTACAATACACCTATTATCCCAAACAATACATGCCATCACCATTAAATTTTTATTTCTTCTAATAATTTTTTATTTCTTCTAATATCATCTTAAATTATCATTTAAATATTAAATATATAATTATTCTTGAAAAAAAATAGAAAATTAAAGTTCAGAATTTATCAAAGATTAATCAAAATTTAAATAAATAAAAAAATTAAATGTACAAAATTTTTTTGAAAAAAAATAGAAAAGTAAATTTAGTTGTAGAATCTAAAAGAGAAAGAGAAAAAAAAAGATTTGGGAAGATAAGAAGACAAATTTTAAAAACTCAATAAGGGTAAAAGAGTAAAAAATTAGTGTCTCACAAGTTGTGTCTCAGTGTCTCACCAAATTGGAGGTACACAAATTTAGTGTCTCCGTGTCCATCCGTGTCCTCCCGTGTCCTTCGAAAATCTGTGTCTCACCAAACCAAACAGCAGACATGTGTCACCGTGTACCACTGTGTCTATGTCTCAGTGTCTATGTCTCAGTAACCAAACGCTACCTAATGGCACTCATAATCACAGGTGTCAATGCCCATTATTGCGTGGCTTCACTCTACATTGCAAATTAAACTACTTCTATAGTTCTATGGCATGTAGATATATATAGTGGCACTAAAAAAAAATTAAAATTGGGCTAACTTTTATGGAGACAGAGTCACAGACATGAATTCATCAGTACAAGAATTGTGTAGTGTAGTGTGTTACCTTAAACACACAATCTAGGAAAATGTACTTACTGTCAATGAAGTAGTATTATTGTTGGATTTTATTGATTTAAAATTTTAATAAACTTGTTTTAGAAAGAAGCTAAAATGATGATGATTTCTTAAGCATGTTTATTGGGATGACAGTAGTCTTCAGTGGAACTATTTTCAAGCGGTGACATCAATTGAATGAAGCTATATTCTTGCATAACAAACTCTGTCTGTTAACATTTGGAACGTGTCATAGTGCATGGTTTAGTCCACTGGTCCATCACAATTAATTTTAATATTTTGATATCTATTAAACTCTTAATAAGTAAAATAAAACTTACCTGACTGTGGAGTCACTACATTTTTTTTTATTGAATAGAACTAGTGTATATGGTATTATAGTTTATGGCTTTATGGATTAGTTAATACTTAATACATAATTCAAAAACAGTGAGTTTTGAGGAGTGTTGTGAATGAATGCGGTATTTATGAGAAAAATGGTCCACACATGTGAACCCTACTTGTTTGTTCGTTACTCGTTGCTTACCTTTACCGTTTCATTCACATCTACATAAATAAAAGGTATCAATATATGTATAGCGACGAGAGGACAAGCTGTCTTATTTATTTGGGTTTGGCTTTTTGGCCACTACGTATTTATTTTTATGTGATGACTTATTATGACTATCTATTCTAATGTGAACAACACATAGCAAGAGGTCTTAAATATGCATATAGTTGCATACCCTGGAGTTTAATTAATTAAACATTCTTACTTTCAATGCTGAAATCATATTAAGCAACAAGGACTACTATATTGTTCAGCTCTAATACTACGTTAGTTGTGTTTTCAGAAATTAAGGATAGCTTAAATAGCTTACTAATCCAATATCAAGCAAAAAGAAAGTAGAAATATTATTATTATTATTACAAGAGAAGGAATTTAGTTTTGTTTTGGTTTTAATTTTCTGAAGTAACAAAAAAGAGATGAAAAATTAAAGCCTTGATGCAGGTTTTTTTTTCATTTTTCTCTTGGGATAATTTAATTACTTTCTTGCAATTTTTTTTTTCAACAATAGATTTTATAATTCTTTAGTGTACGTTACGTACTTACCGTGAGCATAATTTTACTAACTAGTGAACTGGACATTGGATTCTCACCTCTTGTATCTTGATGGAGATGGCTAGGTAGGCCATGCTTTTTTCTTTATTCTTTTCGTTTCTTTTCCTTTTTCATTGTAATTTTAAGTGCAGTGAACCAATGGTTATGGGTTAGTTTGAGATAAAGAGCGTCATTAGTTAATCGAATATTCACTTTCTTTTCATCAATAACAGTAAAAGGGTACGGTGCAACTACAAATTACTAGCAAAAGATAAAGGCAAAGAAAAGTATAGTGTTAATTGTAAAATGATCCTCCAATTTATTATAGTACTACATACATCTAGTCAAAAGCACTTGTTTCTTTTTAATTCATTATTATGGGGTTGAACAATTAATCACTTTAATTTGTGGAGAGCACAAAGTCAAAGGAGAAAGAATATGGTTGGTAAATCATAATAGTGATGATATATCTGCTATATACAAGGTTAATTAGCCCCCACATGGGGGCATGTTTGGTCGTGTCATATGAATGGACGGCACCTAGTGATTTAGTTTCATTTATGATGTTCTAACTTGTACTAATTGTTCGAATATAATAGCTTAGCTTTTGGACTTTGATTTCAGATTTGTTCAACACGTTTAACGGCGAGAAGGACGGGTGTAGATTGGAATTTTGGAGTAGTGAGTTGTTCTGATTGTGTGTAGGACACCACACTCAACTAATTTGTTTCTTACTTGAACCTTCCAAATCACGTTTACCCACAACTAACATATCTATCCCATGTGTTCATACATTAAGAGTAGGTAATATAATGTTCCTTTCCCAAATATGAATTTAAAAATGCGAGATTCCATCTTCAATCATATTTTCTGGCGATATTAGTACACACTACACACACTATGTCTATTATGCCTGTTCTCTTATCAATTACAACAATTATGTGAAGTTGTTTTACTACTTTGTAACAAGCAACAACTACATTATGCAAATTTACATTTTAGCGGGGCATATCAATATCGAGACACCCTATTCAGTTAGTTTTTCAGTTGTATCTCATTTAAATGCAACGAGAAATTTTTGAAGGAAAATTCTTTTTCGGTTTAGTAAACTCACCAACTAGATAAGTGGGACCTCGATCGCTCATTGCCTATTGATGGAACATATATACTTGTAAAAAGACACTCCGATATTTCAATAAATAAAATGTGATTTCGAAAATTAAGTAAGAACTTGTGTGTATCCTCTTTAATTTTGCCTTTGCGCGTCCTCGGTTTATAGAATGTGTACTCTCATAACAGTTTTTTGTCTTTATAAGTTTCAATAGACATTAAATATTGATTATCAGGGTTCTGCGATTAACCGTTTTGATGATTTTATATGTTTTTCGTGATTTCTATCAGATTTTTATATTCTAAAAATTTACTGGATTTAACTAATATGTGTTTTTAGGACACATAATAAATTTATCATTAATAGAGGATTTTAATTTTTTTATTTAATAGATATAAAATAAATACATTAAAAACTTCAACTTTTGTAAATTTAATAAAAATTATTTTAAGTTAACTTATTTTTTTTGGACACATGATAGGTAAATCCAAATTTAATTTATACAGGCCAATTTTAAGATTTGGTGAGTTTAAACAAATCATTTAATCAATTTATGGACATAAATTCCAATATAAAACAGAAATATATACAATTACACGTGAACATGTGTGAAAATATTTACAGTATATATCCACTTAAATAGCTATAAACTTGACCCTAAAACTAAAATAAATGACGGTTTCGTTAAGGAACCAATTAAAAATATAGTCAACTAGAATCAATGTAATTAATTTTAAAATAAGAGGTTTATTATAAAAAAAATAATTTTTTACTATTCCTAATTTTTAAATATTAATGCTAAAAATATAAGGAATTAACTTAAATTAGTTCATGATATAGTTAGTTTCTTAAATTTTTTCAATAAATAAATAACCTTACGAAGAGAGTTGCTTATTATATATACCAATAACCAAATATTGTACACTTTCAGTTTGCAATAATGGAAAATATACAATATCCCGAAAAAGAATATATCTTATTTTTGCTATATATCAAAATGATATATATGGGTCATTTCTGCTTGTTGATAAAGCATGTTGAAAAAGAAAATATTTTTTTCCATAAAAAACTTTATTTAAAATTGTTCAATATAATACATATTAAAAGATTATCCTTTGGTATGAATAACCACTAACCACTCGAAAAATTGATTCTAAGTGGTTGAAGAAAGAAAAGAGGAATACAAGACGTGAGTGGCTAAAGGGATGGACGTTAGTGGTCCACGTCATAACGGATTCATGCATTTATGGGGCCCACCACTATGAAAGTAGAGCCCCAGCACGTGCCACGCATGAAGCAAAGCGGGTGATTAACACCGTTAGGGTAGTGGGCTTGTGGCTCCTGGGATCCTATCGCCGTTAACGTCGGTCCGTTGAGCTTTGGGATCACGCGCAGGAAGGTGGAGGAGAAATGGCCCTGGTTCACACAAAATCACGAGGATCTTTGTGCTTTGTGGGATTATATACACACATTATTATCTCAATTAATGCCTATTGCCTCATATCCTTGTCCTCTACTACCTTGTAGGCTTGTACCTTTCCCATAAGGAAAAATATAGGTACAAATATAATATCTGTTAATTTATTATTAATAATAATTAATTATTATATTTTAAATATATATATAAAAAATATATTCTAAAAATATATATATAAAAATATTTTATTTCTATTAAATATAACCATAAATAAAAATTACCAAAAAATTAACAAAAATACTATTGATAATTGATAATGTAACAAATTGTTCTCATAAAATAACATGCTTACTTACTTAATATTATAATTTATTTTTGATATATATATTAACTATTGATACATTGACTATTATTATAAAAATTATATTTGTATTTAATCAACAATACAATAGAATCAGCAAATATTATTATTTAAAATCAATACTTTATATTTATAAAAATTTATATATATAAAATATATAATTTATATTTATATTTATTAAAATTTATATACCTAAATCAGTATTATTTTATATTTATTAAAATTTATACACGTGAATTAATATTAAAGATAATGGACTTAACATAAGTATTAAAGTATACCCTGATACAAAGAGTAAATTTAAGTAAAGCTTGTTTTCCTATGAGAAATTACAATATTATATTTTTAGAAAAAATATAGGTAGATAATGAAAATATTAAATAATTTGAATAATGGATATATTAGATATTTATTTCACTAAGTGTGCAGATAGTTATTCTAATATTAAGATTTAGGTAGGTAATTTAGAGATAATATATTGTTTTTTATTTGATTGGTGATTATTTATATTGTTCAAGAAAGTTATTGGTTAGCATAATTCATATTTTTATTCAGTATAATGATAAAATTGTGAAAGAATAAGAAAAGAAAAGAATGCGAACTTTTATTGATTGTTGATTAATTGAATTGTAGTATAAACTAGGAAGGTAAAACTAAGTATATATAAAGCATTGACCTATAAAAGATAAAAATAAATAAAATAAAATAAAGATAAGATAAAGACTAAAATTATAATTGAATTTTTATATTCTGCTGAGATGAATTTGTATCTCATAAAATTTTTTTATTGTTGTCATGGCTAAAGGTGGAAGAGTAGTTTAATATATAATAAAAACATTTTTCTAACTCATTCTTCATGCATAAGGCATTAAAGCGACAAATGGCGGCGAAGGTGGCTAGCAGTGCGACGAAACAAGTGTTGTATTCGTTGCTGTATGATGTGATTATGTATGTTCTGAATGATATTTTTACTTTTATGAATTTATAGGTAGCATGAATTGTAAGCCGCACCTACTCTGAGTCTCTGAGTGAATTTGGCATGACTCATTTGGATCTATTGTTGTTTCAGTGAATTTCTCTTCTATTAACGAATTAAGATTTTATATTACTAACAGAATTCGACTCTTGAAATAAACAGTATTTTTGCTACGTGAAATCAACTAGGAAGCGTAACCTGATAATGTAAGAGTTGTGGATTGAAACTCTATAACAGAATGCAGTGAAAGGCTCTCAAACAAATTAAAGTACAGAAAAATAACTGACCAAAAATATTATTTGTATATAAAAATTAACTATTAAAATCAGTTATTTTATATTTATGTATAAATATAATTATTATTTAATTTATTTTTAATATATATTTTATATTTTAATATATATTTTATATTAGTAGCTTATTTTAATATATACCTAATATAGTTGATAACTGAAGTACAAAACAAAATTAGGTAAATAGCTATATTTTAGCCAAACTTTAGTCAAGTGTCAAAAACACTTTTGGCTTTGTTTTTTCTTTATTTTCTTCTGTATTTTATTCCTCACTCTCAAATTTTTGTCATTAAAGGAAAATTTACTCAACTAATTAAAAATTAAAGAGAAAAATAGAGAAGAAATTATTCTCGTATGCATATTAAATGGAATAATATATAGTTGGTTTTTATGAAGACTTTGTATACACAAGTACACTTCAGGAGTTCAGGTAGCTATCGAATGTGACAGCAGCTAATAACGAACTCTAACTAATTCTTGAAATACGGAATTTAATCACAACTAACTTTTAACCACCATAACTTAATATATTCATTAATTAGTAGATGTTGTTTAAAAGGTGTGGTTGTATTGTAAACCCCCACGACCAAACATGCTGAATATATACTTGGGAAGAAAAAAAAAAGTTTCATTATTTAACATTTTGAATGAGCCTTCTGGCCTCCATGGAGATTCCTTCGACTGTAAGATTTATTCAAAACGATTAGTATAGTGCACTATTCTTTTCTGTTTAGTTATTTCAGGACCCTTTAGAATATAATATATGTAATGGCAGTATATATAATACGTAATACTATGGGGTTAGGGTTAGGCAGCCACTGCTATTTGACAAAGTTAATGGAGTAATGGGTTCTAATTTTTATATGGCGTAAAGTTGCTCAACCTAGAATTTGGTCCACATGTCGTATTGATATTGCGTTCGCTTTTTCAATAATTAGACCAATGGGACTTTATTCTCCATTTTGGTTTTGGCGGGAACTAAATGAATTCCTCTCTATACATGGCGCCACAAAATGCTTGTTTTTGCAATATCTTTTCTTTTTCTCTTAATTCTTCGATCTAGAATTAAGCTAGTCCTTTTTGTCTCGATAATGTTAATACAAGTAGTTATTAGGTTGGCCTAATGTTCTTTATAATATATTATTGTTGTCTTTATGTCATAATAATTTTAGTAGTGGACGATTACAATAATACTCTGGAAACTAATCTTGTAAGGAGACAACATTCGAATCAAATCCATTCCAATTTCATATGTCACTCCTTTAGAACACGGGGCAGGTAAAGGTAAATAGCAACCGCCAAAATTATGTTGTTATATATCGTGTGTCATAGGAAGGACAACGTAAATGAAGCTATGTATAAATCATTGGCATGGGGAGTAAACCCAAAAGCAAAGCAAAGCAAAGCAAGGAGCAAGGAACAATTATTTTGTATTGGGAAGGAATGGTCAACGAAAAGTAAATTAAAGCATGCATTCAAAGGGAGTGAGAAGAGCGTGGCTGGCATACTTGCCATAAATTATGAATTAGGAATTCCCCGTAAGCTTTGTAACAATAATTGATTTGCTCCATGCTTTGTTCTCAAGTTCTTTCGTTTTACTTTAGCCCCCAGTTGTCCCCCCATTCATGAATAGACAAACTGACAAAGTATATGGCTCCAATCTAATTTGCCATCATCTTCAACTACTCAACCCTGCTTGTGTCCCACAATATTTATACATAATAATGAGTACGTATGCCTTTTATCCAATTCACTCTCACTACTTGCTGATGCTATCAAATATGGTACGCTGACCTATTAGTTTATTGAATGATTACAAATACACATTTGACAATAATAATCCTATTACATCTCCAAGAACATATGAGAACAAATTATATCTAACACACCACATATTTTTGCATTTGGATAAAGAAAAAGGAGAAAGGTACTTATTTGGGCCCAGATACAAAAAGGAAAACTATATGGGCTTGGATAAGATCGTTTGGGCTCCAATACGGCCCAATCAAGAGAAGATCTATGTCCAACGTCGCGAAGAAGCAAGCAGTGGTACCTGACCATGCTTGGAGCCCCAAGGCGCGTCCTTGGGTTAATCCCCTATAGTCTACAAAAACTGTCACCGCGGCAACTGCACCACCACGATGTCAACAATGGTGGCGGTGGCAATAGTGAAAAAGAAGAGAGCTTTCGTTTCTACAAGAGCAGAGGTCAACACATTCTCGTCAACCCTCGAATTCTCGACACCATCGTTCGGAGGTCCGCTATCAATCCCACTGACACTGTCCTCGAGATAGGACCCGGCACCGGCAACCTCACCCTCAAGCTTCTAGAAGCCGCCCACAGGGTCGTCGCCGTCGAGATCGACGATCGTATGGTACATGTACTCGAGAAGCGCGTCCTACAACACGGCCTCCGCCACAAGCTCAACGTAACTAACTAACTAACTGTAAAAGTTTTCTAACGTTACTTCTTTTAGTCATCCACATGTTCGATGAAATGCCTCAACCAAAGTTTTTATTTTTCTCCTTGGGGATTTCAGGTTATACAAAAAGATGCGTTGCGAATACTATTCCCACACTTTGATCTCGTGGTGGCGAACATTCCTTATGGGATTTCGTCACCTCTTCTGATGAAACTGGTGTATGGAGCATGCCCATTTAGGAGTGCAACTCTTCTGCTTCAGAAGGAGTTTGCTGGAAGGTTACTGGCCAATCCCGGTGACTCTGAGTTCAACCGATTGGCGGTGAACGTGAAGCTTGTGGCTGACGTGGAGTTTGTCATGGATGTTAGCAAGAGGGACTTTCTGCCATGCCCCAAAGTTGATTCCTCTGTTGTCATAATCCGCCCCAAGGATCAGGTTCCAGATGTTGATATGCGTGAGTGGAGGGCCTTCACCAGGACTTGTTTTAGCAGGAAGAACAAGACACTTGGGGCCACCTTTAAGCAAAAGTCCAAACTTTTAAGCTTGTCCAAACTGTCCAATGTATCTGGTTTTGCCGAAGAAGAAGAAGAAGATGATGATGATCATGACCATGACGAAGGGGGGTCTCAGAGGTCTTTTAAGGAAAAGATTATTGGGGTGCTTAAAACGGGAGGGTATGAAGACAAACGGCCTTCCAAACTTTCTATTGAGGAATTGCTGCATTTGCTCTCATTGTTCAATGGAGCTGGCATATATTTTCATGACTGTCGCAAGAACTCTAATGAAGATAGATTTGATGAAGATGATGGCTAGTGCCCCCTGGTTAGCAACTGCTCCATGGAATATAGGCCTTACATATATAAAGAAAAGAAAAAGAGATTCATATTGAAATCAAAGTGAAGGTCTTGATGATATTAAAACCTTTGAATTTTTGCATTAATGAAAGCCTGAAACTGGGTAACAAATTCATGCAGAGTTATTTTCTTTATAACGATTCGCTATGTTTATTGTAGGCCTTGCATAATTTATTGTAAAGTTAAACAAATACTAAGTTTCTTCTTTCTAAGCGTCTGTGTGTTTATGAAGTATGTGAAAGTTCCTAACATAGTGAGAGATAACATGCAAATTTTGCTTTTCATACCCCTACTTTAATTATCTTACAGTAAAATTAGTCACTAATATCAATCACTAATATCAGGGATTAATTTACTAGTCCGCTTAAGTAAGTTTTGAGATTTGAATTTCACTTTATGCATGCAACAACTAGGGGTGGTAAAGGACAAAAATTCGCGGGACACTGAACTATAAATTTGAGACCGTGAGTTAAACTCGCACGGCCTAACCCACGGATTTTGACGGGATGAATTTACCTGATGAAACCGTTATTCTATGATTTTACTTCAAAAAATTTGGTTAATAATTATGTTTATTAGATTTTTATAATTATAAAAATTTTAGTGTTTGTAAATTTAAAAATGATAATTTTATTGTTTTTAAAAATTATAAATTTATTAAAATATTTACAAAATTATATATTTTTTTAATATTTAATTATATAAAAAACAAAAACAAAAATAAGTAGGCTTAACCGTCGATCTACCATTAAGCCGAGTGGGATATAAATGCGAGCTAGCCCGTATATTACTTCTAACAGTAATTCATTAGTCAATGATAAATCTTTAAATAAAGTTCAATACTGTAGTGAATTAATTTTTGATCTGCTGCTAAAAAATTATCGTAAAAGACAAAAAAAAATTAATCACTAATATATAATATACATTAAAATATATATATATATATATATATATATATATATATATATATATATATATATATATATATATATTAGATAGTTGATTTTAATATATAGATAGCAGTTATAAATTTAATTAAGTAATACCACATTTTATGGCGATAGTTTGCCCTATTTTCTTTCTCGGCAATAATAGTCCCCAATCCCCATAGGTATAAAATAGTTTAAGCTGCATGCATAAGCGGAGCATCTTCACTTTGTGCTAATATTGAAGAGGTTTTTTTTTTTATGGTATTGAATATTGAAAAGTTTTAGTAGCCTGTAGCAGAGCTCGAGCTAATTTCACGGGATGGGGCCGAAAGCAACGCAAAACCCACAGCAGATATGAGTTAACACTCAAAATCACTTCTGAAATTTGGATCATGTCTTAGATTAACTCATAAAATTTCAATTAACTCAATTTGGATTCTTAAATTTCGATTGGTAACTCGCATTAGTTCAGAGTTT
The DNA here is from genome assembly GCF_003086295.3 of Arachis hypogaea. Classification (NCBI taxonomy): domain Eukaryota; kingdom Viridiplantae; phylum Streptophyta; class Magnoliopsida; order Fabales; family Fabaceae; genus Arachis; species Arachis hypogaea. The sequence goes on from NC_092040.1 coordinate 11,586,794, forward strand.
ACTTCATTAACAATGAGCTAAATTGACACATTAGGTTGCCATGATATGAAATGATATCATTTGATGGTTGTGTAAATTCACGAATTAAATTACATATTTTTAGTTTTTACAGGAGAAATCATTCTTGCGCAAATCACTCGACTATTACTTTCTCTTCGTGTTGCCATTCTAAGCAACCTCTGTTGCGATTACCGTCGCTCGATCAACTTAATGTGCCAACTCAACTCATTGATGGAGATAAATTCTGAGACTAAATACTAGTCACAAATCGAAATCTAAAAGTCTAAATTTGGTTAATCAAAATCTAAAAGATGAATTTAAAGTACAATGAAAATTTCCAAGAACAACCATGTAGGGAAAATTTTAATTGATAGAAGACAAGGTATGAAAGAGTTATAGCTAAGGAGGGCCCAAAGGCAGCTCTCTCCCCCGCAAGATGATGCGACACTAGAACTAAATAAATGCCTGTAAAGCTAGCAAAATAAATCAAAGAATACATGCATGCATAAATGATAAATTGTTTTCTCAGTAATGCGCAAAAAAATAATAAAAATTTAACAAAAACAGTGTAAAATTATCTTATTTAACATTTATTAATTCTAGCGATAATTAATGAATGTTATACGAAAACAAATTCAAAAAATGTTTGGCTAATATTTTTTCGTTACTAAACATTTCAGTTCTTGAAATGTCCCTTTTTGTTATAAGATATATTATTCGTATTCATTTATGTCTTCTACCCAGAATGAACACAAATTCTTTTCTTATTGGATAAACATTGAAATTCCATTCCATTCCATTATAAAGAGGTGTCTATGGACTTGATGTACAAGAAGGAGTGAATACATAAAACATTTCCCATTGTCTTCCTTTAATTCTTATTTTATCCCCCATGTTAAAATAAATATCCCTCTGTACACCACCGGGATTTATTTATGATCTAATCCAATCATGCATTAATGGGTTCTACACTAATTGGCAGCTTTCTTTTCATCTTGACGGTTGGAAAGTATATTATTTCATCTGTCTCAGCTACCCATCTGCTTGAAAGAAAAGAAGGGGAATGCTGGGTAAATAATATCTTTCTTGAATAACATGAACATCCACTAATCAAATAAAAATACACTACACTCTAATTTAATGTTACTAATTAAATTTACTCTTTTAACTCTATTAATTCACATTGTTCACACATTGTTCAAAAATATTGTTGGTTTCCTATACTTTTCCACAAAGGAATTACAGAATGAAATCGCAAAATCATTATTTTCCTTTAAAAAAAGAAAAGTAATTTCTAGTGAAGCTCATATACTATTTACCTGTAAGTAGTGACAAGATGGTGAAGGAAAATAGAAAGCTCTAGCCTAGAGAGTTCTAACCCAGGGCATAATCTCTGTCCACCGCCAAATGGGGTAAAACAGTTGTTACTAGCCGCAGCTCCAATTTTCTGCAAGTTTTATATGATTATTAATTATATATGAAATAATCATGATAGATACGTTTTGATATATAGTTGTTACCTCCCATCTCCATGGATCAAACTTAAAGGGGTTTTCATAGTTGTTGGAGTCTAAGTGAACAGAGGTAAGTGATGCCATAACACACCATCCCTTAGGAATTAAGTACCCTGAAGAGAATTAATTAGTATAGATAAGTAAGTTTGTTATACATGCACAAGTGTTGTTGGCCGAAACAACTCACCTTTAATTTCTACGTCTTTGACTGCTTTTCTCCAAATGCCGTTGACAATATTGGCCATTCTAAGAGTTTCACTTATGACCTTATAGAAAGCAAAATAGTAAGATTAAACACTACATGTAAATTGCAGATAGAGTTAGAGACTCACATTCTGAGTAAATTGCAGTGACATGTAATCAGTCCATGCATATTCATCTGAAGAGTTAGGACTACTACTCTTCTGCCTCTTCAGTTGCATGTTCTCCTCCTAGTAATAACAAAAATCCAAATCAGACAAGTAAACTAAACTTTAATTAGAGTAAAAAAGTGAGGCTTACTCGGAGTTTGGAAAGAGCAAGAGGGGAGTTAGAAAGGAAGAAGAGAGCGATGGTCATGGCAGTAGGAAGGGTCTCTTCACCAGGTATCATCATCTCTATTATGTTGGAGCTCATCATTTCCAACGTCAGCTCCGGATTCCACTCATTCCCTAACACCACGTCCACCACATCCTTCTCCTCTTCATTACTAGCTTTTTCCTTCTTCTTCTTTTTCCTCTCCTCTATTATCCTCTTCACAATCTTCACCATCCTTTCTTTCGCCTGCATGCATGCATGCATCTCATCACTCAAACTAAACCAATTCCAAGTAAATTAAATAATTAATAATAAACCTTCAAGGATTTGTATAGCCTTGTTCCTGGAAACTTGAGGGGCAAGCAAATTAACCCTTTGATGAACTCTTCAAATTCTTTCTTCAACAACTTGAGCTCTTCACCAGCACCAACGCTCATCAAAACTTTAACCAATACACTAAACGTAATCTGACACATACATACACTCATCAAAAAGAGTAATTGATTTATGCATGTATATATAGAATTATAGATATAGTATACCATTTTGACTTGATCTTGAACGTATATTGATTGGTGCGAGGTCCAAGTGGCCAAGCATTGTTTGACAGCGCGTTCAATGTCAGTGGTGATTCGAGCCTTGAGGTGCGGGGATCGGAGGAAGCCTCCGATGAGTGCATGCATCTTCCTGTGGAGGGTGCCATTCATGTGGAGTATGGAGTGTTCCCCCATGAGTTCCCTTATTGATTTGGGATAAGCAGGGACGAACATGTTCCCTTGGTTCATCAGAACCACCTTGTTCACCTCCACCTCCGTCGACACTATCACACTGCTTCCCAATATGCTCGTCTTGAACACATTCCCATACCTACAAACATTTCAATTTCCTTTCTATCTTAATTAAAAATATTTAAATGTTTTAATTAATTCCTTGACCTAACTTTGCATATATCGGTCCCATTTTGGAACTAGTGATGCCTCAATTATAGGCTATACCTAAAGCTAGCTAGCTAGGTTCTTTTTCTTTATAGCAAGAAATAAAAACCTTAATTATTGAAACTTGAAAGGATCCATCCTTCATCGTTGTAAAGCTATAGTACACTCATTAATTCTCTCGTTTCGTCTTTTCAGTACTTTTCATAGGGTAAAACGTACAACTCTACAACTGAACTCACCTTTGTCTTTCTCCCTCGCCACGCAAGTCAAATTAAATAAAGAAACTGAATTTAAATAAACTAAAATTCTGAATCTGCTTAATTTTTCTAGTTAAGCTATAATTAGTGTTAGTAGCTGGTTTATGTGCTTTATTATTATTATAGTAGATAATAAGTAAAAATAGTACATGAGTGTGGACCAGGAAGACAAAATTATTGTGAGCAACACATGGGAATGGTGAATGGAAAGGACCATAGTCATATCATTTTCAAAAATAAACTGGGCCTTCACATATAGAGGAGAAAGATATTGGTATGATGGATAACGAAATCTTTTAGCGGTTTTCAATTTTTTAGTTATCCTGAATACATATTAATTATATTATTCCAAATAAAATATGACTATGACTCATCACAATTTCACATACAATAAATACTTTGCTTTTCTTTTTCTCCATCGAAAATTGAGAATTGACTAAAGTTTTTTGTGGTGGGAATAATAATCACACTTGTATGTGCATTAATTAATAGTATATAATATTGGCGGAGCATGCATGTCATTATTATTGCCCTAATGAAAAAGAAGCATGATGAGAATGGAAATAATAATGATGATGATGATGCGCATGCAAAGAATGAGTACTTACATGGACTTGCGCTTTTCCAAGAAGGTGAGAGGTTGAGGTTGAGAAGTGTAGCCAGAGGCAATGAAATCAAGGGTCTCTCCGATTATAGGCCAACCCCACCGCCCTTCTGGAACCTTCCCCTTTCTCACCACCTTCTTCTTCTTCTTCTTCTTGTTATTTTCACGGAGAAGCCACCAACAAAGACTCGTGATGAAGCAGATTATTACTCCCGTCACAATCATCCATGCCATGTCTTGTTTGTGATGCTCTCTCTGGCTATATATACCAACCACCAAGTCATAAGCAGTGACTCGTGGCGGTTTTGGGTTCATGCAGGTGTTAGATGAAAGAAAGGAAAATGAATAGGTAGGGAGGGAAACAGAAAGTGAGGTGATTAAGGGAGAAACCTTTTTCTTGTTTTGGAGTGAAGAGACTTATATATATATCATGTAAACAAGAGACGATAGACACGAAGGAGATGGATTGGATATCTATCATCTAAATCTAAATACTATATATCTAGAAACAAAGCTTACTAATCAAGTGAAAGAGAGTAACCCAACTATTTTAGTCCTATAAAAATTAGTCTTCACCAAATTTTGTAATTTGTAATTATTAATTAATTATTATTAATATTTTAATAATATAAAATTATATTTAATAATATAAAATTATATATTCTTTTTTATTAATTAAATATTAATTAAATTTTAATAAAAATTATGGCTTTTTAAACTTTCTCATAAAAATATACACTTCAAATTAAAATAATCCAAAATTTTTTTTCTTTTTTGAGAATTACAAAAGACTTTTGTACATTTCAAAATTTATTTTTTTGATATAATTATTTAATAGCTTACTTTAATTTTTCTCAAAAAAAAATGTATAAGTTTTAGGGTGAATCTTCACAAGAAAATACTTTTATGTAAAAATAATAACTAAAATATTAGCATATATTATATTACATAATTTTAATTAAATATGTTAAATTATATAATATTAATCAAATAATATCTTTATTTAAAGATACTTTTATACCAATAGTAGTCACCAAATTTTATATTTCTCTTAACTACTTAGAATAAAAATACACTCTTGATCTTTTCAGAAACTAAATTATAATAGACAATTTTGTTATTTTATTTTCCTTTTTATTCCTCTCATGTTTAGTATATGTTTTATAAAAATATACATATAAATAATATTTGTTTGGCATTTAATATGAGATGAGATGAGCAGTATTGGGTTCACCTAATTCGCCATGCTCCATTATTATTTTGTCTTCACTCTATTTAGAAATGTAAGAAACCCAAATCTCGAAGCCCACCCACGCTTGTCCTTCCCATATTGTTGTTTCTCTTCACTTTTAAGTAAGTCATGACTTAGTTAATTACTTGGTTAATTTGGTTCAATCTTGTGACGTATAATAAAATCAATAGAATATATACCATAATCATCCTAGGCTATACGTACTGCTCTAAGTGTAGTACATACCAAGAAATAATCTTTGGACCTCAACTTGACAGCTACCCAATATATATTGACCAAGTTGATAAACAATAAAATAGTAATATATTTCTTCCAAATTATCCCTTGCCAAATAACAAAAGCAATTTGATTTTTAATAATAACGATAAACCATAAAGTACAGTTATGAAATTAAGACGGTTGAAATGTGCGTGAATGTTGGTGATTGGTTATGATAATTATGATAATGAGAAGGTGTCGGCCGTGTACTAACTTGAATGGGGATTGGGGGCGGCTACGAAACTCATTAACACAAAAGAATGGTAATTACGACCGTAGGTGGACTTTCCAATAGTTGAAAAACTTGCTAAAGGGACCTGTCCCATTGTGACACGTAGAAATTAAGGTGTTACGTTACCCTGAAAGATTGACATGGGAGACGATCAATCTGAATGTTAGTAGTATTTCACATTTATGATTAAGGTGAAGACATGAAGATGATATTTGAGAATTATTAGATGATTTGATTAAATTTTCATCCAACGACTTTGAAATATTAACTTTATATAAAATCGACCTCAGCTGAATTTTTACATTATACATGTGAAAAAATGGTTTCCATATCTATAATAGAACGTTTTGGGTGTGTGGCACGTGAGGGAAGAGGTAGTGAGCCAATGAGGGGAAGGGGGGTGCGGTGCATTGATGAATGTTGATGGCCCTTCAATTGGAAGGTCTTGTCTTCATCCTTCTTCTGTTGCTACACAGTTATCTACACACACTATACTGCTCTCTCGTCTGTCTTTGAAGGCCTTGGCTTTCTTTACGAGACAGGACCACTGTGCACTGTTCAATAATGCATAGCTTGCCTTGCTTTTATGAAGGCTTTCAATGCTTCAAAACTGCTTCAGATCCCTTTCAACTACTCTCACTTTAGCCTACACCAATCATTATACATATCCTATTTTGTCCTCCATATTTCATATCAATCAACAATTTATTAACATACAGCCATACATCTTGTAATAGACCTTAATTTTTTGCTTAGACTTCAAACCCCATGATGATGCCTATTTAGGTTCCTGGTGGGCCAAAAACCATGTTCCTTCCACATGCTTCCTCAACCCTCACTCACTTGTCAACATATATACACTCCATTCTTTCCTATATTACTTTTCTAATATTTAGGGTTTAGGATGAATTTAAAACTGATTGATTTAGTTTAAAACAAATTGAATTAAAAATTAATAAAAATATTACGTAACGTAAAAAATCAGTCACCAAATTAATTATTATATATTTATATATAAATATATTTTTTATTTTATTTAATTTTAGGTAAATATTCTTTTTGGTTCCTGACTTTTTTTTTACAAGACATATCGTACTTTACTCATCTTTAAACTTCGATCTGGTTCCCACCCTGACGTGTTAGGTGTGTGTCAGGTGTCAACTCCAAATAGTTACAGGGACTAAAAACCCCTTTCTTGCAAAAAATAAGAATAAAAAATAAAAAATAAAAAACCATCATCTTCTCTTCTCCTCTTCTTCCCCTTTTTTTCTTCCTATTCTTCACGTTTCTCTTCGCCAAATACTATCATCTCGATCGCCATCATCATCGAACATCACCTTCACAACCATCATCAAAGCACCACCATTGCCGAACCAACTTCTCTTTTCTAAATCCTCATTCTCTTCTCTTTTTCTTCCTCCATCGCGTCATCTCCATAACCACCATCTTCTCCTTGTGTTTTGCCACCAACAGTCACCACCACCATGGTTCCCTCTTCATTCTCTTCTTCTCCTTCTTGCCTTCATCCAACTTCCCTCAATAACTCACCCCAATCTTCTCGACGTCACCAAGATCCTTGCTGTCTTCACCGTCCTTCGCACCGTCATTGCTAACAACTCCCCCTTTCCTAATTGGTACTACGTTCAGAGTCATTCTCCCATGCCTCATCCACTGCAAGTGTTACAAGAGTTTCCATGTGGCATCTGGTGAGGCATTCAAGCTCTTCGCTGAGATCTTCCAGTTGTCCCAAATCTTATTAATGATATATGGATTACTAGCTTTATAATTTTGTTAAGGTTAAGGTTAATGCGTGAAGAGTTTTAAGATTGTGGAGGTAGATAGTAATGATAATGGGTCTGAAAAAGAGGAAAAAGAGGAGGGAGAGGGGGAGGAGGAGAAAGAAGAGGGAGTGGTTTTAATCCCTATACTCATTTGGAGTTGAAACATGTCACTTGACATTGGCACATCATACTTTACCTGACACGTAAGATTACCAAATGGTTATAAGGGTTGATTTGTCCAATTTTATTAATGAGTGGGGACGAATTAAAGTTTAAGGATGATTAGGATACAATATATCTCAAAAGGCTAGACTTAGGAACCAAAAAAGATATTTACCTATAATTTTAAAATAAATTTTATATTTTAATATATATTCTATACAAATTAATGAAATTTAATGAAAAAATAATTTAATTTAAATTGGTAATTTTACATTTTTATCTTTTATTTATATACAACAAAATTGTTTTCCACCCCCGGTTGCCAAAAAGTGATCGTCACCGGAACTCTTCCATCGATTGCCAAAATGGGACAGACAGTTGCCGATGAAAGAGCCTAGCAGCGGAAACGACACAAATGTCCAACACAAGAACAATATGGAAGCACTCACAACACAATATGGCAGCAACTATAACAAGCAAATATAGTAAGTAAAGCAATAACAAGAACACACCGAGATTTTAACGTGAAAAACCCTCTCAATGTGAGAGGTAAAAATTACGGGTCGTCCAAACCAATGAAATAGCCCCACTATAATCAAATGAGATACAAGAGAGTCTCAAACAATGCACAAAAACGTGCATATAACCAGCCAAAACATCAAAGCACAAAAGCTCATAAATGAGAAGCAAGAAGATGAAATATACCCCAAAAATAGAGATAATGTCGAAGCCAATTTCTCCCTCTACAGACCTCCAATTAAAATTTTCACCGTTCAAAATGACGAACAAGATGTGAAGAATCTACAGTTCAAAGTTCACGTCGATCCAACGGTGAAATAATGAGAAACTGCCGTTCCAAGATTGCTGCTCTGTGTAAAAAGGGAAACCTAATTTCTCTCTTGCGAAGCCAATTTCTCCTACTGAAAACCTCCAATCAACATCTCCACCCACCAGAATGAAGAACAAGATGATAGAAACACGCAATTTAAATTTCAAGTCGATCCAACGGTGAACAAATGAGAACTGCCATTTGAAATTTACTACTTTGGGCAAAAACGGGAATTCTGTTTTTCCCTTTCTTTTTCTCTTTTGGTGGCTATTCTCTTTCTCTCAAAAGACCTCAAAAAATTGAATTAGGGTTGTGGCACTAGGGTGCAATAATACACCCCTAAAATGTTGGGCTTGGACCTCACAAAGAAGAGAAAAAACCCAACAAATCCCTCCCTTCTCGACGAGGTGGAGGCCCTCGCCATACCGGCGATCAAACAACATGTTTCAAACTTTTCTCTTGACAATGCTTTTGTCATCATATCAGCACAATTGTCATTAGTGTGAACTTTCTCAAATTCCAACAACTTGGAATCTAACACATCCCGTATCCAGTGATACCTAACATCAATATGTTTAGATCTTGGATGAAAAGTAGAATTCTTAACAAGATGAATAGCACTTTGGCTATCACACAACAACACATAACGGTCTTGCTTGAAACCAAGTGCTGCAAGAAACTTCTTCATCCACAACAACTCTTTACATGCTTCAGTTGCTGCAATAAACTCTGTCTCTGTGGTAGAAAGTGCAACGCACTTTTGTAGCCTTGACTGCCATGAAATAGCTCCCCCTGTAAACTTGACCAAATAACCTGAAGTAGACTTTCGAGAATCAATATCTCCTGCTGTGTCTGCATCAGTAAAGCCAACTAGCAAATGTTTCTCACCACCAAAACTCAAACTCAAGTTAGTTGTACCTTTGAGATATCTCATAATCCATTTAACAGCATTCCAATGTTCTTTACATGGATTAGAGAGAAAACGACTCACAGTACCAACCGCATGAGCAATGTCTGGTCTAGTACACACCATAGCATACATCAAACTTCCAACAGCTGAGGCATAAGGAATTTCATCCATTGCTTATTTCTCCTCATCAGTGGTTGGACACTGCTTGGTGCTCAACTTAAAATGAGGAGCAAAAGAACTAGCAACACATTTGGCATCATTCATGCCAAACCTTTGAAGCACCTTCTTTATGTACTTCTCCTGTGACAAATAAAGCTTCTTGAAATCTCTGTAACGACTAATAGTCATGCCCAAAATTTGTTTGGGAGGACCCAAGTCCTTCATAGCAAAGAACTTGCTCAACTATTTCTTCAACTCATTAATCCTCAAAGCATTCTTGTCCACAATCAAAATATCATCCACATAAAGCAAAAGAATGATAAAATCACCATCAAAAAATTTTTGCACAAATACACAATGATCTGAAGTTGTCTTACGGTAACCATATTTCCCCATAACAGATTCAAACTTCTTGTACCACTGTCTTGGAACTTGCTTCAACCCATAAAGACTCTTCTTAAGCTTGCACACAAAATCTTCCTTTCCTTTAATAACAAAGCCCTCCGATTGATCCATGTAGATCTCCTTATCTAAATCACCATGAAGAAAAGCTGTATTCACATCCATTTGCTCAATCTCCAAATCAAGAGACGCTGCTAATCCAAGTACAGCACGCATGGATGACATCCTCACAACAGGAGAAAAGATCTCCTCATAATCAACACCTTTTCTCTGGCTAAAACCTCTAACAACCAATCTAGCCTTATACCGAGGCTTAGAATTGTGTTCTTTATTCTTGATTCTGAATACCCATTTGTTCTTTAAAACTCGCATACCCTTCGGTAGCTTCACCAACTCATAGGTATCATTCTCAAGCAAGGACTTCATTTCTTCTTGCATAGCTTCAAGCCATTGAGCTTTGCTTTCATCTTCAACAGCCTCTCCAAAGCATTCAGGTTCTCCCCCATCAGTCAACAAAACAAACTCATGTGGAGAATACCTTGACGAAGGCTTCCTCTCTCTTGTAGACCTTCAGAGTGCATTTGCAGGAATTTCTAAAGCTGGTTCTTCATCTTGATCATCATCACCAACTTCATCAAGTATCGGATCAACTGTTCCATCTTCACCTGCACCTGTATCATGCTCATTATTTTGAGCTTCAACTCTACCATCTTCTACCATAGGCATAGAGGGAGTAATATCCAAGTCAGAAAAATCATCACTAAGCTGAACCATTGGCTTCTTCGCATGATCAACATCCTTCAATGTTTGGTCTTCAACAAAGACAACATCTCTACTCCGAATTACCTTTTTGTTAATAGGATCTTAAAACAGGTAACCAAACTCATCCATGCCATAGTCAATAAAAATACACTGCCTAGTCTTTACATCAAGCTTAGATCTCTCATCTTTGGAAATATGAACAAAAGCTTTACATCCAAAGACTCTTAAATGATCATAAGAAACATCTTTACCTGACAATACCTTCTCCAGCACTTCAAATTGCAAGGGAACACATGGTGTCCGGTTCAAGACTGAACAACAGTGCTCAAAGCTTCACCCCAAAAGGATTTTGTCAATCCAGATTGCGACAACAAGCACCTAACTCTTTCAACCAATGTTCTGTTCATCCTTTCAGCCAAGCCATTCAACTGAGTCTTCGGAGGAGTCTTTTGATGTCTTATACCATGCTCTTTACAATAAGCATCAAATGGACCTGAGTACTCACCACCATTGTCAGTACGAATGCATTTCAACTTCTTCCCAGTTTCTCTTTCAACAGAAGCTTGAAATTGCTTGAACACATTTAAAACTTGATTTTTGGTTTTCAAAGTGTAAACCCATAATTTCCTAGAATGGTCATCAATAAAGGTTACAAAATAGATAGACCCTCCAAGTATTCTTGTCTTCATCGGCCCACATACATCATAATGCACCAAGTCAAGTATCTCTGACTTCCTTGAAGGCGGATGGCTTTTGAAAGAAACCTTGTTTTGTTTCCCAGCAAAGCAATGGTTGCACTTTTGCAAAGCAACCTTACAACCAGATAAAAGATTCCTCTTGGATAACATATTCATACCCTTCTCACTCATATGACATAATCTCTTATGCCATAAATCAGTTTCATCAACAAACTCAGCAGCATTAACAACATCTTTCACAATCTTTGCTTGAGTTAAATAAAGAGTAGAGTGTCGAGTACCTCTAACAACAACCATGGAACCCTTGGTGAGCTTCCAACTATCACGAGAAAATGAGCTATCCAAGTCTTCATCACACAACTTACCAACAGAAAGTAAGTTCAACCGAATATCTGGAACATGCTTCATACGCTTCAAAGTCAACTTGGTACCATTGGAGGTTTCTAAACAAACTTGTCCAACACCGGCACATTTTGCAACACCTTGATGAGCCATTTTCACATCACCAAAATTACCAGGAGTATAAGATGTAAACAAATCCCTCCTAGATGTAACATGAATAGAAGCACCACTATCAATCATCCAACTAGTGCTATTATCAACAAGGTTAACAGATTCAAACTCCTCAACAACAAGAAAATCATCATGGGTTACATTAACCTTGTCTTCCTTGCTACCATCATCTTTATTTGTGCTCTTATCTTTACTTGCCTTGGCTTTCTCCTTCTTTAGCTGCCAACAAAATCTCTTCACATGTTCCTTTTGACCACAATGATGACACTCAATATTCTTATACTTTTCTCGAGACTTGCTTCTGCTTTGATCTCTACCTTTAGGACCTCGACTTTTGTTTCTCCTCCTAGACTCAAAAACAAGAACATATGAATGTGTAATTGATGTACTTTGTGACTTTCTTCTCATCTTTTCATTCAAAACATTGCTCTTAACAAGATCCATAGAGATTACACCATCAGGAGCAGAATTGGACAATGACATTCTGAGAATTTTCCACGAGTCTGGTAAAGAGCCAAGAAGTAACAATCCTTGAACCTCTTCATCAAACTTGATACCCATAGAAGATAACTGATTCATAATTCCTTGAAAATTATTCAAGTGATCTGTCATTGATGTCCCATCTGTATACTTCAAAGCCAACAACTGCTTGATAAAAAACATCTTGTTATTCCCAGTTTTTCGAGCATACAACTGTTCAAGCTTAATCCAAAGGGTCCGAGCATGTGTCTCTCCAATAATATGGTTCAACACATTATTGTCAACCAACTGCCTAATATATCCACAGACTTGTCTATGCAACAAAGTCCAATCATCATCAGACTTATCATTAGGCTTCTCTGTACCAAAAACTGGTTGATGAAAACTTTTGACATAAAGCAAATCTTCCATCTTTGACTTCCACAAATCATAATTAGGACCATTAAGAGTGATCATCATACTAGTATTAGTATTAGCTTCCATTGTTCACAAAATCACAAGTCCAGAAAAATACCAACAAGCTCTGATACCAGTATGAAAGAGCCTAGCAGCGGAAACGACACAAATGTCCAACACAAGAACAATATGGAAGCACTCACAACACAATATGGCAGCAACTATAACAAGCAAATATAGCAAGTAAAGCAATAACAAGAACACACCGAGATTTTAACGTGAAAAACCCTCTCAATGTGAGAGGTAAAAACTATGGGTCGTCCAGACCAATGAAATAGCTCAACTATAATCAAATGAGGTACAAGAGAGTCTCAAACAAAACACAAAAACGTGCATATAACCAGCCAAAACATCAAAGCACCAAAGCTCATAAATGAGAAGCAAGAAGATGAAATATACTCCAAAAACAGAGCTGATGTCGAAGCCAATTTCTCCCTCTACAGACCTCCAATTAAAATCTCCACCGTTCAGAATGAAGAACAAGATGTGAAGAATCTACAGTTCAAATTTCACGTCGATCCAATGGTGAAATAATGAGAAACTGTCGTTCCAAGATTGCTGCTCTGTGTAAAAACGGGAAACCTAATTTCTCTCTTGCGAAGCTAATTTCTCCTACTGCAAACCTCCAATCAACATCTCCACTGACCAGAATGAAGAACAAGATGATAGAAACACGCAGTTTAAATTTCAAGCCGATCCAACAGTGAACAACTGAGAAACCGCCATTTGAAATTTACTACTTTGGGCAAAAACGAAAATTCTGTTTTTCCCTTTCTTTCTCTCTTTTAGTAGCTATTCTCTCTCTCAAAAGACCTCAAAAAAACTGAATTAGGGTTGTGACACTAGGGTGCAATAATACAGTCCTAAATGTTGGGCTTGGGCCTCACAAAGGAGAAAAAAAACCCAACAGCCGAATCATAAATCATGGTTTTAAAGGAAAGCTACAAGAAATAAACTCAACCATTATTTGGAAGTTTTAAACAGACAGCTAAATATGCTACAAAGAGATGATTTAAAAAGAATACAATTTAAAGAGACTGGCAAATGCACAATCCACTCCCTTGCTGTATCTTTCTCTAACATAAAATGTGTTGTGTAATAAATGAAAACAAGGTAAAGGAACAAATTATGATGGATTTATGCAAAGATTTCCATGTCAAGCTGTTCATGCTGAAAGGCTCTATACACTGCAGGCAACAGCTTCTTTTTCCAGATTATTGTAAAATGAACTCAACTTGGTGATAGCAAGCGCTTCACCAAAGAGTGATGCTCTAGTAGATCTTGATATGCGCACCTCAACATAGTCGCCAACCACAGGATTTCGCCGGGTCTTAACATCTTCCCTGTCTGGTATTGGCACATTGACAAACAAAACCCTGTGGCCCTTGTCGCTCTTGCCCATAAGCTCGGTATCCGGAGCTCTCTTGTTAGGTCCTTCAACCAACACAAGCTGCACGGTTCCAACCTGAGAGTCGAAGCATTTGCCCGTGCTCTCACGAAAAACCTCAATGAGTTCAGTTAGCCTCCTCTGCTTTGTTTCCTCAGGAACATCATCGACATAATTTCGGTGGGCATGAGTTTTCTCCCTCATGCTGTAAGCAAACATGAATGCCATATCATAACCAACAGCTTTTACGAGACTCAATGTGTCTAAATGTTCCTCCTCTGTTTCCCCACAGAATCCTGTTCGAATTCCAAACATAAAAAGAATTGAATCAATCTGCAGTTAAATATTGGTGTGGCAAAGAAAAACCTAAAACCAAAAGTTTTGGGTAGCAATACCATACAGTCATACACAAGTAGCTAAATTAGCAACGTGCTTATCTACCTTTTGACTTTTGTACTTCCAACAAAATACATCTGTTCCATCATATATTAGGAAACAAAATATCTGACAATGATGATGCTGTTGCCAATTAAGAGGATTATATATATGATAGCACATGATGGCATCACTTTACCTATGTAGCAGACTCCATCTAACAAAAAAAAAGAAGGCTTAATTGTTGATGCTGATGTTTGGTAATGCAGATTTTATTCACCACTTCCATAGACCTTTCTTAAGGATAACAAGAATCTCTTCTCTATCAATTACTCGTTGTAGAAAGTCAATGAAAAAGTGTTCTCAAGGGTTTCAGCTGACAAAATTTTACACCTAAATATGCTGGATGGATTCATAACTGTTGAATTTGTGTATTCCGTTCCTTTATGAAAACTAAAAATCTAGATGCCTCAAGAATAGAAGGTCAGCATTAGATACAACATGATTATGAAATTAAAAAAAAAAGTGACAAACACAAAACTTGATCTCTCATGCAGAAATTTTATAGAAAGCCAGAAATTAACGAATAGAAAGGGAGCAACTTGAAAGGCATATTACCACAGATGAAATCACTGCTCAAGGCCACATCTGGAATAATGCTGCGAATTTTATATACAAGCTCCAAATAAGCTTCTCGAGTATATCCTCGTCTCATCCTCTCAAGAACTGTACTACTTCCAGTTTGTGCTGGTAAATGTATCAGTTTGCATATATTATGTCTTTCTCGCATAAGATAAAGCAATTCATCCGGAAAATCTTTAGGGTGTGGAGAAGTGAATCTGAATCGCATCTCAGGAAATTCCAAGGAGAGTCGGTCCAACAGATCAGAAAATCTTAAACCCATTTTTTTCACCTTAGAAATGCTGGAAAACCCATCACTAAATTTCCAGTTGGAGCCTGGTTCAACCTCTTTCTCAATGCCGGATGCATCATTATAGCTGTTCACATTCTGCCCCAGAAGTGTTACTTCTTTCACGCCTTCTTTCCAGAGCTCTGCCACCTCTTTCACAATGGAATCCACAGGGCGCGATCGCTCTCTGCCTCTTGTGAATGGCACAATACAGAATGAACACATATTGTTGCAACCCCTCATCACAGAGACAAAAGCACTAATCGAGTTCTTGGATATCCGAACTGGATTAATATCGGCATACGTCTCCTCAAGGGAAAGAAGAGTATTGATCCCCTTCTGGCCATAGTCAACCTCCTCCAGCAACCGCGGCAAATCCCTATAAGCATCAGGACCGCAGACCACATCAACCATTTTGTCTGCATCAAGTATCTTTTCCTTCAACCTCTCGGCCATACATCCCAAAACAACCACTTTCGGAGGGCGCAAGGACTGCGACCTTCCGGTGGCAACATTGCTCTTCCAATGCCTCTTAAGAAACCAAAAATAGTTAAGCCTCTGCCACACTTTCTGCTCAGCATTATCTCTAATGGCACAAGTATTAATGAATATTATTTCAGCACTCTCAGGAACACTCACTATTTCGCCATAGCCGGCATTGTTCATGATGGAGAGGACAATCTCCATATCATTAACATTCATCTGACATCCATAGGTCTCATGGTATATACGACCTTTCGAAGGAGCTTCATTGTCTGGTACAACACTATTCGGAAAAACACAAAAAATAAGCAAACTATTTTCATTCCTAATCCCTATTCTTATTTAAACCTGTAATTCTACAATTGGGGAAACAAAAATAAAAATTCCTCTTTTTTTTACACTATGCTTATAGTTATTGTGACAGAGATATATGCGTCCTACTGTTAACATTCAAATTCAATTCGACAGAAGTAAAAGGCAAAACAAATACCCAGAGAACTGAAAAAGAAAAAGATTGAATTTCGAAGAGAAGTAGTAACTCACAGGGGTTGAGGTTGGGAAAAGGTAAGGGTAGCTTGAGGTAGGAAGTGAGGGAGTGAGGGAGTGGGACCCTCTAATTTGTTGGAACGAGAGAAGCTTCTCGAAGAGCTTGTGACGCTGATCTTGAAAGTAGAAAGTGGGAGTGGGCGTGGTGATGAGGTGGTGAAAGAAGAATGGCGGTGGAAGTTGAAGATTGTGAGAGTAAAACGAGGACGATGAAGCTTAAAAGGTTGGTTCATTATGGATGAAAATGTAAGTAAAGACGCCATTGAGTTCTCTCCGCCGCTGCAGGCTGCCGCCACCGGTATATGGTGGATAAGGTCTCTTCCCTGCTACTTCTACTGCTCCGCTTTGTGGATTATTCCCACCATAACGCTATCCCTCACAACGCAACATTTTCTTGTCGTTTCGTATCGCTTAATTGTTAAAAATAAAAGTCTTGAATAATAATTTAAAAATTGATTTCTATTTATTTTTCAGTCATTGTTTAAAAATATTACGTACACGGTACAGCTACATAGACTGATACACATGATATGAATCGTGTTTAGCTGATAACAACGATCTGCAACAGAAGCTGAAGTTCCAAGATGGTAAATCGGAACTGCAGAGCCACACTTCGCCTCCTTACCTTAATCAATCGTCAAGGCCACCCACACCCACCACTCTCCTCTTCTCCTTCTGGTCACATTTCTCATTCATATCTAATTCTCCCGTTTTCAATCGCTTTTGTTTTCTTAACGGTGCTCTGTTTTTACTCGGGGACAGGAATTGATGCATGCTGGAAGCAGTTACAGCGCAACAATGTTCACGGGGAGCATAAAATTGTGTCCTTTTTCAGCCCGTTAGCAAGTTCCCTGAAAACTAGGCAATGGGGTGTTAAGATTCAGAGTAGATGTTATGGTTCAGCTTCTGTGTTGGTTCAGAGGAACCCCAAATTCTCAAAGTTGAATGATGAAGATGTTAGATACTTTGAGGGGATATTGGGTGCCAAGAATGTCATTCAGGATGATGAAAAGCTCATCACTGCAAACACTGATTGGATGCGTAAATACAAAGGCTCCAGTAAGCTCCTTCTACAGCCACGCACCACTGACCAGGTTCTTCTTTTAATAGAATCAACAATTACTTTGGTTCATTGAAGTATATTCAAATTGTCATGGCTATGTGTATTTGCTTCTGCAGGTTTCTGAGATTCTTAAATACTGTAACTTCAGATGTCTGGCTGTTGTTCCCCAAGGTGGTAACACTGGTCTTGTAGGTGGAAGTGTACCTGTTTTTGATGAAGTATGATGTTGAGTTCATTAAGCATGTTATTCTTTTTTCCCTTAAAAGAATGATGGGGCTCATCGTACTTAGTACATTGACAACTTTTTCCTATAATCTAATGCTGCAGGTTGTTGTCAGTCTTAGTGCTATGAGTAAAATCATATCCTTCGACAAGGTAGAACATTTACTTCTTGGGAGACATATAGGCTATGAGTTCCCTTCTCCTGTCTGTATATGTTTATCAATGAGCTTTTTTCTCTCTAGTTTTGCTGGCAGTTCAGCATTAAAAAAGAAAATCAGGCTGTCTTTCTTATATCTATTTGCTTCCTACAAAGATGAAACTTCAGTTTATGGTTGTATATTGGGATAGCTTATTACGTGTTCAGAAAACTCCATAATGAATGCTGCAGATAGAGTTTGTAGCTGCAAAGTTATTTCTTGTGAAAAGATTTTGAAAACCCAAGTTACAGATTTGAATACTTAACCTTGGGTTTTTGCCAATGCATGTTTCAGGTTAGCGGTATATTGGTATGTGAAGCAGGGTGCATATTGGAAAATATAATATCATTCCTGGACAGTGAAGGGTAATAGTTTTTAAGCATAAAGTCACTGTCATTTGTAACTTATACATTAATTTCATAGCACTCTTTGTTTTTTTTTTTTATTAGTATTATTTAGACACTTATGCTGCCTCCTCTTTCATGAAGAATTTAAACTACTACCAAATATGTTATCTTGATTCAATATTTTACATTAATATTTCTAAAATTAGTTTTGGCTGTTTGCTTGACAAAATTATGCTAATAGTGGAGTTCTCCAAGCTCAATGTTGTGCAACTGCAGTGTCACAGCCTAGGTCTTGAAAGTTTAGACGATTGATTCCCCTCTCTGCCTATTTGAGTTATTAGCTTATAACCTTGACATATGCTTTCTGTATTTAAGTGGTGTACACTTTTCATTCAGATTTATTATGCCACTAGACTTAGGTGCAAAAGGGAGTTGTCAGATTGGTGGAAATGTTTCAACTAATGCTGGCGGGTTGCGTCTTCTTCGATATGGATCCCTTCATGGAAATGTACTTGGTAAAAGGAATACTTGTAACCTGTTAAACTCCACTATTCAAATATGTTCATCGTTGCATGTTATTTGAGTTTTATACTTCCAAAGTCAATGGATAAATCTAGATGAATAAATGGAGTTCAGTTGAAAGGTGAAACCACCAATGATTTTTACTGCCTAGCAGGTATTGAAGCTGTTCTAGCAGACGGTACTGTACTTGACATGCTTAAGACATTACGCAAAGATAATACTGGATATGATTTGAAACATCTATTTATAGGTATCTAGTTAACAATTATGCAAGTCTGGAACCTGATGAAAGATGTATTTGTAACTTAACTTACAAATGATGTAGGAAGTGAAGGTTCCTTGGGAATTGTTACTAAGGTTTCGATACTTACCCCACCAAAATTATCTTCAGTAAATGTGGCTTTTCTTGCTTGCAAGGATTATAGCAGTTGCCAGGCATGATCAATGTTCTTATTTTTAAATTTATTTTTTCTTATTGAATTTTTTAACTTATCATTGTTTTATTCTTGTTTTTGCATTCATAGATAATGTTATCCCCATGCGGTTACCTTAATTGATTGCTCTTTTTGAAATTGGCAATTTTATATTCAGGAAGTGTGAGGCTCTGATTTTTGTTCGTTACTCTTTATCTTTTTTACCTTTTCATTGAGGAAGCTTGTGGAAATTCATTACAATTTTCATCTTATGTTCTTAATGAATTTCTTCTTTTGTAAAAGAATTTTATAATGAAGATGAAGGGTCCTGAATCTGAAATCATGAATTCCTTTGTTTTGTGTGCCTTGATATAGGCAAGAGAAAAGTAGGTCTCCATTGAGAAACTGTTCTGTATAAGCTTAGTGTTACCAATTAGGTGAAATTCTTGAATAAGTTTACCTATTGTATTCAGTTTTTTAACTCACAATATATACTGCTAACTATTATCTGATGTTTGTATGAATTTTGGTGACTAGTAGACTCTCTCAGTTAATTTTATATATATATATATATATATATATATATATATATATATATATATATATATATATATATCTCTATATATATATATATAGAGAGAGAGAGAGAGAGAGAGAATTTTATGCCTATATAATTATATATGCTTCCCTTTTGTGTGCGAGTTTGAAACAGGCATACATCTAACCAGATTATTTCTGGTTCTTTTTGCATTTCAGAAACTGCTACAGGAAGCAAGGAGGAAACTTGGGGAGATTTTGTCAGCATTCGAATTCTTAGATAGCAATGCTATGAATTTGGTAATCTTTATAGATTTGTGACTGTCTATGTTGATAGCTAATTTGCTATTAATAAATGCATTGTAGCTGTCCTACTTCTGAGAGAATTATTAGGACTTAGTGACTGCCTCTGTTTGTTGGATCCTAGTCTTGCTGATTTGATTTGGTTTCTAACAGGTTTTAAATCATTTGGAAGGTGCTCGCAATCCATTACCTACATCACTGCATAACTTTTATGTGCTAATTGAGACAACTGGAAGTGATGAATCCTCAGACAAGTGAATTTCTCACCCAATTATTTTGATTAGTTTTGCTTATATCGGTAGAATAAATTATATTGGCATCCTTTGTTCTGAATTTTCATCTATAAAAAGCCTCTTTAAAAAATGTAATGTAGATAATCCATTCCTCAATGGAATTCATTCAATTAGCAGTGTTAATGTATCGTTTTAATGATATATATGTATATATATATATATATATATATATATATATATATAAGTGAAATGCAGGGTTAATTGAGTGACTAACCAAAGGAGATATATTTTAAATGTCCTATTGTCAGCTTAACATCCTTGTGCTTATCCTAATAAAAAGTTCTATCCATTAACCTCTGAATGTGTTTCGCCATGTTCTTAACATTTTATTTTATTCTATTTATCTTATTACTTAATATGTCTGTTTGGTTTAGTTGTAAATTCTAAGTGTGTAGTCTATGTTTTAATCATCCACGTTTGATGTATGTTATATTTTGAATTTTTGATATTTCTAGACAGAAGCTTGAAGCATTCCTACTTGGCTCCATGGAAAATGAATTGATATCTGATGGTGCTCTTGCACAGGACATAAACCAAGCATCATCTTTTTGGCTTCTGCGTGAGGTCATTTCTCACTCCATGATTTTCCATTTTGGTGGAATAGATTATGCTGTTCAAAATTAATGATAAATTGTATAGTCGTGCATAGCTTTTCTTCTTATTGATGTTATTCTATGAGCTTGCTTTACAAACTTTTGTGTCAGTGCTTTTACCTCTTTTGAATTGTATTTTTTAGGTCAGCTATACAACTTGCGTTTTGAATTTGTATACCGATTTCATATAATAGTGTCACTATTGTGAGATTATCTATGTGCCTGTCCACTTATCCACTTGCATTCCTACAAAAACCCTCTATTGGCTCCTTCATATTGTTAGAGCATATTTCAGTTCAAACTTTTCAGATGCTTTTACACTTTTACTCTTTTAAATGGTATGGGCTTCCTTCTAAATTGCTTGTCTTTATTCCTTTGTTTTTCATTGGCTAAGTTGCTAGTGTTTATTCTAGATTTCACCAGTTGATTCTTAGCCCATGTGGATGCTTTCCAGTATGGCCCCTTAGTTGCTTCTTTTACAATTATTGGCTATAATGCTGTGGAAACTAAATCATTTGCTTTTATTATTACTATTATTATTTAAGGGGAAAAAATGGAAATTAAATTTTGGTCAAAAGAACTACTTTCTTATGCTTATTTAGCAAGGGTTTTTCGTCGGTAGTTGAAATTTCAGTTTAACATCCCAGGGAATACCAGAGGCACTGATGCGAGCAGGAGCAGTTTACAAGTATGATTTATCGATACCTGTTGAAAAGATGTATAATCTTGTTGAAGAAATGCGCTCAAGATTAGGTAAGAGAGTATAAATCAGCAGAGTAAATGGATTACACAAGTATGTTTATTTTTATTTTCCTAGATTTTTTTCCTAAGAATCCCTATTTACAATTAAAGATTTTACACAAACAAAGTATGTTATCAGCTGTTATTACTGTCTTAAAATAATCCGAATTGTAGGTAATGATGCAAATGTAGTTGGATATGGTCACCTTGGAGATGGTAATTTGCATTTAAATGTCTCTACCCCTCAGTATGATGATAAGGTAGCAAGATCAAACACAAATGAACTATTTGGTTATGAAGTCCTTGTCTTCAATTTAGATGAATAATCAAAATATTAAAACTTTGCAGATTTTATCACAAATTGAGCCTTTTGTATATGAATGGACATCCAAGCATCATGGTAGTATCAGTGCTGAGCATGGCCTTGGACTAATGAAAGCTAACAAGATTTTCTACAGCAAGTCACCAGAAACTGTATGTATTGTATTGCATCTACTTGTGTTTTCTATTTGAGAATGTAAACTTAACTGTGCATTGAATGTCTTAACTATTGGACAGGTGAAGGTGATGACTTCAATCAAGAAATTGTTGGACCCCAATCACATACTCAACCCATATAAAGTTCTTCCTTGTTCTTCAATTTCATGAGTCTTACATGTGTAACTTAATCTTGTTTTCATATTTGACTTCTTTAAATTGAGATGATGCAAGTACAGTGGAGCTGTCTCCTCATATTTGACTCAACAACACTGCTGCACTGTAAATAATAAATAATACTACTATACTAAATAAATTTAGGGTCCATGAATTTGATAGAACATGAAACTAGGATTAGCATAATGATTAAATAATTGAATTTTTTTTAGGTCAATTGTGAGTCCTTAATTGGCTGTTTCAGGAATATTTTGTGCAAAGTCTTTCCTCCTAGTATAACTGTGGAACCTTTCATTCTAAGGTAAAGTATAAAAGAATTTATTAAGAGCAAGAAAAGCACTTTGCTATAAATCTCATGGAAAAAGAATGGAAGCAAGTTAATGCGAAGGGAATCACTTTTACTGTTTTGAGATTTAGGGTTTAAGACTAGATTCATTGCTTCATGCATTACTTTTTATATAGAGAATTAGAGACCTTTTGGTTAAGCTTGAGATTTGTTACTGTGTTCGGTCAAAGAAAAGATAATTAAATAAAGGTGAGAACAAAGATGAGTATATACCTTTCATTCTAACCGATCATCTAATCAAGTTTTTTTTTTTTATAAAGAAAATTTTCTTTTCTATTGCATTACTATCTTTTCTCCTCTTAAAGCATGTTCTAGAAGCCACAAGTCCATAACATAGGGCAGACCATTAATTACTTAGTTTTCAACATTGAGACTTTCATGCCGTGTTTCGCCTTTAATTTCCCTAAGAACAAATGTAGATACGAGCTTTCCACTAAACACGCTTAGAATATATGCTTATCTTCTACCCTTAATTGCCTTAGAAATAAGCCAAATTCAAAATGTTAAAGTCATTACTAACTTTTTATTATAAGTGCTCCATCCACATATGATAGATCGTGAGAAAGTAAAATAAATAAAATACTAGTGTTAGTTCTTTTTCTAGTTTATTCAAAACTCACCCTGCCTTATGCAATTCATTGATGCTATATTTTCGTAAGTAAACCTAAACAATTTATATTGATTGGTTTAAGTAATATTTCTTTGAATTTGGTAAATAATAAGAAACTTAGCACTATAAGTGAGAGCTTTATTTCTATAGCAGCTCAACACAGTTTTTTCTTCTTCTTTATATATATATATTGGTCAACAGGTCAACTCAGCTTGAGCCTGAAAGTCTTGAACTATATTATTTTCAAGACCGACAAATTTGAAATTCTAAAGTAGTGTTTATTTTGAAATACTGGTACAGAAACTCAAAGATTGTGACTCAGTAGCTCTACAAAGTGGAGATGCAGAGGACTAAAATTTTTAAAGACAAAGACTGAAATTTTAATAACATTTTATACCTAAAATACCCTCATTTCAATTAATTAATTCTAATTTTACTCTTTGTACAAATTTAATTAGAATTTTATTCTTGTTTCAACTTCTGTCTTCCATTTTACACCAAAAAAAATACTGAGATTTATTTCCGTCTCTGTCTCTTAGTCTCTATTTCTCTGTCTCAATCTTTTAATCTATGTCTCTCCACCAAACACTACCTAATAGTTTTGGATTTATATTGGTGGTTTAGAATAAAAAGAACGCTTTTGTATATAATAACCAGATCACTTTTCCTTTTCTTCTTTGATTTGTCACTTTTCTTAAATTAAGTTTAGCTCAAGTTAAATTCAGCTTTCTCGTGAAACTCTTGTGTGTCTGAATGTACTTGCATTTATTTAATGAAAAGTTCCAATAATTTAATTTCATTTACTTCTTGTTACTATAGAAAAAAAAAGTTTGGTGATTTTTATTCTAATCCTAATGATTGTGTAGCTAGCGGTATGTTTTGAGATATTATTTCACTTAACTTGACTGAATTATCATATATTCACAATCTCCATAGCGGAGGTCTAGTTTGAACTTTTGACGATGAAGAATGATAAGAGAGCGTGTGGTTCATGCGTGAAATACTTGTGGTTGTGGTTACTCATCAACAAATCTATACATGACCTACCATTATTGGATCACTCCTCGTCTCCTCCTATTCAAATCTCATCATGAACATCACTATCTATAGAGATCTCTTTTGATATCATTTTCCCCAGCTTCCTACCAATGGTTTAATTTGGAAGAAATTAAAAGGATCATATGAAATTATGGACTACAATGTTGCCTTTTCAATGCTTCCAAATTTGGCGCCACACTTTTGTCTGTTATGTAAGGATGATGGTTTGTTTGCAAAAATTAAGATTGAAAAATTAGGATTTAATATGTTTGGTGGTCAAATATTAGAATTAAAATGTTTGGTGGTCAAATATTAGAATTAAAATTTTAGTTTTAAAATATAAAATTTCAGTCTTTTTAATATTTTTAAAAAGTAGGGATATAGAAAACTGAATTTTTTTAGAATAACAACTAAAGCTTTAATAACATTTCTTTTAAAAAATTCTCTTATTTAACTTTTTTAATTTTAATTTTATTCCTCTTTAAAAACAAATTAGAACTTCTCTCTCAATTTTATATATATTTTAAACCAAATATAATACATAGACTTAATTAACTATTTGTCTTTAATTTTTTATTTTTTATCTTTTAATTTTAGTTTTTCTTCCAAACTTAGTTTAATAGACCACTCTACTTTGCTGTAAATTGCAATGGAAAAATAAATATAAGAAAAGAATATTTGTGCTGCCAATGCAAAATATAAAATATTTAGATAGATGCCTCTATTTGATTTTCAACCGGATAATGGTTAATATTTATTTTCCTGAGTAAACGGTAAACAAAATTAATAACATATAATAGTGGTTTTAATACTTTATTAACACCAACAAATTACCCCAATTTTTGTACTACACTACCTTAGGCCACATCAGTTGTCATGTATTAATCACTTACCAAAAACTTTATACAAATTGCAATATAAGACACTAATTAACTACTAACTAGGTGGCTTCACCAATATCCTAATTTTTATTTATTTTTAGTAATGTTCGATTTCATTCTTGTTGGATGAGTTATGTAATAGGTGGATACTATAACGAAAACCTCATAATTGTTTTTATGTGAAAATAATTTTTTTTTATTTTTGGATGATAAATATTATATAGTTAAATTTTGATATTTATAAAAATATTATCTTTATTTAAAATATGAATAAATAAATAAATCACACTTTTAAACAAAATATTTTTATAAAAAAAATATTCTTATCATCTTTATTTTATTTAAATAATTGCCTATATAATAAGGCTTGTGTTTATGCTTAAGTTGAGACTTGAGAGTTGAGAGTGACGATTGAAACATGCTCACACTCCAAGGACAATATGGTCACTTTTTATATTTTGGTAATGGAGTTCCGCTGGTATTTTTTACTAATTTGGATATTTGGTAATTTTTTTTTGTACATATACTATAAATTTAAAAGTTAAATTCGTGGTTTTTATTTTTTTCTAAAAAAAATTTATAAATTTCAGAGTTAGATTTAATTTTTTTATTTTAAAATTTTTAAATATACAATTTTGAGCCAGATTTTATATTTTAACATTGAAAAATTTTTAAAATGTACAAATCAAACCCTTCGATTTACTTTACATCGAATTCTCTAATTTATATACTATAAAAATTTACCTCTTAACTTTAAAATTTGAAGGTCCAATTTATTTTAAAAAAAAAATAAATAAAATTATATAAAAAATACATTAATTAACTATGTTATCGAATTACATACAATTTTTTTATTACTAAAAAAATTAGCCCAATATAGTAGCTGGGGCGTTCAATTGGGCTATGGTTAATATGAGAATATATTCTAATATATATGAATTAATCAGTGTCAAATCTATTTAAGTATTTATACTTTTCGGTTACTAGAGCATTCAAAACAAATTAGGATTTTATTTGGTTCCAGATACCTTTCTTTTTATTTCTAATTTTTAATTTAACTAATCCGAAAGTATCACATTTGTTAGTTTCTTACTTTTTAAGGTCGTGTTCAAGAAACTACGAGAATAACTCATTTCTTTTTTGTATTATTTATTTATTTATAAACTATAAAAGCATAATATGAAAAAGATTGTGATATTATATTAATGAAATTATATTTATTTAAAAAACTATTGATCGGATGAAAGTGTGACAATTTATCATAAAATAGAAAAATAACGAGGACAACAATAAAATAACAACCATGCTAATGCTATGATAAAATATTGGATGTTTTTATTGGAATTACATATTAATATTAAGAGTGTACTCTTCCCTCTAAAGCGGTTAAACATGTGAAGTGAAAAAGGATTCCTTTTAGATATTTTTATGTAATCTTAAGGTTGAAATTTACTTTGTTTATATACCATCTGATATTAAAAAAAAATGATACATTATGAATAAAAAATATTATTATTAACTATATGACTTTAAGGTAGTATATACTTGATAAGATGTGCCAAAAAAATGATTCGAAGAATTTTTTGACGATATTATAAATATGTATAATCAATTTTATGATTCATTATTTAAATCGATACAATATAAATTATAATCATTTAAAAAAAATTAGATTAAAAATAGAAACTAAAATGTATAATTCAAATCATAAATTATTATTTTATTTTATTTTTTAAATTAATTTAAATTATATTATAAATATTTTTTTAATTATTCAATATCGTAAATTTATTATTAATGTAAACCATATAAATATATACATATCTCGAGTTAAACCTTAAAATAGTCCCTGAGATTCACAAAATGCATCAATTTGGTCTCTGACTTTTCAATTGCACTATTTATGTTTTCGAGATTGGAAAAAATGCACCTAATTGGTCCCTTCCTCCTTTTCCGTCCAAATTCCTTCCCGGCGACAGTGATGTGGCAATTTTTTGCCATGCTGGACATCCCAACGGTTACATGACGTGCTATCGAAAATTTGTAACCCAATGTGCTCGCTGAGCCCCTTTTTAACCTTAACTGCTGATGGAGTAGCGTACCACTTCTTCTTTTTCTCTGTTCGTTTGCTTCGTCGTTGGTGTGCTGGGTGGAACGATGGTTGGCCGTGCAAATGAGGAAGACGGAAGTTCTATTCGATCGACGACAAAGACGCCAAGTCGCAGCAGAGCCTCACGAGTGCCAGAGCTTTCGATAGCCATGGAGTGTAATGAATTTGTGCATAGTAAAAATGATTTGGTTTTGTAATCATAGTAGAGGTAAGTGTTAAGCATCTTGTTTGTTTGATTGTTGTTAAATGTGTTTGTTTGGCTGCTCAGAAAATTGAAGCAGAAAAAAAAAAAGAAAAAAATGAGTTTTGATTCTTTTGGGAGGTGATTGTTTCTGTAGTTGACTAATTATAGCTTTATAGGTCATGAGTTGACTTCACCAACTTTTTATTGGTCTTTAGTTATGCAGATATTGGTTCTTCTTGTTTGAATTCCAGTTTTGGCTTATTCTTCTTCTAAAGAAAAATTGGATGCACATAACTTGTTTGTGAAAATGACACAGAAGAGTGCACTCTTAATTTCCTTATAGTGATTGTTGATTGTGACAGTACGGCTCTATACGTTTACTTTCTCATAGTTTTGTGTTGGAGGAAACAAGCTATGGTTCATACAGAGGAAACTAGGTGTTTTGTGTTTATGTCTGTCCGTGTGCTTTGAACATTGAACTTGTTATTTGGACGGTGATTTTTGTACATTTTTTCTCAAAAGTGTTAGCAAAAAGAGAATATAGAACAAATGGAAGCCACTTCTATGACTCATCAGTTGTTGAAGGGCTTTTGTGATGGTACACAGTGGAAGCATGCTGTTTTTTGGAAGCTTAATTGCCGTTTTTCTATGTAAGTTCTGTGGCTATTTGTTGTGCTGTCTTTTATGTTTATTTGTGCTGAAATGAGTAGAGTTGTCTTTTTATGTGGTAGTTTTTCAATAACTTAAGTTGGTTGTTTATGTTTAATTTTCTGGAGTATCACACAAGCCTTGTCGTTTTAGGACTTTGACCTGGGAAGATGGAGAGGCCGCGGAGAGTATATTGGATGACATCAATTTCAAATTTTCAACTGAGATATATTCTTCAAGTGGTAAAAGTATTGATCGAATAGAATAGAACTCTCGTCTCCCTCATTTGGACGTCCAACCATCGTTCCACCCAGTACAGCAACGACGAAGCAAACGAATAGGGAAGAAGAAGAAGTGGTACGCTACTCCATCAGCAGTTAGGGTTAATGTCACATCATGTAACTGTTGGGATGTCCAGCATGACAAAAAATTACCACATCACTGCCGTCGGGAAGGAGTTTGAACGGAAAAAAGGGAAGGGACTAACTAGGTGCATTTTTTTTCAATCTGAAAAATATAAATAGTGCAATTAAAAAGTTAAAAATCAAATCGGTACATTTTATAAATTTTAAAAACTATTTTAAAGTTTAACTCACATATCTCGTTTAAAACATAAACGATATAAATGTAAATATAATTTTTTTGAAATATGGATAAATAATTAAATATAGTTTTCTCGCATACAAAATATGTGCATATATATATATTTCATTTGCATAATAATGTCGAAATATAAATAATTTAAAATTTAATTATTTATTTAAAATTTTATTTTTATATACTGTTAATTTTATACAAAATAATCAATGACATGTTATTATATAAGTAAAATAATTAATTTTATATTAAAAAATTAATTTAAATATATAAACATAAATATATTATCAATAAAAGAGAATGTGTAAAAAAATATTAAATTAAAATAAAAAAATTTATATACAGTTATTTTTATATAAAATTATTAATAAAAAATTATTAAATAATTTAATAAAATTATTATTTAATATTTTTCAATTATCATCTAAATATTAAGACAATTGTCGAAAATATTGAGCTTAAATAAATAAAAAAAAGGTCCCAAAGCGTCGTCAGCGGTAGTATTGTCCACTTCGTCAAAGCTCCCATCCCACTATTTATTCACTCTCTCTCTTCTCTCTCTCTTTGCTTCCTTCTTAATTGAATTTCTCACAAACAGCTTTTGCATCATCTTAACGCAAATCATGACTAGTTCCTCCGCTGCCGCTCGCAAGGTTCTTAACCCCTTTCTTCTTCTTCTTCTTCTCCTTCAGATTCCTTTATCTCTATGTCTCTCTAACTCGCTCTTAATTCTGTTTTCTAATCTCGTTGGGGGTTGGGTTTGGGTTTGGGGTTCAGAATCTGAGTAAGATTGCCTGCAATAGGCTTCAGAAAGAGCTTGTCGAGTGGCAGGTCAATCCCCCAACTGGTTTCAAGCACAAAGTCACCGACAATCTTCAAAGGTATCCAATTCTATTTCTTCCCCCCTCTCTCCCTTTAAATTCCATTTCTACACCCTAAAGTTTCAATTTTTGGCCCCTTCCTCTCCTCACCCCTGATGCCCCTTTCAAAGCTGCTTCCTTTATTAATTTCCACCGTTTTTGTGTTAATTTATCAGTGCTTTATGCATGCACCATTGTTCCTTTACATTGTTTTTGCCCCTTTTGCTTTGTGTTTTTGTTTGTTTTCGGAAGGTGGGTTATTGAAGTCTCTGGAGCTCCTGGCACACTTTACGCTAATGAGACCTACCAGCTTCAGGTTGATTTTCCAGAGAATTACCCCATGGAAGCTCCACAGGTGGTTCTTTTGGCCCTCACTTGCATAATTTCACTAAGTTTTTAGCTACTTCTTTTGTTCACCGATGCTATTATGTTCCTACTTCTGCTGTTAACTGTTTAACAGGTCATATTTTTGCATCCTGCTCCACTGCATCCTCATATTTACAGCAACGGCCATATTTGTTTAGGTATGCTATGCCTTTGTGATCACTGTTTTTCATTTTCCATTGGTCAATGGTTTTACTTATGTTATGGGTTACCTTTTTCTTTCAGGGTTTTGGTATGTTTTACGTTTATGTTTATTTGCCATTTGCTTTTCTGTTAGCTCTTCCTTCAGACACTTGTGTTGCCCTCAAATAATTCATCGCTTGTAAATTGATTCGGACTTTCCCTTTATTTCTTGGCATTCAAGTTATAATTGCTTGCTTAATGCTTCGGAAAGATGCTTTGTTTACTTGTTTAAGTTTTCACCGATACCTGTGGAAGCAAATTTTTACTCAAATTAAAACCAATTTTTTAGAAGTTAATAACCTTAGATATTTGTGTCTGAAGATTCTAATAGGGCCCGGGCGTCCATACAACTTTGAAATGCTTAGAAGGCTACTATTCACTGTCCTTTATTTTTCTGTTCCTATAATTTTGATGTACATTGTGAAGAGTAACAAATAACATTGAAACTTGAAAGTGGTAATAATTGAAGTTACCAATGGATTGTTTCCTCCATTGTCAATTCATGCCCGTCTATCATAAGTGTGAATTATGTAAAAATTAGTTTGGTTTTACTTTTATCTTTTGAGAATGATGTTTGATGAGATCTATTTCACCATACTTGATGGTAGTCTTATTCATATTTCAACATTTGATTGTAAAGTAAGGGGACCAGCTTTGAAATCCCATCCATTTCAACATAAGAAGATTAGATTCTTCTAGACTCAGTTCTGCTTTTTTGGTGATCTGCTGACATTTAATATGCCCTATGCCATGCAGATATATTGTATGATTCATGGTCCCCAGCTATGACAGTTAGTTCCATCTGCATCAGCATTCTCTCAATGCTTTCAAGCTCAACTGTAAAGGTGTGAATTTAGTTACTGTGAATCCTCTGTTAATCTGTTTTCCATATTCTTCCATCTGGGTCTCTTAGGAATAGGATGCTGGTAATTTAGGTCACCAAGATGCTGCTTTTATTAGCTATTTTTTCTTATATACAAGAAAAAGAAGAGGAGGGGGGGGGGGGGATGGAAATGATGCAGGCACATTTTTAAAAGTTATCTGAAAAAAATTTCTTTATCATAATTGCTCTGAATCCAAAATAATCTTATAAATAGCTGGTAATCCATAACCGAATTGGCATAATTTTGATTTTAACAAGTCTAGCATGATCTCTTTGACAGCAACGCCCGGAAGATAATGATCGCTATGTAAAGAACTGCAGAAACGGGAGATCGCCGAAGGAGACAAGGTGGTGGTTCCATGATGATAAAGTATAGTAACTAGTTTTATTTGCAATAAGTCCACAAAGGTTAGGGTAGAGGATTATGCTTTTGAAAGAGTAAGAGGACGATTGAGGGGAAGGAGTATTTTGAGAAAGCAGGGTCCCTTCCTTCAAATTAAATGCATAATAACTCTCTCCTGTAAATTGGCATTACCTGTAACTTCTTCAATGAGCAAACAAAACTCATTAACAGTGTGGTTCTCAGAGGTATTCGGATGTGGATATAGATTATCTGATTACCCCGAACTTTAGTGCTTTTCGTTCTTAAGCAATACAAATCCTATATATCCCTCAATTGACAATATGCATTACTGATCTTTATTTTGAAAACACCCCGACATGTATGCACTGTTACCATATTTGTCATCAAGTATATGCAGGTGTGTGATTTTTGTATGTTGTAGCCCCAGTTGTTTCCTTTTGTGCAGAAGCAAAAGAATGATAATGAAGAATGAAGGCCGTACTTGTGTTTATAATCTGCATATATACGTTCCATAATATATATAATTGAATTTTGATGCAGTTACACATGCATGTCGTCCTGTTAGCAAAAATAATTGTTTTTACACTGATTGGTGATTGGTGAATAGTTATTCAAAAGAATGGATGTAATTAGACGATTGTGTAAAATTTATTATGTTAGTGTATTAAAATTATATATATTGGTTATTTGGTAATATTATGCCTTAAATTAGTTTTTGCTTTTGAGGTTGAATTCGATTTTCTAAATTGAAATGTATTTCAACTTTCAAGTAATCAAGTTTGTTTATTAGGTTACGTGTTGATATCCAATTTTATAAACTTAACACACCAATTATCTTAGTACTAACTTGAGAATTGAGATAAAATTTTCATCTTGAGTAGGGTTTAGGAATATGGTTACCCTATGTCTTTCTTCTATATAATGTTAGATAATTGTCTCCTTTCGAGGTACATATTTTAGTAAGGAGTGGGAATGTACTTTTCTTTGTTTCAGGTAAACTGGAATGATTTTTCTAACCTCTAAACCTATGGATTTCTCCGGTCATAGTTATAGTATTTTGATCCAAACTAATCTGCCGAATCTTGAAGTCCACAATATAGTGGATAGCCCAATTTATATTTTGGGAATTAAATCATTGACATTAAAGTTCGCAATACAGTGAAAAAATCTAGCCGTTAGCGTGCTCTCCGTACAACTCCATATCCCCCCAAGCACACACAGCTTCATGACCGTTTCAGGGAGGCCGGAGTCTTCTCCAGGCGACCATCAACCGACAGACCAAGAGCGTGACCTCCTCCAACGCAGTGTAAAGAAGGTGCGACAAGGATTCACAGGGACAAGTGCACTAGTGCCCTGGGTAGAAGATTGGATGCAAGAAGAAACACCTGAACTAGGTAAGGGAATGAAGACATATGCCAGCATGGTGCGAGGACCCAACATGGAAATGGAAGGGAACCCATTGGAAGATGACTCCCTGAATGACAGCGATGAAGATATGGACAGCGATATTGAAGCGGTCCCAGGATCTACAAAGGTCAAAACAAAAGATAGTTAAAACAACACTGAAAAGGCAGAGCTTGCAGTAGAAAACATGGGTGATGGACTTTTCAACATCATCATCAATGAAAAAACTGAAAGGAAAACTATGGAAACTTTGGTGGAAATCTCTTATAGTCAAACTACTTGGAAGGAAAATAGGCTATGCAGTGATGAAGAGGAGGCTAGAAGCTATGTGGAGCAGATTTGGTAGTATCGATATCATAGACCTAGGAAACGAATTTTTCCTAGTCAAATTCTATGCCGAAGATGATCTTGACTACGCCTTTTTGGATGGTCCGTGGAAGATTTATGATCACTACCTAGCGATGAGACTATAAAAGCCCAACTTTAACCCCTCTTGCGCAACTATAGGTAAAATAACTGCTTAGATAAAATTGTCTGGACTCTCTATTGATCTCTACAACAAGATACTCAGAAAAATAGGGGATCTCGGCCGGAAGAACTTGCAAGGTTGACTACAATACCTCCCATCTCTGCAGAGGAAAATTTGCTAGACTATGTGTAGAGGTCGACCTCAACAAAGCTCTTCTAGGAAGGTACATGATTAATGGAAAACTCTACTACATCGAATGCGAAGGTATACACCAAATATGTTTTACATGTGGCCGAATAGACCATAAACAAAAGTATTGCCTCTAGAAAAAAGAAATGTCTAGTGGCACTAAAAAAGAAAAGGAGAATGAAATTAAAAAACAGATGGCAACAATCAAGAACTAAAGGAGCAACCCAACCAAGTAGCAGATAACAAAAAGGAAGAAGCCAGTAGAAAAGTGAAAGAAAAGGAAGTAAAGCAAAACACAATTACCAACTTTGGTCCTTGGATGGTAGTTTAAAAACAAAGAAGATCTAGAAAAGAAACTAGAGAAGATGGAGCAAAAAATGGAGCAAGCATAAGCAAAACGGCAGAGAAAGGAAAAAGAAGAAATAACTCATTAAGATTTAATATCCTAGAGATTGATGACACTTACTAGGAATGTGAGGAACAACAAGCACAACCACAAGGAATTCCAGAGAGTAGCAACAACCACCAGACCACCACAAATAAGACGACACATAACCAGAAACTGAAAGGCAAAAATCAACAGCAAAACAATCAGCAAACACCAAAGAAAATCAATACCAGAGAGATCAACAACCAGAATCAACATTTAGTAAGCAAACAAAAGGAGCATTAAAAGGATCCACACAGCAGTCATAAGAAAGCCCTAACTAAAAACCAGAAAAGCACTATACAAGAAACACACAAAGAAAATTGGAACAACATTGATTATGAAACCCAGGAAACTACCACAGAATAAAACCAACTAACAAATACAACTGAACAAAATATGGAGGAAGAGAAACCACCAGACCCAGATATGCCAAAGAATAATTCAGACGTGGATGTGAAAATAGCAAACCTGGTAAAAGGTGTGGACTTCGAAACACCAATTATCAGTGCTCTGAAGGACAACGAGGTTGTCGACATGCAATTGCACTAGCCAACTGTTTCGAGAGTTACCTGAAACTGTAGGTCGATCTCGGATGAGATCTTCTGTACTGGTTGGCACAGTTGAGTCCGACTTGATGATGGTGGCCGGAACCGCCGTGCCTGACTTGTTGGACTTGGTGGTGGTGCTGATCCTTCATCACCGGAGGGTGGTGGTACCTGCAAGGGACTCCGATGCTTAAGTTAGCAAGGGTATTAATAATGGTGGGGAGTGACCTTTCCTGGAGATAAGATAGTTATCTTATCTTATCTTTGAGTGAAGTCATCTTATCTTCAGAGGAACCGCCCTTATCTCTATAGGCTTGGGCTGTCTTTGGATTTAGGTCGTGTTCCTCTGTTTGGGCCCTTTTTGGGCTCTCCTAGTGATTTGGCCGAGCTCTAGGATAAGAGGTCGGGTAGTCCGGACCTGAAGAGGTCGGTTGGCTTGTCGTGGATCTTTCCGAGTCGGACATCTCGATCCAGGGTATGAACACCAACCCTCTCTTTTATCTTTTTAGTTCTGATGATAATCCTTAGTTGGAATGTAAGGGGTGCTGCCAGTCAAGCCTTCAAGCGCACCCTAAAGAAACTTGTTAGACAGTATAGAACGGATATTGTCATTCTCGTTAAGACTAGAATCAACAGTGAGAGAGCTAATAACACCATTAAAAACCTGGGTTTTAATCACGCTATTATAGAAGAGGCACAAGGCTTTGCTGGAGGCATTTGGATTTGCTAGAATAATGACGACATAAAAATTACCACGCTGAAATCACACCCCTAATATATCCACACCAGAGTTGAAGTCCCTAACAAAGAGAATTGGTTCATGACGGTAGTTTATGCTAGCCCCCAGCAACAAATAGAAGAACCCTCTGGCCCTTTATCCAAAACATAGCTAATAACATGAATGAAGCTTGGATTCTCACTGGAGACTTCAATGAAATTAAAGAACCCTAAAAAAAGGAAGAGGAACTATTGATACTAGAGCTTGTAGGGCCTTTGCTAACTGGATCAACAACTGCGGGCTAATAGATCTCAGATTTGTAGGATCTAAATTCATTTGGAAGGGGCTGCAATGGGAAGGGCAAGAAAGAGTCTTTAAGAGGCTCGATAGAGCACTTGCCAACCTAATATCGTACCTCTCCCACCAGGAAGCCACTATCTATATCCTCCCGAGATTGAACTCGGACCACCATCCCATTCTCATCAAAGATAGGAGAGGGAACCCCAGAAGAGGAGAGAAGAACTTCAAATTTGAACTCATGTGGGCATCCTATCCGAAGTATGAGAGTTTTATTCGCCAATATTAGGAGAAAGAAAACTCGTTCCCAAACAGCCTCAATAATATCAGCAAAGAGCTCATTATATGGAACAAAGAAGTGTTTGAAGGCCTTTTTAAAGAAAAAAGAATTATCCTGAATAGGCTTACTGGTATACAAAGACACCAATCCTATAGCAACAACTCCTTTCTGGAATATCTTGAAAGCACACTCCAAAAAACCTAACTGAGTTGCTAGACAAAGAAAAATTTTTTAGCTATAGAAGTCTAGAAAGCAATGGATTACTAAATGAGATAGAAACACCAAATTCTACTATACAAAAACCCTTATCAAAAGAAGAAAGAATAAGATCTTAAAGCTCCGAAACTAGCAAGAAAATTGGATTGTGGAAGAAGACCAACCTGAGAAACACATATCGAACTACTTCATCAATCTCTATAAAGAAGAGGTAACTAGCTCTCCTATTACTTTAAATAACCCGTGTTTACCTAATTTAGACCTTACTGCTTGCATGCTCCTTGAGAATACGCCACGGATTCAGAGATTAAAAAAGAGCTCCACAGCATTGGGTCCTTGAAAGCTCCTAGGGAAGATGGTTTTCCAGCGGCATTCTACAAGAACAACTAGAACCTTTTGGAGAAGAAGACCTATGAATACATAAAGTTTTGCTAAAACAACCCAGAACACATCAGAGAATCAAATTTCACCCTGTTAGCTCTAATTCCTAAGATTAAGCACCTTGAATTCATATCACAATTCAGACCCATAGCCCTATATAATGTTCAATACAAGATTTTCACCGAAATTTTTGTCCAAAGGCTCAAACCTCTTCTCAACGACATGATCTCACCTCACCAATCAAGCTTCATCCCAAGCAGAAACATTCAAGACAACATTGTGATAGCAAAAGAGCTAATGCACTCAATGAAAAAATGAGAGTGAAGAAAGGGTACATGGCCATAAAGATAGATTTTGAAAAGGCTTACGACAGAATCAACTGGAATTTTATCAACACAAGGCTTTAAGAGTTCAAGCTATCAACTAAATTTACAAATATTATTATGCAAGGAGTCAAATCGGCCAACTACAAAGTTCTTTAGAATGGAAACAAGATGGAAAGTTTTATCCCCTCTAGAGGGGTTAGACAAGGAGATCCCATTTTTCTTACCTTTTTGTGATATGAATGGATAAGCTATCTCAATACATAGAACAAGAGGTACAAAAGGAAAATTGAAAGCCCATCAAAGTAGGAAGGAATGGTCCGAAAATCTCACACCTCATGTTTGCAGACGACTTATTTCTTTTTGCGAAAACTTTGCCTCACCAAATGTCAAGGATTAAGGTCATTTTGGAGGATTTCTACCAAGCAGCTGGAATTAAAGTCAATTAAGCTAAGTCCTCCATAGCCTTCTCCAAAAATGTCTCTGCACAATCAAAACAGGACATTCTAAGATGTTCGGAGTTTAAGGAGAGAAATGCGCTAGGAAGATATCTGGGTACGCTAATAAATAACAATAGAAGAGGAAAGGACAATTTTAGAACAGTGGTGGAGAGAGTCTAAAACAAACTCAGGCTGTAAAGCAAAATGCCTATCTCTAGTAGGAAGGATTACTCTAGCTCAAGCGGTGATCAGTCCTAGTGTTAGCTTCGAAGTGCAACATGGAAGAGTCCTAAAGGTGTGTGCTAAGAGATAGAAAAGCTACAAAGAGGATTCATCTAGGGAGATAATGAAAATCAAAAAGATGCATGCCATTAATTGGAAGACCCTATGCTCTCCGAAACATGAAGGAGGCCTAGGTCTAAGGAGACTTCAACCCATGAATAATACATTTCTCATGAAAATATTATGGCAAATAACAGAAAATTCAAACAACCTCTACTCTAAAGTATTCATAAACAAATTGCAGAGGCAACATTCAGACATATCAACTAATAGCAAGGAAGACAGACTCGCCTCTTTGGAAGAAACTCATTAAAATATGGTCAATCTTTAAAGATAACACCATACACCTCATTGGAAACGGAACATCTACCAACTTCTGGCAAGACCCTTGGGTAGAAGGTATCAATAGCCTGCTAGAGAAAGCAACACACAACATCATTGATATGGAGAGCAATGTTCTGGAATGGACATATCAAGAAGAAAATTGTAACAAAGAAAAAGTAAGAATTTGCTTACCTGAGGATATTATACAAAGATAACAGCCTTATCCCCTCCAGTGGTTGAGTATGGTGAAGATAGAACTAGTTGGAAGCACTCCAAAGACGGTGATTTTTCTATCAAAGCAACATACAAATCCCTGAAAAATTGGTCAAAACCCAAGTAAAATATCAGGACAAAAATATAAAAATGGGAAGGGCCACAAAAAGTAAAAACTTTTATGTGGCTGATGAGTTTGGAAAACTCCAAATTATTTTGATGATGATCAAACATTGTTAAAATGATAAATTGCAAAATTATGAAATTGATCTCTAATTCAAATTAGCTGATTAATAATTTTTCTAATGTGAAGATTTTGGTAATTGGGCTTAATGCAACTTAAGGCCCAAATATGCTAAATAGATTCATTCTTGTGCAAGAAATCCTATCTAATATGTGGCTAAATTATCTTATTAGGCAACATGAATTGGGCTAAGAAAATATGGGGCAGCCCAAAAATACTATATTGAAAGACCAACAATTGGTTGGTCTGAAATTGAAAGAAGGAAGAAAGCAAGGTTGCATGCTTTCCACGGATGCCACTTTTCCCCTTTGATGGATTTTAAATTTATTTAACTAGCTTTAATTGCCTTGGTAACATGAGAGAGAAAGTTTACATTGATTTGATTAATATTATCACTCTCACACGTTATAAGGCATGGGAAAGGGAAGTTGTTAACTCATTTTAATTTCTTCCTTAATTCCATTTGAATGCTTTTCTCTCTTCTCTCTCCTCTCTCTATAGTTTCGGTCATGTTAGGAAGAAGAAGAAGAAGCAAGCTATCAGAAGTGAAGTACAGTAGCAGTGAAGCTATGTGTAAGCAAGAGGCCAAGGTGATGATGGCTCTTGTAGAAAGAAGATTTACAGTATGGTGTGGTTGAGATCTTTGCCACTTATGGTAAAATATGGTGAAGAAGTCTCAGGATCACCATGCCTAGAAATGGTGGAAGATCCAACTCGATCAGAGAAGAAGATCTCTGGGGTATGGCTCGTATCTACTTTTGTTCATCCATCACAGGAGGTAGCTACTGTAGCTACGTGGGGAAGAAGCAGAAGATAGAACAGATGGAACTGTCAAGGATCAAGGGTTCATCAAAGGTCAGAAATCCTTTTTGGGGACCAAGTCAAGATGGAAGACTCAGATTGATGAAGCTTGAAGTGATGCGATGAGGAAGAGGTAATTGCATGTTGGTTTTTGCATTCGGTTCCCTCTCTCTTCTCTCTCTGGCCGAACCGGTTTGTTATTGAAGAAGAAAAAATTGGCTCGGCTGAACCGGTTTCAACATTGGAGGCTTCCCCTTCTATAATAAGGGTGAACAGCCAAGACTTGAAGCAAGGAGTAAAAGAGTGAAAAATACAGAGTTCTCATAGCTACCCAAGCTAACAGAAGTTATTCCCCTTCAATGTGTTTCATTTTGTATTTTCTTTAAGTTTTGGCTGTCTTAAGTCTCATAAAAAAAAGGCAAACAATGAGGTTTGTAAGAAAAAGCCATTGAGCTAAAAAAGGCAGAGTATACAAAATTAAAGAAAAAGGCATAGATGTCTTAGAGGTCCTTTGTAGATCTGTGTTG
The DNA here is from genome assembly GCF_003086295.3 of Arachis hypogaea. NCBI lineage: Eukaryota > Viridiplantae > Streptophyta > Magnoliopsida > Fabales > Fabaceae > Arachis > Arachis hypogaea. Next base: position 11,626,271 of record NC_092040.1, read on the forward strand.
TGTATCATGATTCTGTGGAAATCTCCTTGCAAGTTGGGTTAGCACTTAGCAGTTGAAAACTTGGTAGGTGACCAAGTCAAGTTCAGGATTGGGGATAGATTCTGGACTTGTCCCGGATAGGAAGGGTAGTTCCTAGGGAGAATTGGTGTTTGTAATATGCAAGATTATAGTGAAATTCCATCGTTGTTGTGATGGAGACTGGATGTAGGCTGCATAGCACTTAGCAGTTGAACCAGGATACTTCTTGGTGTGATTTTTTCTCTCTTCTACTCCATTTCTGTTTCTGATACATAAGAGACAAAACTGAAAAATATCTCTTGTCTGGTTACGAGACAAAAAGAAAATGTTTCTTGATTAGGTACGAGACAAAAAGCAAAAATATCTCCTCAAAGTATTCTAAAAGTCAGCAAGTGTTACTAAGCAAAAAGGGGCTAAGATTCAACCCCCTTCTCTTAGCCACTGATTACCATCAGTGGCAAATGATACATGGTAGATTACTCACCAACAAGAGAAAGGCCAAGATGTTCGGTGGAGATGGAACATGCCGACTTTGCGATTCCCAGGAAGAAGACACCATACATGCCATTCACAACTGCCCCATAGTCTCCAGAACGTGGATGTACCTCATCAAACCAAAAGAAACAGAGATTTTTTGCTACTACACCTGAGGAGTGGATAATCCTAAATCTCTCCAAATAAATCAGTACCAATCGAGATCACAAATAGAAAGACATTTTTATCCTCACCTGCTAGAGCTTCTGGATATGAAAAAATAGAGAATTTCATGAAGAGGGATATCAAAACCACTGGGAGCTCACAAAGAAATTTAGAAGAAATCCAGATAGACGAAGGAGGCATCCCTCAAGAGAAAGATACTTTTGGCAATTCCCAGGAAGGAGGTTATTGTAATTAGATGGAACCCCCTCTTCCTAATTGGATAACTCTAAACACTGATGGGTCAGCATTTAGGAGATTGAAGAGAGTTGGATGTGGAGGCTTATTAAGAGATAGAAGAGGGAGTTAGATAGCAAACTTTTTCTTCTCCATTGGTGACAGCTCAACATTCAAAGCTGAGTTCTGGGGAGTAATAAAAGGATTGAAAATTGCCTGGCCTATGAAAATTAGAAGACTAGTGGTGGAAAGTGATCTCAAGCTATTATTTACATTATAAATGGCCAAAAAATATCAGCAATAATCCAAATGCCCTGGTAAAAAACATTAATCACTGGAAAAATAGAATCTGAAAAATACTTTTTTTTAACATATATAAAGACGACAATATGTGTGCTGATTGTCTTGTCCGTAAAAGTTTAAATCTTGATCAAGACCTTTACTTTTGGGATACACTTCCTTCCTACAGAGGTGATTAATCTTTTAGCTAATAATGAACAAAGAATGTCTATCCCCAAAATAGTTTGTACTTAATTTTCTTTTGGCCACTAATCCTTCCATTATATCAAAAAAAAAAAATTAACAATACAATTAAATAAATCTTTTTAATTTTTTTATTTAAAAGGATAAAATATAATCTCTCATTATATATTTTATATTTGAGATAAAAAATATGAAAAAAATTAAAAAATTAAATATTACATTTTATACTTTCAAGTTTCAATTGAAAAAAATTGAGAGAATTGATTTTGTCTCTTTCTCTATATGGCTTTGTTATGTATTGTGATATCAATAAAAAAATTAACATAATTTTTCACTAGTTTAAAATCCTTACAATCAAAGAAATCTAATTACACGAAAGTTTAACTTTTTATTTTATAGTATTATTGCACAACATTTGAAATTCAATATAAATGACTCGATCTTTTTCTTTTTATTTTAGAAACAGAATATTCCTAGTGTAACTCATTAATAGTTAGGGGTGGCAATAAATAGAGTAGGATAGGGTTTATATTCAATTCTAATTCTATCGATAAGTTGATGTTTTTACTAAAATTTAATTTTATGTTTTTTTATCCAAAGATAGATTTTATTGATGCAATAAAATAAAAAGCCCATTTTGGACTTACAGCAAGAGAAAAATGGGTATTCTCCAACCAAATAAAAATTCTAAAGCTTATCTCCTAAATAAGACAAGAAGCGTTACTGAAGAATGTGAAAAGAGTCAAGTGAAAAAAGTGAAGAGTTGTTAGAGAAGGTAGCGTCATTCTAGAGTTTCATCAATGGAAGTTAGTCACTGCTTCCAGAGTTCTGGAATTTGCAATAGCTACTACTTCTTGAGGAGAAATGACTTTGGCTTTGAAGATTCTCAAGTTTCTCATCCTCCAAATTTGCTAGATTAGTATTGCTGCCAAATGAGTTTCCTTTTTCATTTTCCTTCTCTCTCTGAGTTGTTTCTAGAGCCATAACTGCCATCTCCATGTTTTTGTTTCTTGGGTTGTTCAGGGAAGACTTGCTATTTTTCAAGCATTCTCTGATTTCAGGCACTGGGTGAGGCAGTGGAGAGTTGATTCCACTGTAGCATTACATCAATTGCAGATTGGGTTCACCATTTGGATTCTAGAGTGCAATCTTTTTTTGATTGGTAAGCCTTCATGCATTACTTTTCAGAGAAAAATTTTAATTTTGGGCTGGCATTTTAGCTTCCAAATTGAATTCTAGATTTCTCTCCTTTTGTATTGTTCCAGCAAGAATTCAACTGGTGCATGGTAGAACTGAAAGGCCAACGTATATCCAGAGGCAACCAACTAGCATTCACTCTTCTCCTTGTTCCAAATAACCATATCTTCTTCTGTTCTGATGGTTGTATTTATGATTGCCTGCGTCACTCAGTGTGTGAATATTGAGTTGATTAGTTCTTGATTCTAATTTTGATCTGGTAGGAGTAGTTCAGAAACCTAAATCGGGTGATTGTGTGAATGGTTAAGAATTTGAATTTCATTTGGTTGAATTTGCTTTATCCAGTTGTCCTCTAAGATTTTAACTAAATGTCCCTTTCCAATCTTTCAAAAAATGTCTTTCTCCAAAACTTTTCTACCCTTCAGAACATTTTTCCAACTCCAAAATGATTTATTACCTATTTCTGCACGTAGGAAGGTTGAAAATTTAAAAGTGCTTTGACAGACCTTGTAAATTAGAGAGTGAGACCGAGAGATCAACCTCCATCCTTGTTTTTCTAACATAGCCAAGCTAAAAGTCCTGAGATCCTTAAAATTCAGCCCACCTTGGTTCTTTGGTCTACAAGTAATCCACCAATTAATCCACTGCATCTTTCTCTCTGTGTTCCTTTGGCCCCAGAAAAAAAGCATTATTGACTTTTGAATATCCTCTAATAGTGTCTCGGGGAGCTTAAAGCAGCTCAATATGTAGAGAGGCACTGCAGTTACCACTGCTTTTATTAAAACCTCTCTGTCACTAGCTGAAAGCAACGCTCGCTTCCAATGTTGGAATTTTTGCAAAAGTCTGTCTTTGTTTTTGATCTATTGACCAATGCTGGAAGGCATAAACACTTGTTCTGACAGCCAACATGTGGTATAAACAATAGGGCAGCCAGCGGATCATGGATTGATAGAGGAATGTTCTTACTAAATAAAATAGAAGACTTATCTAAATTAATCACCTGACCACTCACCTCTTCATAGTCTTTTAACAACTTTAGTAAAACTTCGTAATCTTTCACTGTCACCTTGCTAAACAAAATAGAATCATCTGCAAAAAATAAATGACTGACTTTAGGGCATCTGGGGTTCAGTCTCAAACCAGAAAACTCTAGCCTTCGTTCTCCTCTGTGCAGTAGATGGGAAAAGTCCTCTGCACAGAACAAAAATATATAGAGGGAGAGAGGATCATCCTGACGTAATCCTCTACATGGTTTAAAAAAATCATGAGGTTGACCTTCCACAGTAATAAAGGAAGAAACCGTCATCACACACTCTTTGATCCAGTCCATTCACTTTTTTGCGAAATCCCATCTTATTCATAATCTCACACAAAAGTCCACTCAACCCTGTAATAAGTCTTACTCATATAAAGTTTCAGAGCCAATTTATAGTCTCCATAACTCTTATTCTTCAGAAAATACATAAACTCATGCGCAATTAAAATATTATCGCTAAACAATCTTCCTCTAGTGAAAGCTCTCTAAGTATCACTTATCATCTGATTCATTACATGTTGTAGTCTTTGCACCAAAATATTAGAAATTATTTTATAGAAAATACTACTAAGGCTGATTAGTCTAATGTGCTTCATAATGTTAGCATTTATAATTTTCGGAATAAGGTAGATATTTGTATAATTGAAAGCTTTCAATAATTTACCTCCTGAAAAGAAACTCTTGACTGCACTAATTACATCCTTCTTAATTAGCTCCCAATACAATTGAAAAAACTTTTCTGTAAACCCATTATCTCCCGAAGTTGAAAACAGATTAATAGAAAATACTGCTATTTTAATCTCACTGTCTGTTACAGTTCTAGTGAGCATTCGATTTGTGCGAGCATCCACCTTCGTAGGAATTTCTTCTAGAACATTCGTAGGTTCCCTTAGGTTATCAAAAGTAAATAGATTCATAAAATATTCTTGAGCTACAGCCGCAATACCTTGTTGATCAGAGGCCATGTTACCACTTTCATCAACGAGTTCTTGGATTTTATTACTCCGGCGTCTTGACTGAAATTTAGAGTGAAAGAACTTTATGTTTTGTCACCCCAATTCAGCTATTGCACCCGATATTTTTTCTTCCAAAACCGTTTTTCTTGCTCCAACTTCTCCTCTAACTCAGCCTTCAAATCCTTATTACTGTGCCATTTACAGCTGCTCCTTTTCTTTTTTTTTCTTCTTCCAATTTTCCCTGCACACTTCGAATCTGCTGTTTTGAGTTTGAAGCTGCTGATTTTTGCCATTCAAACAATTTATGCCTGCAATGTTTTAGTTTTGCAGCCATTTTGAACATGGATGAGCCCACTACTTCCAAGTCCCAAGAATGTTTAACAATTCCCGATACCTCTTCTTTATCGCACCAACGCTTTTGAAACCTGAATCTTCTTCTTGACTTTATTTCTTCCTTTTCTGAATTAATGAGTAAGGGGCAGTGATCAGATCTTGTACCATCCAAAGAAGATACAAAACTATTTGGATATTCTGTTTTCCATTCTGTCAAAATAAGTGTTCTGTCTAGTTTTTCCTGAATAAAATTTCCTCCGAATTGCCTATTACTTCATGTGAATTTCTTGCCTTCATATCCCAGATCCACCAATTCAGCTTCATAATAAAATCATTGAATTTATGAATGGATGATGCCGATTTCATCCTCCCTCCCTCCTTCTCATAGTGAGCCTTTATAGCATTGAAGTCTCTTACCACCAGTCGATGCCCTCCCAAATTATCCATGACTTGAAGTAACTGTCCAAACTGAGCTTCTCTAATAGCTTCATCTATGCGGAAGTGCACAGCAAAAATTTTCCATGTCTTTGCATTTTGACCATCTTCCCATGCAAAGTGCACTAGAAAAGACTCAAAAACTCTGACTTGCACCTTTGTTTCCTCATTCCAAACAACCATTAACCCTCCTGCCTGTCCAATCGGGTCCACACAAAACAAATTCGAGAAACCAACATTCTTAGTCACCCTCTCCACATGTGAGGTATTGTTTTTGGTTTCACAGAGAAACAATACCTCGGGAGAATGAGATTTAACAATTCTTTTAATGTTGCGAACTGTAAGAGATTTCTCCAAACGCTGACAGTTTTACATTGTTATCTTCATGGATCATTGGGTGCCAATTGTTGGGTGGGACCCTCCCCTTTCTCATTTTGACTTCTTTCTATCAAACAATACTTCTTACTTTTTGCCATATCCTCTTTTTTCTCTGTTCTCCTTTTAATCCCCGTCACCTTATTGCCCATTTTACCTCTCCTTTCCATCTACTTTAAATGCAACTTGTGTTTTTCTTTAGTCTCAGGTGCACTGGCAGAAGCATTAAAGAAAAATATATCTTCGGAGTTAAAATTCTGTTCTAATTTTTTTTTCTCTATTCTCCATCTATGCTGCTTTCTCAGTGTTATATTGCTTTTTCTGAACTAGTTGATCAGAAAGAACCAAATTCTCCTCTCTTCCTTCTGTGTTTCACTTTTCACCTCATTTTTCTCAATTCATTTTCGTGTGTTAACCCTCATTAACCGAGAGACTTGTAAAGTTTTTAATCAGGGTTAACAAAGTTGGCTTTCTATCTCTTTAGTATTTCTTCTTTAGCTGCTGGTCAGAATTTGGATTATGGTTCTCTTTTTAGGAGCTGACCCTCCTTCCAAATTGTTCAGCTCTGATCCAAGGCCCCCATTTCTCTTCCTCAACCTTCCCTGCCACTGAATCCTCAAGGAATTTGCTGCATCCGCGAGCCTCATGTCCCAAGAATCCACAATAGTAACAAAAGTTCCATATTCTTTCATATTTGACTTGTAGCTCGCTCACTTTCTTATCTCCCCCTGCAATCTTCATCGATCTTTGCAATGATTTTGTGACATCCAACCCAATCTGTACTTTAACTATTTGCTCCTCCTTTCCTTTTAAGATGAATAAGTCAACATCCATCACTTCCCCTATCACTACCCGAAACTTTCTACCTAATTCTTTTGTTTACAATGTTTCGGTAACCCCCATAATTAAATCCATATAGGCACTTGTATGAATTCAGTTTTCACAATTGAGTCTTCTCTTTTCCATCTTTTTAGGTTGAGAATATAATTTTTAAATAGCCAAGGGGATCCATTCTTAATCCCAATAATCTCAATCTTCTTTTCAAAGAAAAATTGAAACATGTTGCCACCATGATCCAAAACTTTGAATCCCTCTGACTGTCTTCAGATCGTAAGTAAAGCAGCCTCTAACGTACCAGCACTAAACTTATGATCAACCGTTAATCTCCCAACTAGACTTCTTGTAC